>NC_089882.1:10113985-10417015 GCF_040182565.1 Anser cygnoides | reverse complement strand
TTTCCAGCAGTGGTGGTTTTTCTGTGTTTATTAAATTTGCTTCTTTAGATAGTTTTCTAGGTGTTAATTGCCTGCAAATTTAGTAATTTGACAATGTACAAAACTAACAGTTTGCAGGAGATGTTTTCTAGCATAGTCCTTTTTTTCCCCAAGAAATCAGCAGTTTGCTTTTGCTCGGGGAATGAAGAGTCCTCGAAATAGAGGCCAAAGCTGTGACCTTGTGTCTCTGAAGACCTTTGCAAGTCTGAGGGAACCAGAAAGCTCTGGAAAGACATTTGAGCAGATGCCTGATTACTTCCACGTGAACACTGGTTGTGCTTGCATTTGGCTGAATCAGAGCTCATGGTACCTGTCCGTGCCCCTAACCTCGATGTGCTCAATGCCTGCCTTGTCAGGCGTCCCCGGGCTGAGCAAGGCAGCGATTCTTTCCACCCTGAAAAGAATACTGCAGCTCGGGTATAGTTTAGGACACCTATGTGCTGATTCTAACAATTATTTTTTGAAACAGTATACAACTTTCTTTTTTTTTTTTAAAAAAAAAAGAAAGTGGCACGTGAAATTGTTGTCCTTGAACATCGTTCTGCATTGGTGAAGCTCCAGTATAAATGCAGGTTCGTGCTGACGTTAATGGCTCTCTGTTCATCTGATAAGCCCCCAGATGCTGTGATATTTGCGGGTTGAAGACGGTGAGTGTGGCTCGAGCAGAAGCTGGGCACCCGTTGTGTTTGGGAGCTGTACACCAGTGGAGAGGCCCTAGAACCAGGGCTCGGGTGGGCTGAAGGAAGACGTCTTCCAGGAGCTCCTGCAGCCCCCTGGCCAGCTATCGCTCAAGGAGCCTGTACAGCTGGCAAATTAATTTCTGCCCTATTGAAATTAAAAACAAATAAATAATTGCTACAGTGTGATGGTGCATTTTAATATAAGTAATAAATTCATGGTAAATTATATTTATACTGAAACAGGGAGGCACCATGTATCTTTGGTGATTTATACACACAATCTGCCAAGTTACTGAGCTAATATTAATTTGTGGGAGACATCAACCTCGCTCTGCAAGATAATTTAGATTATTCCTCATACAATTCCAGTGCATTCATGTGAAGCTATGGGAACAAGAAAAATATTAATAAAGGACTTAAAACTGGAAAAGCTTATGGGAAGGAAAAAGCCCCATACGTCTCTGAATAAATCTTGTTCCTTATGTGCAGATTTATTTCTTAATTCTTATTCTGTTCTAGTATATTTTCTGTAGTTTTCTAGCCTATGTTCATCACCATGGTATTTGAATACTTTGAAGTAGTCCATTAAGTAGCATGTTCATCAGATCATTATACCCTGTCACTGAGGAGAGGATTAAATAGTGATATTGCATCTATTAATCTGGGAAACTGTGCTTCAATTACAGCAGACTGGAGAATGGATGGAGAGATGAGTTTTATTGGCTTATGGTTTTGATAGCACATAGATGTTTTACTTTAATTTTTTTCAAAGACAGACGCGTTAGAAAAAAACCACCAAAATAAATTATTTGAAAATCCACATAATGATATAGGAGAATTACTTATATTTTACTAGGTAATTATCAAATAACATAGATTAGTCATTTGAAGAAAAGAATGTTACAATCTGTCTGTCTATCCTAGTAGCAAAAATAAAATGTTATTATTTTAAAACTACCATGCAAGAAGGCTATCAGTTTCCTAGGGAAAGGATGGGGAATAGAAAAATTATTGGCATATATTTAGAAAAGAATATATCAGCTGCAGAGGAAAATAAGCCAGAAAATTACATCTCCTGGTAATTGAAAAGTTAAAATTTCCATGTGCCAACACCTGGGATTGGAGGGGACAAGCAAACACCAACCAAAGCCATGATGAAATATTAAATAAAAATTTAAAACTATCCCCATGCAGCTTTCACAGTTCACCACAAGTATGTGCACTGGGACATAGAAGACTGTGTGGATAGATTATATCAGTTCACTGGAGCTAAATGGAAAAATTCAGAAGTTATGTAAAGGTTTTCAAACATAGATATTGTATCCCAGCAGGAGAAACAACTGTACAGAATGGTGACATGTAAGAGTTCTATAAATTTTTAATTAACCAAATTAATTCTTTTTTTTTTCTTTTTGAAAGCTTTTGACTGCCTGATTGAGAGGAAAGTTCTTCAGACTTGTTTTTCTGCAGTCGTTGCCTTTTTTAAATGTAACAAAGGTTGCGTGAGACTAACCAGAAGATACTTGTCTTCATCAAGTTTATTCATTTTTCATTTATTTTTATTTTGAAAGCAATCATTTAAAAGCTTGGAGAGGGGAAACGAGCAAAACCTGTGCGTTCAGCTGAGACAGCTTTGTGGCCAGAGCTTTTCAGGTGGTATTAATAAGATCCTGGTTACAACAGCAACCAAACTGTCTGAAAGTGTAGTCTGAGAAGGCTGTTGACAGAGCAGAAGGGGTATTAGTGGTGGCTCTACACCCACTTGGATGTGGCTCTTCTGAGAATTAAAAAGGTATGAGCTTAATATATGAAGTTGTCCTTTAGCATAGTAGGCTCCGTGGTGCTTGTGTGATTCCTGATCCCCCTGTAGCAGAGCCCCAGAATGGGAAATGTACCACGCTTAGGGCTGTGCTGCCTGGGTTTGGCTGTCCCTGCCCTGTGCCCAGTGCCTCACATCAGCAGAAATGTGGGAACTGGGGCCGAGGGTTAGCGGGAGGTGGTGTGAGAAAAGCACCATTAAATGGCCTTTGGTTACAATACCACCACAGGGAAAACGTAGAGACTGCTTCCTGAAAGGTAGTGTGTGAAAATGTTTCTCATAAATGGAATGAGATTTGGTGACTGCATTACGTCCGCTTGCTTTGCAACAGAAACAGAGCTGTATAAGGAGCAAAGTGCAAGCTTAGAAGTTACATTCAGTCAATATATTGCTGTGCTTTCTACTTCTTGACTCTTGTAATTTGTTTATCTTTTTTTTTTTTTACTAAAACAATTAGCTCACCCCCACTCTCCTCTCTTAAAGTGTTGGTGATAAGCAATTAATTATGAAATCACTTTATCACAGTTTCTTAAATGCAGTTTGTTGATTGACCAATGACAGCATACTAATAATTACCTGTAACTGTCTTTCTGATTTATCTGGTTTTACAGTAAGCTACATTTAATAATAGCAACCTTGCTTTGCCTCCAACTCTCTAGAGACTTGCCTAAGTAATAATTACTTGCAGATGCAGCTCATTTATGCCCTGATTCACACCCATTTGGTCCCAGTGAGGTCAGACCTTTCACATTTATGCTTTCCATCTTTAAGCAAAACAATACATTGATAGAGAAAAAATACAAAAATACAAAAAAAAAACCACCACCAACTGCAGGATTTATGGATGAATGCCCCCCCATCTCCTAGGAGCAAGGGCTTTGTCTCAAAACTTTTGGAGAGGTTTCCTCAAGGTACCCCTGCTGGCTTGGTTTTTTTTTTTTCTGCAAACTTGAAAAATTGCTTTTAACCAATTTCCCAACCTGGAGCACGGATCAGGTGGCTTAATTTTTCAGGCTGGTATTTCTGTCCAGCTGTCTGTCCTCCCAGAAATCTTTGTGTCTGCTGGCAAGTCTCCTGAATGCGATGGGACAGGGAAAGCGGGGTTAGGAGGTGGGTGGACATCAGTGTGATGAGTCTCGTGAAAACAGGGGCCGTGATAGAGAGAAGTGACTCTGTTAATGCCTCTCCCAGAAAGGCCGCAGGGATTGTGTTCTCATTAGACATCAGAGAATCCCCTGGAGAAGCAGCTGTTGTGAGTGCCTTGGCTCTGGGGGGAGGAACCTTAAATCAGATTACCCACATCGCTAGATACCAGTGAGGCTAACTGCAAGGTGCAAAGTCCACTGGCAATCCAACTTCTGTTAGTTTTGCTGCCCAGTTTCCAATTCTATGTGGCAGGGTCTGTTCCTGTGAGACACTCAACAGCTCTGGCTATAAAGCAGTCTGATCATTGCTATTCGCTTGTCTTCAGCCTCCCCTGGCTCTTACGGGTATTTAGAGGGTTTTATGGTGCATAATCAAACCTCTTCTGAGTAGGCGATAGTGAAGGGGACATGGGAAATCATCCCGTGACAGATTTTAGTCGTGAAATTTCAGAAGTGCTTTTGCCTCTGTATGCCAAGTAAGGAGAGCCCCATATATTGGCATGCATTGTCACTGCAGTCTGTGGGTGGCAATGAAAAAGATAACTGACCACGAGGCTTTCTGGGAAAGAACGGGGCATTATCAGTGAAGATACTGGAAAAGTTGATTAGAATACTAAATGAGCAAATATTTTACTGTCATTACTTAAGGCTTCCTAGGAAAGGAGATAACTTAACATTAATTGCCTATCAGAGAAATGGTGGAAGATTATGACCAATGAATATGTGGGATACAGGATGAACGTTCAGATGTAGGAGAAAGAGGGTAAAACAAATAATAATTTTGTGAATGTATATGTGATGGAAGCAGTTGAAAAATGTTTTTAAAATTAAATTAATCTTGTATGTGTGTGCGTGTACATGCAATTTTTTTATTGGATTAGCAGGGACATCTTTCAGAATTATGAAATACAAGCTGTATTCTCCAATACCGAGAGCTCTTATAATTGCTAGAAGTACAGTAAATGTCCCTATCATTCTCTGGGTTTAATCTCAGCATAATTAGCTCCTTGCACAATGGAGTGTTTAATTTGAATGGCTGCCAAGGCTCATTAAGTTAGAGAAGTAGTTCCTGAGATCTCTGTTCTTAAAATTGGGACTCTTGTATGAGAGAATTTTCACTGAAGGTGTCAGAGTTCTTTTTGATGTTCCAGTATTAATTTTAGGCAGGAAACTAAATATTTAAAGACATACTGATGCATCTTTCTACCAGATACTAGGAGCTGGACTTCACACCTTGCTCAGAAATGTATCTGCAATCTAGCAGATCTTTCAGAGCAAACTGGGATAGAAGCACTGTGCAGTTAGTACTGCCTTGAGAATGTAAGAGAATATTTTTCTATGGGTGTGTATTTGCTTTTGCTGGTAATAGTTGCAAAATAATTATTCCTTTTAATTAGGAGAATAGGAACCTCAATAGTGAATATTATTGTGATTTATTTGTAATATTTAAATCCTTTCATCAAATATTTTCCCCAATATTAAATGGACGTTTATTATGAATTCTTAACTCTGATTATCTCTGTTCTGCTTCTCTGAGTCCTTCCACCACTGCAGAAACTGTTTCTGATGTACGTGGCTGGCAGCGGGACTGTGCTGTTGACTGAGGGTAATTGTATTCCTCGTGTTACCTGGCAATTACCTGTGACTCATTCATATTGTCACCTAAATTAAAGCAATACTAGACTGCATCATCCTGACGGATCTCATATTTCTCCTTTTCAGATTGGAATACTAACAGTGCTGCTTCATATCACTTGCAGACTGAAACTAGATGTCAAAGGCTGTAACAAAAATGTTTGAAACATATCAAAAGCCAACCATCTTGTTTGCAGAGTTTGAGGCTGGTTCTTGGCAGAATCGCATGCTCCTTTACACCATTGGGACCTTACGTGCGTTGCCCGCTGCTTAAGGTGTAGGACGGCTATGTAAATAGCAAGCTGATGTGAAGGAAAAAAGCCCATTGAAAAATGACAACTGACGTTGCTGCGAACCCTATCATTTTTCTTTGTGCTTGGGTATTTTATTCCTTTCTGAAACCTGATCTTTTTAGATTTATAGAGCAGACAGTGTCTCTTCCATTGTCATGTGCTGCGTAATGGTCTCTGGACGGTTGAGATTGTATGATAAGAACGGTGAAGAATCAGACCCCTTGAGTGCAGAAACGTACTGTGTTCACTGCCAACAGTGCTGAAGTCTGAAATTTCAGAAAGCTGTACCAGATGTCTTTACATATACATCTTGTAATTCTTCGTACCGACTTGTGTTTCCTATCTCTTGAGATTTCACAGTGCTAGCCCAAGACTAGTGGACATGGTTTCCATTTAAATTGCCTGAAATATATGTGAGGGTTTCTGCTGGGGTCCGCCATGGTTTATACATATGTGAAATAAATAAAAATATTTCTGTGGATCAAATTTCTTCAGACGTGGCACATTATCTACATGAAATTCTCAAATGCATCTCCACGGTAGTTAGTATGCCTATATGGAAAAATGCTTAGCTCCTGTTCTGTTGCTTTTTGAGACAGCCTGGGAGAAATGTATGGACATCAACTTCAAAACAAAAAATATAAAACCAAACCAACTAAACAAAAACCACCTGAACTCCGTTCCCGATTCTCTGATTTAGAGGAGGGAGAGCTGCCTCGTCTCTGTTTCCAGTCTCTCTGTGATCCTCCCAATACAGTTTTTCATACTGCTTGCAGACTCTGTGAGGCAAGAACTGTCTCTTCCTGTATTTGCACAGGACACAGTGGAACCCTGGGCTCAGCTGGGCCTCTGACTTGTACCAGAATGTCAACATAATTAGTACTAGCTTCAGACTGCAGAAGGATGTGGAGGATGAATTATTTGTTTATTTAAGAAAAGCCTAAAGAGCTTAGATGGCAAGATTTGCATGAATTATACATTACCTGAAAGTGGCTTTTTACATTTTCTGCTTTTTCCAAAGCAGGTGATGAAGCTATGCATGTAAGTATATTTGGTATGTGATCCCATTGCACAACAATGAAATAAGTCTTAGCTTCATCTTTAGGAAAATATTAAAATGGGCATACAGGTCAAGCTGAAGGTCTGATTAGCCCAGTATTTTGCATCTTTTGGTGACCCAATAGGACAGACTACTGATGAAGGAAAGCATAAGAAGGCGGCGATGCTCCTGCAGCCTGCCCTGCCAGACAGCAGTGGTCTGTGTAAGGGGCTTCTTGAACCAGAAGTTGTATCTGCATAATTGTTTTTAATAGCTTGCGACTGAATTTTCTTCCATACATTTGTCTAATTGTTTTTTTCCCCAAAGTTTTAATATTTTTGGCTTCTTCAATGTCCTGTGGCATTAAACAAAAGGAAGAAGCGCCTCTTGTCTCTTTTAAACCCAGTGACTCATAATTCCACCTGGTACTCTATAGCTCTTGCATTGGCAGAAAGCATGAATGGTAGCTCTGTTCATCTTCCCTGTGCAATTCCAGGTTTTTAAGGACTGGTAGTATATTCTTCTCTCTCTACCCTGAATCATCTCTTTTACAGGTCTGGACTTTTTTTTTTTTCTTTGAAACAGAATCCATTGCTTATCTGTGGTCACCCTTGCTGCCTTTTCTGTTAACTGTTCTATGTCCTTTCAGAGACAAGTGAACAGAAGGACTCCCAACATTCTGGGACATGAGTTTCCAAGACAATTACAAAGTGTTTTGCTCTTCCCTAATACTTTTGTGGCAATTCCTTGGGCTTTGTTTGCCTTAGAACTGCTGTGGAGCACAGAGGTGACACGCAGAGAGCTGCCAGCATGAGTGATTACTCTGAAGTCTTCCCTGAATGTTACTAGCTAATTTCAAGTCCATCATTGTATATATAATTAGGGTTGATTCGGCATTGATTGTCATTGAATTTCATCTGCTATTTATTGCACAGTGTTGTGAGAACCTTGTATAACTCTTATTTTTGGTGCAATAAAGGTGGCATGATCTGCTGATCATGAGTTGTTTATTTTTAAATGGTTCACAGATAATTTTAATAATATATATCTATATATTTACTCCTTTTCCCAGTTAAATTAAGATTTGAGCATCTGTCTTGATTGAGAATCCCTTCAGTGTCAGCTTCCTTCCATGGGAAAAACTGACCATTTATTGCTACTTTTTTTTCCTATTTTAACCACTGTTGCATCAACTCAAAATGCCACATGAACGTTTATTTATTTTGATAAATTAATGCTGCCCTACCTAGGGTGTGCTTATTTCAATTAAAAGTAGGTTATAATGTTGCAACTTACATTAAGTGGGAACAGATTTAAGTTCATTCACCGTAAGACTTTCCCCACCAGGGTTTGTACCAATTTAATGCAAATAGATTAGAATTTAAGTTGATATCATAGTTCATAAGAAACCTTTACAGAGATGAGCATATGTGGAGCTGACAGTAACATTTAATTCCAAAATGTGCAAAAAAAAATCAATAAAATCTATTTTTAAATAAATTGGAGCCTTAAGGCAGCTGTTTAATATATAAAGTTACTGCTCTGAATTTATATTCTCTAGATTTGTCTGAATCACTGAATTCAACTAAATATTTCAGCGTTTAATAAAATCCTACCGTATATTATTTGTTAAGGATCTTGGTAACAGCCATTTAGAGATCTCTTCCTCCTCATCAAATAATTAAGAGCAATGAAGTACAGCAGCCGGTTTGAAGTCAGGATAATGCTGGTCACTCTATGTTGTTATTTTAAAGGCAAAACAAAAACTAGAGGCACAGATAATTAAAATCTTCATTTCTACCTGCTTATGGCCTCTGATTTAGTCAGTGAAGCACACTGAATCTAAAAAGGCTGGTGGGAGAAGTGCAAGGTCCTCAGAGAAATTAGAGAAGAAAATTGCAAAGTTAAGTTGGAAGCTACGGTGAGCTGAGGAGCTGTGAAGAAGATAAGGCTTTCCTCCTAAGTGGGTATTTAAAACCAGGGATCGTCACACGCGTTGTGGAAGTGGCACACTCAGCTTCCCCCCCTCGGTCCGGCTCGGTGCGCGTTGTCTGCTGAGCAGGCCCCGGAGAAGCCCAGGGCCAAGGGCAGGGCCGAGCACCCAGAGTGCTTGTCCCATGAGGCTGTCCACCTCCAGTCTAGATCCCAGTGAGGAATTTCTATTCCTGTGGGAAGGAAATATTTTTCAGTAGCTTGCATCTAGGCATGCCCACCTGAAAGGGCCTGCTGTGGGCCGGCAGTGGAACAGGTCTGAGCGCAGGCCTGGCTTCCACAAGAGTGGGAAGTTGCGGGACCGTGTGATTAAATTGTACTTGTCCCCCAAATGTTGTGATGTTGTGTAGCAATAAAGCTTATTTTGGGTTATAGTGTTTTTTTGTCTGGGATTTTTCATGTTTAGATACGAGAAGTTGCCTGCAGCATGGCAGAAGTATGAGAATCCCAAGGTGTAGGTAGAGCTGTTCTTATCAGTACAATCTTTTTTTTTTTTATGTATCGTATGATCTTTTTGGATTGTTGTAAAGAGAAGATGGGGTTGAATATGGCAGAGAGATTGTAGCAGAAAAACAGAGGTGGGCTGAGGTTTATGATGGGATGGTCTACGAGGAGGCTCTGGTATTTTGCCTTCTGCTAGAGCTGTTTGTAAAGCCAGTGCTGCGGCCGCTCTTCCATTAGCCCAGTGAGACATCTGCAAAATATAATATTGATTAGACATAAAAGGGAGAGCATGGCCCATAGTCCTGTGGTTCTGGGTAGACGAATCCTGCCGTTCCTAGTGCTAATGGCTAAATTATGACCTCAGCCCTGTCAGCCCGAATCTGGCCCTGCTGGAATCAATAATGCAGTTGGAGCTGAGCTATATTTTGCCTTTCATCTCCATTAGGTCTGGGGGTTGACAGTAGAGAGTAGGAGCTGGCGGTTTGCCTCGGACTACAGAGATGGCCAAAAGTATGAAAGTACGATCTTGTTGTTAGCTCAAACAAATGTCTGCCACAGGCTGCTGAATCTTATCGCACTTGTTTTGCTTGCGAAATGCTGTTTGAACTGCAGTGATTACTCAGCCACTCTTATTTCCATTCATATTTTATCTATATCCTTCCCAAAGGAGGAGAGGAGTTATTTTATGCTTAATTAAGTGTAAATAAGTGATTGTCTGTTTTTGTTTGTTTGTTTGTTTTCTTCATTTGAGTTTCCTGGGCTTTTATTTGTTCGTTTACGTGCAGAGTTTTGGTCCGTCCTAGAAAACTGATCTATGGAGGGGCTGGCCTTTTCTAAGTAAGTGGAAGCTCGATCAAAGCACCAGTCAATAAACGCATGCAGTTCCTGGGTGCTAAGTAAACTAATGAAGTACTTTGTGTACCCTGCCAATAAAAGGTGAAATATGGTTCCTATTTTCCTAATATTACTCTTGGAGCTTTGCAGCTGGAACTAAATTGCCACTTTTCTTGTAAATTGAGTTGTAAAGTGCTTGTGCCAAAATGACAAGGAGTTGCTTGAGAAGTTGGATGAATGCAAGCCTTCCTTTGGCCAAATTACTGGGAGCCCAAGTTTAAGTGTATTGTGAGGGTGAAGAATGTGTCTGTTGTCGTACTCGCTGGGTAATGTGGCCTGTGTTGGCCATGAGCCACTGAACTCCAAAAGGGATTACATTTGTTTGAGATTTATACAGGAGCTGGAGTCTGTGGAGAGGTTGACTGAGAAGGTACAGCAGAAATTAGAGACCTCTTCACTGTTCTTTTTTGACACTTTTTAATCATTTTGTTTCTAGCAAAGAGATTTTGAATACTGAAGGTTGCAGTCTTAGAGAATCATGGAAGGCAGCCACAGACTGTTTGAAAATAGCTGTGTGCTGGAAGAAGTAATATGGTATTAAATACAAAGCCCTTTTATCTCCTTACTGATTATCCCTGATAGTACTGAAATCAAAACAAAACAAAGAAATCCTACTTGTGCTCTCCTCAATTATTCCCAAATTGTTCACAATAAATATCTTTATTTTTGTTTCATATCAAGAAGCCCAGCAGATGATCCCCTCTTGCCCCTTTCTAGCATGTTTGTCTCTTTCACTAAAAGCACTTCACTTGCATGAAGTTTTTGATCCTTGTTTTATGTAGCCTCTCACTTCTGTAGAGTCAAGGGACTGCACAAGAACGTTAGCTTTCATTTCTGCTACAGGAGTAGGAGCTGCCTGGCCCTTTGCTCGGAAACATGCCTGCAGTGCACATTTAAATTATGTCCTTTGATAATTTCACAGTAATATTCCTTCTCATTTTAGCTTTGATGAAAAGTCGATATCGTTCTAGGGACATTAGAGTGTTGCTGTATTTGGTGATTGAAATTTAGCAGTAATGCTCTAACATTTAGAAATGTACATTTCTGCTGTTGCAACTGCTGTGAGTTTTTTGGTAAAGTGAAAACTAATGGTTATGGCTTTCATAGTGTTTTTTTTTTTTGCGTTAATAAAAGCCGGTTCATATACATTCAGAATATTTCATGTTTACAGTGTTGAGGCTTGTCTTGCTGCACAGTTCGTGGTAGGTCCTTTTGGTGGATGTGGGCTCTGTGCTCCCTGCGGTGTAGCAATTCTTTCAGCAGCTTTTGTGGAAGATGTTTCCTTTGTGCATTCCCTGGCTGGTGTGTGATAACAGTGGAATGCATTTTTTTTTTTTCCTTCATGAAATCACTGGGGGATTAGGTGCTTCGGATAAGTTTTAGAATGTACTTGCTTTTTGTCAAATGGCAAGGAGCTATCAATAGACTGAATTGCTGTGCACAGAAAAGAGGGTAGGAAGAGTGTTGTCACCACCTTTTTTTGTACATGGAAAATGAATATAATTATTGATCGTTTCAACTTTTATGTTGATTTTTCATATGCATCGAGGAGCTTAAGACTGACAAAGGTTAAATCTGTCCCATGTAAGATCTTGGACATAATCAGAGTTTGAAATAGCCGACTGCAGTACCTAGAGCTGACTGCAATGTGGTTGTGTTACCATGTGGTACTATTAGGAGGAAATGATGGAAACGCTATTTATTTTTTTTCTTCGTTTTTGTATCTAAGGTGACCAGAGTTGATATTCTCTAGGTTCCCTGGGCTGTTTGGGAAGAAGCCTAGCTGGTTGATGTCGATGCCTCTCTGAGGTAGCTTGGGTCAGGTAAAGCTGGGCTGGAGCCCAGTTTGCTGTCGGTGAAATGAGGCGGAGGCAGCATCATTGCACCTGGGTGTGGGGTACCCTTACTGTTTGGGCTTCAAGAGAGTAGGGGCTTGATTTCCCTCAGTGGCCAGTTCCCCGTTCAACAGAGTAACTCATGCCCAATTATTATTACAGCACTAACGTCATGGCAAATGTCTGGCACTTCATCATGGAAAATGCTTCATTTGTGGGAAGTATTTGTCGTTATAAGTCTTTTTCTTAGAACATTTTTAAGCCTTAAATTTAAACATTAGTATGCCTCTGCAAGTCTTGTCTATGTAATTGTTTCAAAAAGACTTGCATATGGTGATGTGGTGAAAAAATAAGCTGTACTATGCTATCTTCTCAGGCTAGTGTCTGTGCTCTTGGTAACAGCAAGCCTGAGTCATAACTCTTTGGTAAAAGTCACACGGTTTCGGACACATGAGCACGGGGTTGAACAGAGTGCTAGAAGAGAATGGTTCCCTCTTGGGAGGCGTGTGAAGGGAATGGCATAGCAAATCTTTTTTTCTCATAGTGCTATAGAACATCGTATTGTTGAAATACATGTTTGGGCTTTTAAAGTTATTCTTAAGGCATTGCTTTTTCCTGACCTGTTTGTGGAACATTACTTTGTTTGAGCAGGTATTGGAAGGAGAAGGAAAGCTCTTTGTGTATTCTTCAGTTACTGTGATTGTGACTGGAGAACTCAGATTGAACAAAGAGAATGGGAATAATGTAGGCCATGATTTTAATACCCTGCTTCTTAATTTGTGTATATAGTTATCTGCTTGCTGAATGTGTTTCTAAAAGGTGTCATATTAAAGAAGATAACTTGTGCTATTTAAGTTAAGCAGAAGTCATAACTTGATTCAAAAGCCGTAAAACAAAAATTTTATATGAAAAAAATTTTGTTCATGTGGAAATATTACAGGGCTTAGTTTTATATTAATATTTTAAATGGCCTTCCATTGTGTTAATGCTGATTAATAAGTGAACAGGAAGTGTAAAAGGGTAATTAAAAGTCAAATTCGTTGTGTTCAAAAACTGTGTTACCGGCTTCGTAACAAAGGAATGTAACAGATGCTATTGCATGCAGACTTTTATCTTGATAGGTGATGCATCATTATCAACAACTGTTGATAAAGAGCATCTTAATCCCCTACGGACATGATGTTGTAGAGGGGAAGAAGCCCTTACTGGAACATGCTTATGTCCATGTGTGTGTTTAAAAAAATTAAAAGCTGTTATCTGAGTTATTAGGATTGTATTTTTTAGGAAAAGTGTATGCATCCGGGTGCATGAAGTAAAATCAGCACTGGAAAATATTACGTAAAGTCAAGTCATCTTGGCAAGTCTGGTAAAGTTAAATGTCTCATTTAATTTCCCACACCGTCCCCAAGTCTTTCGTGTTTGCAAGTTATCAGGACCTTGGAAAGTTATCAGAAGTTTGTGTATTTTGTTACTTTTTTGTAGATGTTAAAGTATTTTCTATGGCTTCCTCTTCCTTTCAGATTCATAGATGCGAGTCATCAAATAGTCTGAATCTCAATACAGTGTAAATAAACAACGATCAGCAGCTAATTTTGTAAATCGAACCACAGTACATAACCTTGCATTTTCTCAAGGAAAGTCCGAAGCCTAGAAAATGTAAAATGTGTTTCAAAAGCTGACCTCATCTTGGTAGAGGAATTAACGTGTTGGTGTTGCCTTGTTGGCAGAAAATCACACAGTACATTTCTTAACTTTTAAGTTCTGGAATCTGTGACGCTTTCAGTTCTTTCTAGTGGCAGGTCCGTAATGAGCATGGGGTTACACAGCAAGGTAGAGGGATGGCCAAACACTGCTTTGGGAGAAATACAGCAGTTTGGGGAATTGGTATAGTCGGTTTTGATCATGTTCAGTTATTGGGGGGGGGGGAGGGCGGAGATGAAGTGTATTTTATTTTAAAAACTTCTTTTTAAAAAGATGCTTTATAAAATTATTGCTTTTTATGAAGCATTGGTTCACTATTATGCTGAACTCCTCATGTCTCAGTTACGCATTTTTGCTTATATAAGGCATTTAAGAAAGCAATATATGACTTGGTTGCTGCCTATAAATTCAAATAAATCCTCAGCTGAACTATTTAGGGGCAATAGACACAGACTTCTGGGGGAAGTGGGACTTCATTACATTCCTGAATGCATTTAGATACATTCAAACCACGTTAAAAGTTTGGCTTAAATTGAAAAATGCTGGAGTCTCTCCGAGTCAGAGCTGCAATTAGGGCAAATAGACTGTGCAGGTATAGATGGAAATCCCTGCAGATTCAGATAAAAACCCAATTTTATAACCCCACATAGGGGCATGCTACCTTCCGGCCTTGCGTAGATGGCAAATGATGCCTGAAGGTGAGTTTGGCCACCCCAGAGCCACCTTCCTCCCCACGGGGCAGGCTTGAAGGCCGCCTGCGCTAGGCCGGACAGGCGCATGGAGGGGCCGTGGGCCTGATTTGGGGTGTGACTGTTGGGATTGGTAATGGGGTGATGGCTAGCTTGGCAGCGGCGAGAGGGGAACGAAGGGAATTGCCCAAATCATCGGTGGCTTTGCCCTGCTCTTCACTTGGCACCAGAGTGCACCTATGGCTACAGCAGTGAAGGAGGAGCAGGAGGTGGATGTTCCTCCTCCATAAAGGGGCAGGATGCCATAAAGCCACCTGTTACATCCCTATCTTTCCTCCTCTAATGTTTAGAGATATCAACATGATGCTATCTTCCCAGCTGAGGAGACTGAATCCTGCCCAGGCTTTATACAACACTTTATTTTTTTTTATTAATTCCCTGCCAATGGCTTGGGAAATGTCGTGATGGTTTGTTAAGGGGCTGTACAGGCATGGTCAGGGTCAGAGTGGACGGACTGTCTCTACACCCTGCCTTTGAAGAGTTTCTGCCCAGCTGTGTCTGCCTATTTGTCTGTTCGTTGCCAAATCTTGCTCCACTGAGGCTGACTGTGTGATTGGCGTGTCAGATTCACCCAGGAAAAAAAAAAAATCAAGATTTTTCATCTTGACCTAAGGGGCTGACAGAGTCCGTAATCAAAGGAAATTGCTTCTGCCTTAGTGGAGAGGGAACTAAAAGCTTTTGGATCTGGCATCATCTCACAGCAAGGACTCTTTGGAAATTCTGTTTCAGCATCCCTTAATTGTGCCTTCAGACTTTCCTCCTGAAGTGCTTACCTGGAAGAGTTAAATTAATCACCAAGTCCCAGTGCTGTAGCTGTTTTCCTGTTGTTTTTCTTGTGCTGTGAGATGATTAGCTGACTGGACAAGCTTGGCATCTTGAAATCTTAAACTGTCTCTTGGCATTTTTTTTATTGCTTTTAAATGTTGGTTAACATTTAGTACATAGTATTAAATATTACTATACCCTGGGTGTTCTAAAAATTGATAAACCCATTAAGAGAAACGCAGGGCAGGTGAGCTTTTAGATGATGGTTTCTCAGAAACATTAAGTATATTTTATACGTATTGGAGACTATATTTTTTTCACATGGTAAAACTGACGGAGAGTGATTTGGTTGATGTACCAGTTTAAATGAAAGTCTTTGCTAATAATACATCTTCAGGTAAGTTTAAGTTAAAAATGATTTCAGATTTGATTTAAGATTAAGCAGCACAAAAGGCAAACCTCCACTCCCAGTGTTGGTACAAGAAATGCACATCTTCCCTTCTTTCCATAATCAAGAGATTACAGAGAGCAGCAGTTGGAAATACAATCCCAAAATTTCCATGTCATGTATATCTATTTGTTCATTTTGTTCCAGTCTGTCACACTAAACCTCTCTGCAACAAGTAGTAAATTAGTTGGCTCTGTTAAATATTATTTCTTCCTAAAAATACTGAATAGGCTTCTTACATAGTTAAATGTGAACATTAAGAACTTAGCCATTAAATATTTACCCACTACTAAGAGCATTGTACTAACATCTTTGTTTAAAAAATAAATGTATTGTTTTTCATCTCAAGCTTTTGCTTTTTTTAAGAGATGAGCTGAATATCCAATTAACTTCAGTGATGTGAAGTTAATATCTTGTTTGTTAGTAGTGAAATATTTTTGGAAGGTTCTACTTCCAGCAGATTGCATTAATATACAGTACAATTATCTTATTTACTAATAGTTACAGAAGGGCTGAATTCTATACGTAGCCTTGAGCAATTAAGGAATCAAAGGCATGTGCAACTGTTGTATTCTTTCAGAGAAAGCGCACAAAATTTATACCTGTTTCTATAGGTCTTTTCATCACAGGTCACAGTCAGTCTGTGATCCCAGTAATGCAAATAATCTCCTTCAGCTTTGCCTAAGTCAGAGTAGTTTTTGAGATCTACCCATTCCTGCATTGCTCATTTTGTGACACTTGAGTTGACCCAGAATCTGAACATCTGCCTGAAAAACCCCGGTGTGGAAGGAGGGACTTCAGTAATGCAGTCAGCATGAATCCGGTCCTGAGGTTCGTTCGTGCACATCATCTTCCTGATGCTTTTCAGTGCAGGTCCGTGCGCTGAAGGTCCATGTAAGGCAGCAGTTCATTCTTCTGTTCATAATTGAACGTAGAGCTTTTCAGAGACTGAGAACACAGCTGAGTCTACACAGCCCCCTGTAGCAAGGGGCATGGTAAGGTGAGAGAGCTACCTTCCTCTCCCTTCCCAGCAATCTCCCAAAACGCTGGGGGAAACGTGCTCCAAGAAAGGAGTTCTTTCAGCAGAATATTGTACTAATACAACTTTTATTTATGTAGCGTGGGAAGTCCAGTTCTAGTGCTTGTGCCTTGAAGATGCAAGTTAGTCAATTGTAAAGACTTTTAGGCTTCTTGGATGGGATTTTTGAGTTAATAAACACCAGTATATTTTCTGTGTTCTCCATAAGTGCATAGACGCACATTTATGCAGACAATTGAAGCTACGTAGTATGTGAACTGTTCTATTTATCCTACCCAGAGATGGTCCTTTCCTGCCTAGTCTTTTTTTTCCTAACACAGTTCAGCAGTGAGCCCTAAGCATTGATCAGATACAGCAAATAGGAATCAATTATGTTTTATGAGGTTAAATGGACCATAATGAAAAGTCTGTTGATATAGCACTTATTTGTTATAATTAATCTACCTAAAAATGAATGATACTGATATAAAATAACGTTAGCAATATCGGTGTGACCTGAATACTAAACTCCTTTTGAGGTCATACCATTGTATCTGCTTACCTCGGGCCGGGGAGGTAGTTGCGTAGTGTGTGCACATGGTCTAACTAGGATTTTTGCATATCTCTGGCTGTTCACTAGAAATCTCTCCAGGAACTGCTCTTCTTTTTTTTCTTTTTGGCAAGGGTTTTATGAATTGTGCAACATCTTCTGTTCACAAAATAATATGCAAAAAAGCTCATCAGGAAATTTGTTAAATAATTTAAATGCTCTGGTAAGTAAGAGATACTCATTCTGTAACAGTTCCAACGCTTTGAATCTATTTCCCTTTTTTTGTCCAACACCCCCAAGTTACTTTAAGGTTCCAAGTTTCTTGCACAGCAGTAGCTTAGCTTTGAAATACATTGAGGCCTTCTCTCTTTTGCTCTCTTCAATCAGATTTAGAGGTGATAGGAACGTTTGGAAATAAGACGCACATTTGCCAGCCTCCAGGTTTTTCCTGACCTTAAGTCACGCTAGAGGCCACCTGGAACTGTGCACTTAGCAGAAGAGCAAACTAATGTGATTTCAAACGCTGCAGAAATGCAAACCAAGCATAGCTATAATGATAATAATGCGAAGTGTAACAGTAATATTGTATTACACTAAGCCTTTGACCCAATGGCATATAAATCTTATATATTTGTATATGAATGTTCTTCGAGAGGTTTCCTTCAATATTGGAAAGCAACATATGCAGGGGAGGAATGTGAAGATGTTTTCATCTTAAGTGAGGAGAAACATTAACTGCAGAATGTCATGCTGCTTCTACCTACCTCCCAGACAATGATTGTATTCAAGTGTTGATGCCATTGAACTGCCAAGAAAATAAATATTCACTTTTATTTTCTTAAAAACAGTATTTTTCCGTAGGGCAAATTGATACTTTTTAGATCTTTCTTCTAGTTTTTAATTAAACTTTAATTACAGATTCTCATTCTAGAGTTTGCCATCTTTCAGACTTAGTTTGTCCTTATGTAAAATTTATGCTTACACTTTAATAAGTTAAAAACAATTGCCCTTTAATTTCAGATTACAGATTTTTGTCCTTGTGATTGACCGGCGTGTACTAAAAGCCAGTGAGATTTGAAGACACTTGGATGTTTGTCTTTTTAGAAAGGCGCATAAAACAAAGATGACTATTTTTACTCCTTTGTTCATATTCTTAATGTTAAATCAAGACTAGAAGCTCTAAAGACAAGCATTCGCTCTTTTTCTGTTTAAGAAATCAGCGTAGACCTGTGAAGGTCTGAATCTTTACAGAAGTTGGCAGAGAACATATATTCAGAATTACTTCTGCAAATATAGAGCACAATGGAGATTCTTAAACAAAATGCATAAAGACAGGGGAGTCCCACATTGATCTGATTTTTCTTGAAATTATGTTTAGCTAAGCTCTCAGTCACTTTATCATTTATTCAATAAATACCATTATTTTTAGCATTGGTTTTTCAGTTATTCTGCCTTTCTGTGCTGTTACAGTTTCTCTTTAATCTAGGTGAGATCTTTCTCAGTGTCAACAGGATCACCTTGACAAAAGGTCAAGCCCATTTGGTCCCCACCGGTCTGTAATAAAAGGGCTCCTTGGAAACTCAGGGCGTAAATGCATGGGGGAAACCCAGGTACCAAGTGGCTACAAGCCAGCTGCTCTCTGGTTTTATTATGTACAGCCCTTAGAGTACCCACAAGGCGTGTTTAGGGAGCAGTGAAGGACCACCTGTTTGCTTTACACTTGGTCTCTGAAAAGATTGCAAGCGCTGGCACCTGATGTTTTCCAAGTTTGTACCATCGCTTACCTTTGGTGGGCTTTTTGTGTGTCCCTGCCTGAGATACGCTTTGGGTGGGCTCCTGCTCTGACCTCTTGCTAACTCTTCTCTTTCCTTTCGTGCCTTGTTGCCTAAAGCAAGTCTTGGATTCTGCCATAGCTAATTTGGGCACATATTGCAGAGTAGTTGCCCACTTGAAGCACTGTTCCTGGTTTGCCAAATGCTATTTCTGATGCCTGGTGGACACACTTCTTTTGGAGCCATATATGTATATATATATATATATATATATGTAAAACCCTTGTAGCATACAGAGAAGAGGTCCGCATGGAAGGACACAGTGCAGCTTCTAACCAGCAGCTTTGCGTTATCTGCTGGATGTATTGTTGGAATTGAAGCGTTGTGTGGAGCAGTGACCTAACTGCATGGCGGATGTTTTTATTTAAAGATGCGACTCTTCTCCTAGTCTGATGATAAGCAGGCTCTTACAAGGTAGCTTATTCATATAGTGTAATAAGTAAATCTTGTTAGCCTGAGTTTTATCCAGATGCATAATTATTGAATTTGGTGATTTCCTCTTGTTCCTTTTTCCCCTGTTCTCTTCATGGGCTGCAATAATGTTCCCTGCATTCAGGGCAGAGCTGCAAGATAGTGAACAGATGTAGCCCCTTTCTGCATAATTCAGAGCTGCAGAAGTCTGTAGGGAGAATTCAGAACTCTAGTCCTGAAATGGGCCATGCCCTGTGAGCTTTTAATGGCACGGAAGATAGTGCTTTTACTTATTTATTTATTTTTTGCAGTGTGGAGGTGTCTAGTCCTTACAGCTGGGTTCACGATGCCTCATTGCCACCATCATATGAACCTGGGCACAGAGCGCAGCCGTGGCTCCTGTCCGGCAGCAGGGCCTCCACCTCGATACAGGAGAAGCAGGCCTTGTGCTTCCCTTCCACTCAGGCTGCAGCCCCTTTCAAACCTCAATCTTTGGCTTCTTTTTCTTTTTTCTTTTTTAAGCTTTAAGTAAAAAGCAGCCTGGGTAGCAATGAAATTTTATTGAAAGCATTAGCTTTCCCTGCATTACAGCAGTGCAAAATAACTACCAAGAAGATCAGACCAGGCAGCCAGGCCATGATTCTCAATTGCAATGTATGGCTTTTCATCTTCAATTTAAAAAGCTAGAATGATCCATTAAAATGTATATTTTAATTTTATCAAGAGTGCTAGTCACAATTAAAGAGCCACTGAAGGTCAGTAGTAAAAGCCTGAGGAGGGTGGGAGCCGACACCTGAGAACGTCAAGATTATAGCTTCCTGCAGTAAAACCGTGGACATGTAAAATGAATGTAAATAAAAACTTATTCTTGGCGGACCTCTTTCAAGCTAGCATGCTCAATTCCTCCCTGGGGAGCTCATTATCTCTTGAGTGTGCTCTTCTTTACATGGGTTTCTTTTTGACATTGGGGATGCATCTCGGGCTGTTCGCAGCTGCCTTGCAGTGCTCAGCCAGCGTGTGAAGGGCTGTGCGTACAGTGTGCTGTACAAAATTTTGGCAGTCTCTTCCTACTCCCGCTAATCTGATAGGAACCTGTGGCAGTGACAGTCTTTAGGAGGTGGTGAAGAGCGAGCTCCCAGCTGGGAGCTTTAATAACCATTGCCAGGAGCATCCTGGCGGAGGGAAGATAGATGGATTTTGTTTGTTTATATCTTTATTTCTTTGGGAAGGGCAAGCAGTGAAAGCCATTTTAATCTCATCATTTCATCCTTTAATTTTCCCCCAGCATTTAAAGCAAGCAAACAGAAATGAGTAAAAGATGGCTGGCTGCCCTCAGGGGTGTTGTGGTAACGTCCCTCTTTGGGCTACTGCAGCTACGGAGGAGCTTTGTTTGGGAAGATAATTGGTATTTTCAATTGTGGTTACATCTACAGCAGAGAGGACCGACCTGTAATATCTGTTCAGTCCCTGTGCTGTCCCACACAGCTTGCTCCTTGGAGAAGAGGCTTTTGTGTGATAAACAGCAATAATATTGATCTGCAGATAATCTACCCCCATAAAGGCACCAGTAGCAGTGTGTCATCTGCATTTCTTTTAAAAGACAAAACAATGATGTTGAACGAGCACACACAGAAAAGGAGAGGCTGCCTTTGCTCGCTTTTTGTTGCCCTCCCTCAGCATTTCCAAAGAGCAAGAGCATTTCCTGGTGATCGGTTTGAGAACCTGGAGAACAGAGCTGAAACCTTGATTAATGCACAAGATTTTCAAGCCTCTCCAGTGCTTTCAGTGTGAAAGGAATTGGCATTTGCAAGAGAAAGAATCATTGTTTAAATAGCAATGTGAAATCTCTTATTTATCTTATCATTTTTCACTGCCTTCATGATTAAGTTGAATGCACGAAGCTTTCAGTCTTCGTTTTGTGGTGTACCGTGAGCTTTATATTGAAAACGAGCAGCTGAGGCATTCCTTCCTTTTAAAATTTTGCTGATGGAAGAAGTGGTCTTAATTCTGTAATCCTATGATTGTTTTTAGGTAAAAGGAAATTAATTTTCCAGCAAGAAAGCTGAACCTACTGGGAACCCATTAGAAAGTGCATAGGACAACACCGCTGCTATTTTGATTTAGCGTTATATACCCTAACATCTGCATCTAAGGGAACAATAGAGCAAATCTTATGCAATGACATTGTACTGCAGCCAATTCTGTTTGCATTTACTGCCCCTAGCTGAATAGCAAAAAAATAATTGCAGCCAATTCCTGAATTAATGTTCCTGTGCCTCTGTGGATTAGAAAATATGTGAGAAAATAAAATACAGTAAACTGCTCATCTACTGGTGTTAATTCTAATAAATCCAGAAGCCAAGAAGCAAAGTCAAGTTAGGGCAGAATTTTTTAATAAATACTTCTGTTCACTGGATCAGATGATGTATTCATATTAGATGGTGATTTAACTATGTACCATCACACTGACAACTAGGCATGATACTGGAGAGAAGGTATTAAATTCAATCATTTTTATATCAGTGGGGACAGATAACTTGTATCCAAGGGTTCTTGTAGAGCTGAGGAGTTGATTTCCACTGAGGATGAGTGCTGCTAAATTCTCTTGAAGGAGATGCATACACAGATGAGAAGCAAGGTGCACGACCCCTCTCTCCTGTCCTGAGGCTCCTATCCCTCCTGCTCCATGGGACTGGCAGCTGGGAGTTTCAGGTTCAGAGCCGAGGTTACCAGAAGTTAGGAGCAAGGCTCCCAACCTCATAAGCGCCTACATTGTTGTTTGAGCCTGGACCTTAACTGCAACTGAATTGCCTCAAGCCTGGGGTGTTCTGGACTGCCTCTTGGGGTGGTCATGAAGGAGGCTGATAGTGTTGTTTTAAAAGCTGGGAGTATTGTTCACAGATTACTTTTTTCTTTGTCCCCTGTTTTGGGAATCATTGACATAATCTGAATTTTCAAATCAGAAGGGAATCCTCTTGTTCCTTTTTTCTTCCTTGCTAACAGAACAACAGTTTTAATGAACATTACAGCAAAACTGTATGTTGAGTATCACTTTACACACAATGATGAAAAGTACTTCTTTTCTGAACTGTGCCTTACGTGCAGGACTGAGAGGTAACACAGGAGTCCTTCGTTTGCATTTGCAATTCATGATGCCGTAATTGCACCCGGATAAAACCTAAAGCTTTAAATACCTCTCTCTTCCTGCCCCTTAAATCCTTGCAAGTAAGTGTGACGTTCTCACTCTGATGACCAAGATACAGACTCAGTTGGTTAAATATTGTGGAAAGCTTGTGGTTAGATCAATATTTCACAGCTCTGCATAGCATACATAGGACATCTCGGGTACTTAGTCCCTTTGAAAGCCAGCAGTGAGGGTGATACGGACTGTAAGGGGGTGTTCAGAAGAATCATCTTCTGATCAGGTGCACTGGCTGACAGTGGTTATGTTCTAGGTCAAAGCATTAGTTAATGCTTAGTGGGCACACTGCAGCTGTGGAAACAATACAAATTTGGTCAGTGGAGACAAGCCAAGTAAGACTTGCATCTCCTTATTATGCTTCAGGAACTGTAGCTTTCAACAAGCCTCCTGCCCTGCAGTGGCTCAGATCATTGCACTGCTATGTCATGCTGAATAATTCGCAGCATTTAGCACTTAAATTGGCTCATTGCAGACAATCCAATTAGAATAAAGTCTATTATCGTTTTGGAACCTTGGGATGAAATAGAATGTTTAAGCGATGAGCGTGCCGTACAGCCGCCCGTGCTTCCTGTAGCTTCCCCCTGGCCTTGCAGGTTTCTGGCGCCGTGCTGCAGCGGTTCCTGGTGTGGACGGAGGCAGCTCCTGCTCAGCCCTTGGTTACGAGCTGCTGCTTCATCCCGAGATGTACGGCAAACCCGTAGCCTCAAGAGAGAGCCGAGGTGCTTCATCTTTTTGTCTGCTCACACGTAAAACTCGCTAAGCGTTTCTCTTTTTGTCAAGACAGACAAATTAAAAGAGCTGGAGCTGTGGCGTGAGCTCTGAGACCAAGTCTCTATGAGCTTTGTTTGGGCTTTGCTGGCTTTGGCCAGGCTGGGCTGCGTCATGTCCCGGGCTCTGGAAGCCACACGCCGTGCTGTGAATTGTGCTGTTGACCTTTTGCTCAGACTCTGAAGTTGACAAGGGCCAGGTTTAAAAGAGGTTCACTAAGGTATGTAGGGAAATTCATTAACTGCCAGAGTGATTGAAGCAATTAAATCCCATGGACTTTTTGGAAACAGCACCTGAGCTACAGAGATGCACATGAAATCCCAGCTGAAGATTTGTCTCTAGGATTACTAGACTGAGATTACTGGGCCTTTGGTTACTCTGTGCTTTAGGACGTGGTTTTTTTGGTCGTATTTATTGGTGGCAAATGGAGTATCAGTAGTTCTTACCCCTACTCCCCCAGCTTGTTCCCAGCCACGTGCAGTTTTTGTGCTCTCATGCCAGTTTTTGAGCTATGCGCTGATTTGGGAACTGTACCAGGTTAAAAATAACTCTTTTCTTCCCCAAACCGTCCGCCGATGACGTAGCTAATGCAGATATTTTTGCTTTTATTCAGTAGGAAAAGTGTAATAAAGATAAATGAAAAAAGAAGCGTGGTATGAGTGAGTGTCCATGTTGAAGTGTTGTATATAAGCTAAAATACTGATGAGAGAATAATACATGAATATTGCATTATAATATTAATGTTGATTCCTAATGCTCAGATAAGTCTCTTGGCGCTCAGGATGCTTTAGCAACAGAAGATAAGGACCAAATCCATTAGCTGTGGTGAGATTTTGATCTGCTTACCTTTGGATTTCATGAAGTCAGGCACTTGCATCCTGAGCAGCCGTTGCGCTGGGTTGAATACCGCCGCGCAGAGCAGGCAGGGAGCAGTGACATGAGCAGCTCGTAATAAACAGAGAAGGGAGCTGAGCAGCGAGAGCATTTTTCAAGCAGGGAGATCAGATGTGTATTCCGTGTATCATTCATCTTGTTGAAAGGTTTTTCTTTACGTGCGTTAGATCTGTGTATCTAAACATACATGCATGTAATAACATTTTCTCAGCCCTGAAAAATGTAGACTGAGATGGATTTTTGTGGTGCTTAGTGTTTAAGTATTTGCAGTATTCCTCAGTGACATCAAAGCAATTGTCCGCAGAATAGCAGTAAGCACGTTAATCTCCCTATCCAAGATGTAGGTATTTCATGCATGGTGTTTGGCATGCAATAGCTGCATATTACTAGAATCCCTTTGATAATAAAATCCTTTTTCTATTAAAAATAAAAAATAAAAAGCCCAGGGCTAAGTATTTACTGCATGGCATTTGTACACCATCATGTATTTAAAAGTAGTGTTTTAATACACTAATAAAAAAGATGTCAACTTTACATGTTGGAGTAACCCCGAACCTTGTAGATTAAGCAGCTCAAGATTTGTGACTTTTTGGACAAATTCATTTTGCTGCAGAAGTTGGACTGCTTTTCATGCCCAGTCTCATGGTATATATGGTACCTGAGATTAAATGCTTTAGCTTTTAAACCCTAAACACCTAAGTGTCAAACATGTCTCCTTATTCTCTGTTGGCTCATCTGTTGCAAAGGAGGATTCCATTGCACGCAAGAGCTTTTTTGTTCGGCGGGAAGAGTTCAAAACAGAATTGCCGTAGAGTCACGGCTTCCCAGTGCGCCTGAGCCAGCTGCAGTGCCTGCCACCCCTGCAAGGCGGCGTGCTGCAAGGTCAGTTTCTCTGACTGCCTGGTAGCATCTTCAGGGAAGAATTGAGAGGAAAACAAGCAATTAAAAAAAAAAATTCAGGCCCCTGTGGGATCAGTCCTGCCAGCAGCCAGGGTGGTGGAGAGGGAGGCAGGTACGTGGGATGGGAGCATCTAGCCCTGTCAGCAGCAGCCCCAGGCTCAGCCCCACACGTGGGTCTCACGCTTGGGTACCATGATGTCTTGGGGTTTTGTTGTAGCCAGCATTTTGTCACTGCAGAGCTGAAAGAAAGGGGAGTTTTTATGGTGTGAATTCCACATATCTGCTTTGTGTTTGGGTCAGAGCAGTGCTTTTAGAGGAGTGGGTAGCAGCAAGGAATGGCATTTCCACAGTATGGCCGTTTCTTCACTATTTACCTGCAGCACGCTTCTGGGAAAGGAAGGAAAATGGCTGTCAGATTGCATGGGCGCTGGGTTGAACAGGAGCTCAGCACCTGCTGCTTTCTTCCCTGCTTATCAGTGTGCCGGACAAGAAGAGCCTGTTGGATGAGATTATTTCAGATATATATATGTGTGTGTGTGTGTATGTACATGCACAAGTTTTCTGCTGAGGTGGTATGGTTGGTTACTTTCAGTACACCTGTTGGTGAGCACTGTCAAAAACACTGTGTGTCTGCTGGGTATTCACGGCTGTAAAATGCAGGGAAGAAGTGAAGTTTATGTTGATTAAAAAGCCTCTTTGTTTATTCAGTGGTGATTAGCTTCAGAGCAGTGGCTGGTTTTTGTTTTTAATTTGTACGTTCAGAGTTTCTCATAGAATAGCCAATTAAAGAAAACATACATAACGAACGCTTCCTTTTAAATGTCCTAAAAATAGAGTTTTAGATTGGAAGTGTTATCTCAACTTTAACTACACAGTAGCATAAGCTATAATAATGTGGTAATAGCTGGAGTTGACACAGCAGGTAATGAATCTTCAGCTGGATATGAACTTTATTATCAAATGTATGGTTTCAGCTTGAGTCTGTCTCTTGTTGTCACAAGAGTAACATTTGCATAATTAAATAAATGATCCTAAAACTGTCTGCTCCTGTGTGGCTGTGAAATACAGCGCTTCTTTCTGTCAGTGCTCAGGCTCATACTCATGGATTATTGGAAAATGCATCACAGAAAATTAACATCAAACCTTTGGTCTTTATGAAATAAACAGTAAGCAGACGACTTACAGAACCAACAGCCTGGGTTTTGTTTCTTGTCTCCCTTAATTGAGCTTATCACCAAGTTTTCATTGAAGAGAAGAATTGAAAAGGGTGTTTGAGGGTCTCTTTGCAATGGCTAAAAGAAAAAAAATCCTGGTAAGGGAGGCTGAAGGCGTTAGGTGTTCTTGAAAGCTGGGGGGAGATAAGCTTGTGTTCCTGGGCTTTGTTTACTTTCGGTATTTCATGAAGCAGATTACGCTAAGACTCGTTGCAGCGCATTAACATCAAAAGGCATTTCAAGGGTGTAGCTTCCACTTTCTTCCTCTGTGTGCTGTTTGTTTGTTTTCCCATCCTCTGCCTGTTGTTGCTGATGGCTGCCTTTCTGTATTTTTAATTGAAAATTGCAGTGCAACCCCTGCACTGGTGTGTTCCTGGTGCCTTGGCCTGTGCTCCTCAGGCCTTAGGCCTTCAGCGCAGGTGGCGAACCTGCAGTCCTTTTGGTTCAGGAAGGCACAAGTTCAATCCCTGATTTCAGCCAAAACAACACTGGAAGCAAAATAGCATCATAACATCGCTTATTTGTTCAGCTTCCCTTCATTGGAAGGGTGGCTGTGGGCAGCTGCAGCGAGGTATTAGCCCAGGGCCTTCACCTTCGGTGTGCGTTTCTCACTCTGCAGGCCCTTGGGGGTCTCACAGCCGGTGGAGAGAGCTGAGCTCGCTAGCTTTAATTGCTAATGAAGCTGGCAAAGCACAGGGCGTGGTGACTAAAAGCAGGCCTATTACTAAACTGGAAGAGAATGTATGACCCAGAACACGCTTGGAATATAATAAAAGACTTTTTCACTCAGAGACCTTCCTAAGGAAGGAGACTGGGATCACATTTTGTACCTCGATGCGAGATATGGATGAATGGATTCATGCTGAATTTCATGAGTTTTCTTAATGGCTAGAAACAGCCATTCAGGGCCCTAAAAAGAGGAAAAGAACTGGCCAGCAAAGGGATGTCAGTGGCATTGATATTCTCCTCCTGTCCTCATCCAGCACCCACCAAAGCCCAGGGAGAAGTTGAGCAGGCTGTGTCGGGGCTGGTGTCACTTGTGAGTTGTTACTCTGGCATTGACGCTTCCCTGGGAGGAATAAAAAGAGAAGGCAGCATTGCTAAAATGCCATATATGTTTCCAAGCAGTGCGTTTCCTTAAACGTATCAACTCTACCATGATATTTTCCAGACATAATAGAATGTCATAGTTCTACCAAAAATCTGTGATTGATTGCCACTATAATGAAAGCCAGTGTACATTGATGTACACATTTTAAACTATTTTTGCCTTTATGCTTTTCTTGTTTAACCTGACATTTCTGATTACTGTATCTAGGTACCTAAATATGTCAAATGTTTATAGTGCGTAAAGAACTTTTTTTTTAAATAGCACGAATCCCATTTAAACCTGGAATTTCTCAAAGATTTTTCTCCATTGTTGGGCATGTTCTGTTCAAAAAAAAGAAAGAAATAGTGCTGTGTGGCTTTTGAAAGGAGGACTGATTTATAACAGTAGTCCGATCCTCTTTTTAATCCATTGGCTGAATTCAGTTTGTTCATCCTAAATTTATTTCCCAAGACATACAGCAAACATTTAGTTGAAAAGTGAGTAGCTTATTCCATTTCCATATGTTTTTAATTGTCCAGTTCCTCTGAGAAAAGACCATTAACTGAACCAAATTGCAGTTTGGATGTGAATTTTTCAGCATGGATCCCTGCCCAAAAGGTGATAAATTAGATGCTAAACTGTCTTTGATAGTGACCTGAGAGATTAACACAAAACTATTTTGAAAACAGAAGGAAAGATTTGTTAGCCAGTCAGCGACTGTCAGTTTTGGGCGTCATAAATTCCTTCAGTACTCGCCTTATGTGAAGCGAATGACGAGAAATGGGAGAATTTCAAGCAAAGTTAACCCTTTGGCATCCCCATAAAACTTAGCATTAAACTTAAGCAGCAGTTACGTTGGAATCGTAAGGAAGCCATGAAGCTTCTCTAGCCTGCTGTTTGCTGTTTAGCTTTTTGGTAGCTGTGGTTGGAGCGGGAGCACATGGGGGGCTGGTGGGAATCCGTAAGAGTGCAAGAGCTCCCGTCCTGGGGGGGCTTCAGGTTTCAGATAAAGCAATAACAGAATACAACGGAACAATTAAATCTCAGGTCCTCTGTGGGGCTTGGTTCTTGCGTTCTGATTTTATGCATCAACGCAAGTACAGAGAGTTTGCTTTTCTTCCACCATTTTTAACAGCCCTCGAGTTAAATGAGAAGCATTTGGAGTGTTTTGTGCAGCTGCGCTGGATACATTAAATGCACAGACATGCTGGCTGTATTGACCTGAAAAAGGAGAAGATATGCATTCCTGTAATTTCAGCTGCTTTGTGGTCATTAGGCAAATGTCATCGTTTTTATGCTTGCATCTGCCATTTGACGGTGACCTTTGGTGAACGCTGCCGGTACCTCTCAGCCGGTTAACGCGTGCTGCCATGGAGCGCAGCACTTCGCTGCCGCATGGCCCCATCACAGCTCCTTTCCCTGTCGCTCATGGGCAGGCTAGCTGTGTCTAGCGCGGGGCCTCCTCATTTCCACTTCTGCTAAATATGCTTTGGAAGAT
This sequence comes from Anser cygnoides, assembly GCF_040182565.1. Lineage (NCBI taxonomy): Eukaryota > Metazoa > Chordata > Aves > Anseriformes > Anatidae > Anser > Anser cygnoides. The sequence goes on along the minus strand of NC_089882.1, from coordinate 10,388,160 downwards.
GCTTGCTTAAAAGGAGCTGGATCTTCCAGGATGAACCTGGGAAGAAGCCTGTTTTGAAGGACACTTGTTCTCCACTGTTAAACATTTTTCCCTTTAGCGAAATGTCTCCGCCTTCAAGGGATTTGAAGAGAGCCTGGGCATGACATCGGAGTGGATAATCTTTGCAGCTGCCTTTTTCAGCAAACCTCCGGGGAGAGGGGGGGAGAAGCAAGCGTCTGGGAAGCCAGAAGACAGGATATTTCTTCAGACAAGTTGAGAAATAATCAGGGGCTATGGGAGGCTTCTCGGGATGAGAATGAGAAGGAACAGATGGATTCTGGAGATTACCCAGCGGGATTTAGTGACCACGTCAACGTGGAGGGTGGGGGGGAGGTTATTCAGTTTTACGAAGTGCTCCGTTGCTTTTATTTAAGGCAACCCTAAAACCAGTGACAAGGCTGGTGCTGGGTGATACTTGGGTGCTACCGATGGTTTATGAGGTTTTGACTAGGTCAGTCTCAAATAACTGTGAAAGCAATAAAGAAAGGGAAGCTGCTGGCAAGGAAATAGTACCTCTTTAAAACCAACCAACCAACCCACCACACAACAACGACAACTCTCCACTTGAAATGATCACAAGGCAGTTGGGAACTTGCATTTGTTGAATTAAAAACAGAAGATATTTCTTTTTTTTATTGGGAGATTGTTGGAATTCAAGGCCATTTGTCTTGCAGCTTTTTTTCGGAGTCCCCTTTGTCTGGGCTTACCTCGTTAAAATCACTCTTTTTGTATTTCAGTGTCACGGTCAGGTGTGAGAGCAGCAGGTCTGGAGCAGTGCCCCTCACCACGGGTTACCTTATGTCCCGTGCCACCTTATCTGCTAAAGCAAAGGAAGGAGATCACAGCTTTCAGATTCCTGAATAGGGCAAAATTTTAATACTTTTATGCATGAGGCACTATTTTTGCATTGACGCGGTTTTGTTCTTTTTTTTTACTTGAAAGAAATAGCTAAATTGAGTTGGGCGTATAAACTTGCTTCTGCAACAGAAGGACCATAAAAAAAAAAAAAGAACCAACTAGCCAGATTATTTCTGGCCTCCCAAAAAGAATTGAAAATGCTGAATTTTAAGATAGATTTTTTTGGGAAATATGTTTTAGCTGCAATATAGAGCCATATCTATCAAACATTGAACAGAACTATTTTTAGGCTGTCAGCAAAGACATGAAGGACATGGGAAGACACATTTATCCTCTGCTCGCTTCCTGATGACCCTATTCAATATAGTGGGATTCCTGCATTTTTTCCTACCTATTTTTAGACGTGTTTTTTTTTCGTTTGTTTCTTGTTGCTTGGCAAAGGCACTTGAATGAAGAAAATCTCTGCAGAAAAATGATTATAATTACATAGAAGCAAGTGCCTACGGGGTGATGCTAGGAAATGACTCGAAATGCTTGCAAAATAGTTTGAATTGATTGGCTGGATTGGTAAGTTACTCTAAAAGCAAAATGAAGAGCAAATGTAAATAAAATAGGAAAGAGTATTCTCAAAAGGCAGGTAGCATTGATGTCCATTCTGCTCAAAATGGGCTGTAAAAGGCTTGTGGCTCTTTGTATAAATCATGCTCCCTTCAGCTTTGAGAAAGCTTTCAGTGGAGCTTTTGAATCTTAAGCAGGCAAAGCAGTCATATCAGATGTAGACTTTCCTTTTTTTCTTCCTTCTCCATAGGGCAAATAACACTAACCAGATGTAGTAGCACAGGCTGAGCAGACAGCTGTAATCCCCACTGGCTGTGTCACCACTGTTGATCTTTTTTATTGCATGGCTCGTTCTTGTATTTTTCGCAGTTCTTAACGACCCATCTTCTCTGTTGCTGAATGTCATTTTTAATCTACAGGAGCCTCCTTTTGGGTTGTCCGCATATATTTCTGCTTTCAGCTTAGGTGAGAATGCCACATAATAGATGCAACTCATGAGCGTTGTGAATTACAGCTCCTCTTGAGACTACAGCTGGATTTATGCTGGATGTGTTTATCAGGTTGACTTTTGCAGTAGGATCAGACAAAATTTTGTGCAGTTGTGATATGGGAACAATGAAACGTTTAGATTTGTTACTTAAATCCCATCTTGCCTCTAGACACTCTTGCTTTGCAAGCCTCCAGTTGCAGTTGGATTTTATTTATTTATTTTTAATTTCAGCACATGGCATTTTTTGTGTAGAATTGATTTGGAGCAGGTCTCTTTGGTCATATGGCTGACAACTATGTGTGGGATCACTTTTCGTGGCTGCAGTGGCTTTGAGTGAGTGTTCCTCTTCCCAACTTCCTTGTGTGTTTATTATCAGTTCCTAAACCCATTGCAATTGCCTATTAAACACTATTCTTCATCTTTACAAACTGCTGGTGCTGCTAAGAAGCTTTCAGGCAATGTAATGAAAGAAAAAGGATTCCTCTGTTTTAACTTTGAGGATGAACAGATTCTTTGCAACAAGTACTTAATGATAACCTGGAGGACAACACCAATTTGTTCCTACTTGCTATCCCATATTGGTTTCCTGTTCAAATCAAGATTAATTTTGATGCCATGTCTATTACTGTGTTCTGTTTCCTTCCTCGGCAGTTGAGTTCATATTATCTGTGTCCTTACATTAACCGTTAGGTTCTTATATTGTAGAGTTGACTGGATTTTATGGTGGATTTGGAAACAGTTATGAGTTTCACTGGAAATGTTGCCGGAATTCCTACTTCACAGATATTGAGCAGAGATGTGAGCACCGTGAGTGATGGACAGATTGTGGAAACTTTGATTTGGGCTGCAGTGCCTGGGACAAACTAAAACTCTGGCTTCAGTATTGGTTTATGATTTTATTATGCTTTTGCAATTGAAATGTGATTTCCACCTGAGATATTGAAATGCCTTGATTTTGAAAAATGTTGAAATCAACAGATTCTACCGGGGGGGGGGGGGGGGGGGGGGGGGGCGGGAAGGGGGAGCTTTATTCCACTCCAACCTCCCCCTTCCTGCTTCCCAGTCGAGATACCTGCCAGATCCCTCTCGGACTGTGGGCACTCAGCCCCCGGAGCCCCCGGCAGCAGTGCAGGAGGCAGCTGGCTGCAGCTGTACGGGGCCTGGCCTGGCCGCGGTGTGGAGACCAGCCCAGCGTCCCCTTTGTCTCCTGGGATGAGGCACGGTACTGCTGCTGATCTGTCACGGTCTTCGTAGTTCTGGGGCTGGCTGGCGAGACCGCAGCTGTGGCCAAGAGCTGTCGGGATGGAGGAGATCCACGGGAGGCCCCTCTCTGGTCCGAGGGGAGGGGGTCTGCTCGCTCAGGCAGCCATAGCTCGGAATCGGCTTCCCCTGGTGCCTTGTCAGCTGGTATCTGCTGCCATTCGGGGGCTGTGGCAGACTCATCCATCACCTGTGCTTTTTCTCACTGAGGTGATTGCAGAGATTGTGATAAACTTAATCCAGGGTGGGAAGTCTATTTTGCCTGACATTAGTCAATAAGCCATACGTATTCGTGTACAGAGGCCTACAGGCTACAGGGGATGATGCATTAACGAATCCCCAAGTAGGTGGATAGCCTTAACACTAGCCCGTACTTCTTAAACGCCTGGGGAATACAGCCCCAGACCTCTTCAGTGTGGTCAGCTTCTGCCTTCTTCTGTATGGCCCTCGCCAGCTGACGCATTTCTTAGGCCTGCTTTGGGATGGTGCTGTCAGAAGCATGCAGCCCCAAAATACCTCGACTCAAACCCTGCCTCCGTCTTCCTTTACTGTTTCCTGCTGTGATTCCCGTAATTGTAGGGACTGACGTGCTGACCCCTCGTGCGGGGATGTCTGTTTTGTCAGGGGATGCCTCACGGTGCCAGGAGCTGGGGTATTGCAGGGGGCTCGCCCGAGGTCACATCTGCTGGCGCCGCCCCTCCAGGATCTGTGCGTCCAGCAGGGCTGGAGGGAGGCTGAGGAGGTTTCCTGCATCTTATCTCGTAGAAACCTCAGCAGAGCTGAGTTCCTGCCTCTCTGGAAGTGATGGTGGGCAGCAGAGGAGGAGGTGGTGAAGGTATTTTGTAGGGACAAACAGGTGTTCCTGCGCCAGGTGACTGCAGCCCGAGGGGACAGAGCATGCCAGGGAAAAGGGAGGGATCACCGGTAACATATTTGTGTATCAAGGAGTTGCCTGAATGTATGAGCTGTCTGCCATGTTGCAAGAGTTTGCTTAAGAAGCCTCTCCTTTCACTAGCTGCTTTGTAAATGCATAAAACAGCAATGTTTGCAAACCAAATGCTTGCAGTTTGCGCAGATCCATATCACACATTAAGCATTCGCCAGGACCACTGACACATGGCTCTCCCAGCAGCCAGCTGGCCACTGCCATATATAAAAGTTTTGGCAAAATAGTAGAAACAGATTTCACTCCGGAAAGAAAGATGCGCTGGCTTGAATGCGTCTGATGAACAAGGTGGAGTCACAGAAACAACACCCAGCGATCATGTCCCCATCTTTCTCCTCTCCTGCATCTCTAGCATTTTTTTAATTATTTTTGAAGATATGGTTGTTAGAGTTATTCTGCAAACTTACTTCTACATGTAAGTATGAGCTTGATGTGTATTTGTTCTGAGGTTTTTTGAAGGTATGAGCCTTAATGCTACATGCTGCTGTGTCTGCACCCTTTTGGTCCCATATGGCACTGAAAATAAGTCAGATACGACCTTCAATGAGAAAAAAACCTAGCTCTCAAAGGGATTGCTAGCGTGAATTTGTGTGGATGTTTTATGTGAGCCTTTGGACCTCTGAAATATGAGTGCTGTTCTGAGATATTGGACTGTGTGCTTTTCTTCTGCTCTGAGCCTGTCTCTGGTGGAGGTAACAGTTGTTCCTACCAGTATATACTGGTATTGTTGGCGTGAGCAGTTATTACTTGGAAAATTGTAAGCCAAAAATAGATAACGCTTGTGTCTGCAAGGGGATTTCTTTCTCTTTCCTACTAATATGTGCAAACACAAGCTGCGTTGTTGTCAGGTAACCTTTTTTCTTTGCGCTGTAGAGAGAATTCATCTCAGGCGCTTCTCAGTGAGCTTTCCGTGTGGCATTTGTGTAGTGAAAAACAGGCCACATCTCACGTCCTCTAAGGCAAACCTGACAGCCTTCTGCCACCGATGTGAGGCTGAAAATGTAACCCCTAATTTGAGTGAGGTGATCGCTGCTCGAGAGCAGGCAAGAGGAGGAGAAGGTTGGGGAAAGCTCAGGTGATAATGCAGCTCCCAAGGGAACAAGCCCAAATGTCCCCTCCGTGGCTCCGTGTTTGGGGACGGATGTGTTTGGGGGTGAGGCAGGGAGGTGGAAGCAGAGCTGTATGTGTGAATGTTTCTGGTTGTGTTTCCCCCCTCTGTAGCCTGCAAGGTAGAGAAAAATCTCCTTCAGGGTCACAGATTCGTTCCTTCTGAGCTTCAGCATCCTCCCCTGTTCTTGGTGGTGCCTCTTCCCCTGCCAACACAGACCTCACCCCGTCTGTCCACGGCTCTGGTAGCACCACGCTGCCAGGTGCCCCTTCCCAGCTGTGAAAAGGACTTTGTGCCGCAGTGTTCCTGCTCTCTCCCTCATCACCTACCAGCTGCGCAGCCTGCTGCTGGCCCTGCACCCCCTGCGCCTTTTTGCTCTTTCTCCCTTAGAGAGGAGGACGGCGGCACATCGCGGCTACCCGTAGAGCAGCGCTGCTCTCGCGGCCTCGGGCTGCCTGGGGAATTTTAAGGAGGGCTCCTCGGGCAGGCAGCAGACCTGGGCTGACCGTGGGCTGCGTGCTTGGTTGTGCTCTGCCGGGCCGGCTGCCTTGGCAAAGCGCCCCGGGAAGTACCTGGGATTAAAAGATCAAGGAAACTTATTCCATTTCAATTAATCTGCAAAAATACTCCAGGAGCTTAACTGAGAGGCGGAATCTGATGTCGTAAAAGGATTTCAGGTGATGAGATTGGTGATGCGACAATGTCAGGAGCGTTCCCTGGTACTGGGGAATGTGGGAGCCTCTGTGAAACTGGGAGGGCAGGAGACACGTGGGGGTTCTGCTGTTGTGGGAGCAAGCATCCAGGGACGGGGAGGAGGGAGGAATGGGAGCGTCTCTTCTGCCAGTACCCGCGTGTCAGATGAGCTCTGCTGAATCGTTTAACTGCCCTCTGAGCACTCCTGGGGGAATTCAGCATCCCGCTTGGGTGTAATAGCGTTTAGAATTGTTTAAAGAGAAGTTTTTCTGGGTGTGGGATCAGATTCATCTCGTTTCCCCAACAGTGTCTTAATATTTTCCTCTAGTTAATATTTAAATAGCCTGCTGATTATTTCTAAGGAAATGAAATTAAACTATTGGTAACGTTGCTGAGAAACAGAGAGAAAGACAGTGTGAGCCAGAATAACTTTTTTTTTTTTTTAAGGCTGGAAACTGTGATTTAAGTTTCACTGGAAAGCCAACATAGAGGGAACTTTGCAGCTAGCGTCAATTTTGTGATCGTTACTTAACATCGATCTGATATATCTGTTTGTTGCTTGACACCCTCATCTGCTAGGGAGCTGTCTCAGTAGAAACCTGTACGTGTTTTGTGCAGGAACTCATTTATCGGGATGAGGGGAAAAGGCACCGGCTCTCATGTAACCGGTAGGGAAGGCTGCGGCCGGAGGGCAACCAAGTGTGCTCTCCTGCTCGGCTTCCCTCTTCTGGAATCCCTGACTTTAACGAACGGTTGCCCTGTGATTTATTTATTTATTTATTTTCAAACATTAAGGAGGTTTAAAATGAATCTGTTGTAATCCGTGTAGCAAAGCCATTGGGTTGTGTTTTGAATGAAGATCGCTAATCTTTTATCTGTCTGTGCCTTTAGACTACATTTTTACAGCTGGGATTATCTCCTGGCTGGGTAGCCGGGTCAGTAGTTCATTTCTTGAGTCAGTGGCCAAACAGAAAAATAAAGGCAAGGAGGTGGGAGATGGGAATTATATTGGCTCGATCCTACAAGAAGAATACAGTTTATTCACGGTGAAACGTAAAGCAAACCAAACGCATTGCAGCTGAAAGGAATATTTTTTTAGAGGGCGGTGGTAATCTTTTTCCAAAGCAAAAAGAATTTTTTCTTCAGAACAAATACTGAAGCATTTAACTTAAGGCTGGTCAAATTGAACATGTGAGCTTTTCAATTTTATTTTTTTTATCTGAAGAAAGCAGATTAGACTAATTTGAATCAGTTTTATTGGACTCCATTTCAAACTGGCCTTTTTAGGCAAGTACACTCTATGTGAACAAAGCCCATGGAGTAACTTGTGCACACCCAGGGCCCAGCCCAGCCTAATGGCAAATCCTGCTACTTTCGTCTTCTGCTGAGAATAGACCAACACTTAAAATGGAAGAAAAGTTCCAAGTGAAGGCTACAGTGTGGGATAGAGGGATTCAGCAATCCCGTGTTTCTAATTGCAGATCAGATGGAGGTGGTTTTGGTAGCAGGGTGGAAATATTACAGTTAAAGGGAACCATCTGTTCCCCCATTAGAAGCAGGGTTGCAAGAAATGCCTGAAATAAGGCATCCGTCACTGTCTGCCAGTGGCTTAACGCAGGCAGTGGACAGTGATGAGAGCCAGCCGTGGAGAAGCCCCGCAGAATTTGCTGGCATTTCTTCCACCTATGAATATGCCTGTTCACAGCGAGGTCAGGGAATAACAGCGCTGTGTTTAGGAAAAGATCACGTATGGGAGGAAATTCTTCTATTAATTGCCATTGAGGTTTTAAAAAACTTGTATCACCTTGATCCAGGAAACCGAGTGGTATTCAATAATCGTAGACTGTGCCCTGGAGAGATGTCTCCAAGAACAGAAGCCAGAAATAATTAAATTTATGGATGACTTTTTTCTTTTTTTTCTTTTTGGTTATGCTACAAGCACAGTAAAAGTTTTATAGTCTTCATAAAGCTGACTGGCACATACCTTTCTTCAAATCTGAAGGATCAGTATATGTTACGGTGCTGTGCAGTGATCAATAGTACAATAACACCAGTTATGAAAGGCTGAAGACCCTAAAGATGCACTAATGAGAAAGCACATTTTGCATCTTAAATGTGAGTTACACTCCTGCAGCCGGAGTGCTGGTGAAGGGGAACTTTTTTCTCTGCAGTCGGTCTCGCATCACGTCAGACACTAACGCTGAAGACTGAAGCTAAGACCTTAAGTGAAAGGCTGCCGACAGGCTGCTTTTCAGGATGTTCTCAGCATCGTGGGATTCAGTCGAGGGGGTTGGGGTGAGGCAGTATTTGGTCCCCAGTTCAAGTATTTGGCAAAGCTTTCAGAAGTTGCGTCTCCAAGACATCCCCTGTCCTTGCTGTAGATGCTTGGTCAGAGATGAAGGTTTGCGTCTCCATTGAATAGAGCCGTCCAGGTGGCTAGATCCAAGCTTTCAGTGTGTACGAATAGTGACAGCCCCTTTCAGCAGGACTCGGACCTGTTCTGACCGTAGGTGTGTGGAATGACGTTGGTCGAATTTCAGGAAACTTCTGGAGTGTCAAGATATATGCTTCGAAGAGGGTTAAACAAAAACAGAAAGCAGTAATCCAACCCCTGGAAGAGGCGCACAAGTGAATTTAACAGTCAGGTTGTCCGTGCTGGCTTGTGTTAAAAATATCGTTTAGAAATTATAATCCTATTAAAACATTTTTAGCAGTTGTCAAGATAAGAATTTGCTTTGTTGCAGGCAAACTGTTTTATAAAACATTTAAAGATTCGGAAAAATGTTAGCTAGCAGGATGTTTCTATCTTATCTTATTCCATACCAGGAGGGGACAGTTTCACAGACATCTCGCGTGTGTTGTTTTGATTTGTTTGTTTTAATTGAAATGTTGCATTCTGCCTCTTTATTTTCTATTTTTCTTGCTGAAAAATATTAAACTGAATGATAAGAATAACACACTGCTCATTTCCCTAAATTCTCTAACTGAAGCAGTTGCTCAAATGTGAGCTTATTTCTATTCATGAGCAATATCAATTTTCCTTTGGTGTTTGAATGTACAGTTTGGAGAAAGCTGAGGCTTGCTCACAGCATATTGCTGCCTTATGAGCCAGCAAACTGTTAGCAGAACAGGTAGTTATTTACTCTTGTGCTCTTTAGGTACTGTGCAGTCCTTTGATGGTAAAATAGGGAGGTAACAGAAAGTTACTTGGTGACTCTACCAGCCGCGAAGATTTTTGTTTTTTTACTTCTTTCTTTAGTTGAAGTTTTAAAATCTAAATATAAAATAGCTTTAAAAAAAAAGTTCTTAATGGGGAAGCGCTGGTTCCAGATGTACTCAGAGGAGATGACAATTCTCCCTGCTGCTAAAGCTGGAGCGAGCATGGGACAGACTTTCAAGTGTCCTCTTCCCACTCTTATCCCTTACAGACTTCCCTGAAGGGAGAGCATCAACTTCTCTGTGATGGTGAACTATTTCTCGTAAAGCTACTGACTTAGATTTAATAGTCCAGCCTATCCTGATGTTAACAGAATTTTGTGGATTTTATGGCAATTAAGTTGTGTTATCTGCAAAAGGGGTAGATGTAGAGTAACTGGCTTTCTGTGTAGCTCTACTTCTCATGTATTTTTAAGAAGCGTTGTTTATACGGCTAGCATATGAGGCCTATGCATGTGAATACCAACAGGCCGGATGGAGATCTAAGATTTAAATAATTTTCTAAACGTGCTAGGAAAGAAAGTGAAAACACCAAATTTGCTTGGATCCTTTGTGGAGCTGTTAAGAAAACACTTTGTCTCCGAAACTGAGAGTTAAATGGGTTTGCTATCTTCCTAGCCCCATTTGGCTTATGTGATATACAGATGGGTATAGATGTAAAATAGGCCTATACACTGCATGCATACATGCACAATAGATACACATGCACATAAACATTTACAATGTGCGTTAAACTTCAGATTGATTTAGGCTTAGAGAGAAACCAGGGATATGGATTTTTCGATGCTTTTCGCAGTAGTATTTCTCTATTTGTGTGGAAGCAAATAGCCACTGTAAAAGCAGACTCCACTGGAATAATTAAAAGCAATTAGGTCAGTATGTTTATAAGTAGTCTAACAAAGTGTCTACTGAAAAATAATCAGTGAAATCATGGTAGTCCTGCAGGGGAAACTGTAAAGCGAATGAATACCCAGGGGAGCACCAGTCAGCGAGATGTGCAGTCCTCTAGCACTTAACAAATCAGCTGACAAAGGGGGCTTTGAAAAGAAAATCAATTTAGGTGAAAAGAATACATTTATCAGAGTTTGATTAAATAATGCAAATATATCACAGGGAAAACGGAGGTTTTCACACAGCTGTTTTAAAAGCACCATACATGCCAGTGTCTGTGTAATGGTTGTTCTGAAACACTGGACGCACACAGGTATACGCCTGCTGTAATACATCCCAGGTTTTGGCTTGTGAATCCCCGAGGATCCAGGGTTGCTTTCTTGTTGTTGTTGTTTTTGGTGAGGAGACCATGCATGGTGTCTGAGAAAAGAAAACCAATTATCAGTGGGCTTAAATTCAGTTACTGGGGTCTGCACTCCCCAAGGAGACTGTTCTGCCATGTACAAATCAAAAAGGCTGAAAACCCCAGGCATTACAGATTTGCAGAGGTAGGAAAATCAGTAGCTGCAGGATTAGGCACATAACCCGTATAAGAGCTCCTGTATATATTTACAGCCTTCTTCAGTACCTCATTAGTCTTCAGAAGTTTATTTTTTTTTATACCTGGTTCTCATGAGTTTTGTGACCCAGAGAGTTTATTGTAGCAAGGAAATGATGCTCTTTTTTGTTTTATGAGAAGTAAATGTTAAATAAATTGAATTTTAATGTTTACTGTGGTCCCGAAGGAAAATAAAGCCATTAGCTAATGACCATAATGATGAACAGATTTTATTTAAATTTGGAATAATATCTGATATGCTATGCTATTAATGATGATTCTGTTAAAAAAAAAAGTCTGTATAAAGGAATAAGTGTGATTTATGCAAGCAATATGAATTTGAAAGTGGTGTAAAGAATCTGTTCAGACTGGTGTTCATTTATATGCAAGTATAGATGCTGAAAACAGCTAGCAATGCTTCCTGCTTTGTAAAAACAGAATAGCAAACTACCCTACAGTTATCCATTCCTTTGGCATATCTTTCCCTTAAGTTTACCTGAGCAACAGAAAGGAATTAGTAATCATCAAAATGAGCTTCCAGGAATTAAATACATACTATATATAGACTTTCATCACAGAGTAAATCTCCAGTGTTTACTTTTTCTTAAATATTGTTTTCAATTGATAAAAAATATGTGCAAGGTTTTTAAAAATAAAAAATACAAGCTGATAGCAAAAAGAAGGCACCTGCATGGTGTCAGTTACCAAAAACCACTCAAAACTGTTTTCACGTGAGTTCTCTTCCCAGACTTCCCCCCCACACCCCCCCAAAAAAAAAAAAAAAAAGTATTTACACATTTCCATGGCCGTCAGGGCCTTGAGCCATTACTGTAAGGTGATTCTGACTACGCTCACTGAAGAAAGAGCTGCAGATCTGGGCTTGGTGCTCCAGCCTTTCGATGGCCTTGCCCCGGTCCCTCAGGCTCAAAACACAAAAATGAGAGCAGATAAGATTAGCAGCATCAAGCGAGGGTTTGCAAAAGTCCTCCTGTGCTGCTCCAGTCCTATTTAAATCTTCGCAGTTGCTCTTGGGGCTTTACGCAGCCTTCATCGCTGTTGTAGGCCTCACCTGCGCCGTCAGGGGAGCGAGAACAAGGAACCCGGGTCGTGGGGGCCTCCCAGGGTCCTGGTTAACATCTGGAGCTGCACATGGAAGGAAATTGCAAGCCACAGAGGCTCTGGAGAGCAGATGGAGCGTGTTTCCCATAGTCTAAGGGGTATCATTATCTTGAAATACAATCAAATTAAATAAAAATTGGCCTACGAGTCTGTTATTGTTTCTAACTTTGGCTGTCCCACCAGTATTTTGTTCTATAACCACGATTTACGAGAGAATGAGGTGATAGATATATCACCAAACGGGTTGTACTTCATCTTGGTGCTGCTGATCCCAGCCAGATACTGACGATAAATCCCCCCCAAAATTCCCTTTTATGTTTTTTAGCACCAGTGAGGTTGGATGCTCTTTGGAACAAAGCTGGATTGGGGCGTGCTTTTTAAGCCTTGTGCCCTCGTAACACCTGGGAGGTAAACCTGCAGCTTCTGCTGGAGCCTCCTGTGCACCGCAGGGAGCGAGCCTGGCTTCCCGAAATGCTGCACGTCTGGAAGGAAGGGCCTACCTGTGCCTGCCTTGTTAAGTGCAGGCCATGGGCTGCTGCTAAGCACTGCCATATTCAACACTTAGAAATCTCCTTGGTAAGGCCCACTGCTTAACTAGAGCTGTTCTTCTCATGCCTGCTGACACAGCCCTCTGGCGAGGGCAGTGGTGCAGGAAAATGTGTTCTCTGACACGGGTGATGTAGCTGGCTGTGGGACACCGTGTCTCTGGAGTAACAGCCCCATCCCCAAGGGATGGCAGGCTTCTCTTCCTCGCCCTGAGCTTTGGTAGTGCTCCCCATGGGAGCGCTGCGGGGTGAAGCCTCTCCTGGCTCAGCACTTGCATGGAGAATTAATTTTGTGTATCAGTTAAGAAGCGATCTTTTAAGTGACACCCCTGTAAAGAATTACCCTACCCCTGTAGGGGTTGAAAATGTTGCTGTGGTCACTGGTATCCTCTCTAATGTCACCAACATGTCCTAGACTGTCAGCTGTCCTAGAGGAACTGGTGAACCGCAGCAGGGCTCCCTGCCTCATCCCCTGCGCCGAGTCAGGGAGGCAGCCGCCTGAGCAGGGACCCTGCCTCTCTGCAAGCGTTTGCATGCATAACCTGGCAAAGGAAGTTCAGCTGTAAGGACTTGTGTTTTAAAAACGAATTAAAATATTGTCATACAGATTAGAATGGAAAAACACACAACTAGATCTCTAATGTTTTCTCTTTGCTGTGTACATTGAATAATTATTATTTTATGAAGATAGTGCATGGTAAATATTTATAAACAAAGCAGGCAAACAGTGAGACCGCAGTGAATAAATAACTATAAACGTATCGAAGTCCTGTTTCAGAACAAACAGAAATCGCATTCCTTGCTATAATCAATATCTCTTTTTTCCTTGCACGGAGAGTTATACGGTTGTCCGTGTTCGGTTCCCAAGGGATGACATTGGATATATTCTGGCGAAATTTTGGTTTAATATCAAAATGGTATTCTCGTTCCATGCATAAAAACAAATAATCTCTAAATACAGATCTTTTTTTGGTATAGTAATTACTGCTTCTTCACCAACTATAAGAGCAATTAAGCCTCAACTAATGAGCAGTTTTCTACATTATAGTTATTCTGCTCTATCTTAATAACACTTATCTCATTAAATAGCTTTCTTCCTCCTTCAGAAAAGAAATGTCTAAATCTATTGCGTGTTTTACAGCTACTGGTCAGCAGAGCTTAATCGTTTTATCTTTTGAGGCAATTTTAGTTGCTTTTCTTTTTCTCAAGTGCATCTGGTTCTGTTTACATTTTTTACCCATTTTAATTTGGCTTCTCCAGCTCGCTTGAGAGCATAAAGCCCTTTACCTGCAGGCCCCGGTGGTGCTTTCATCTGAAACAATGGGACTTACAGCTGCAAGGAAGGCGTTCTGCTCTCAGAGCAGATGCGTGTTAAGTGTGAATTTCATTCTCTGCCTTTTTATCTAACGAATTTAGAGAGCTGGTGTTTCAGAAGGTTTGCTTGGCAGCCTCTTTTTTTTTTTCTTTTTTTTTTTTTTTGGCATGCCTCCTTCTAATAATTTAAAACACGGTATTTTGAAATATCTGAAGCAGTAGCTACCAAACTAGTGAGGAGCCATGCATTGTGTGGGTCAGTGGGGAGCCACTCGGAATGGAAATGGCCCAAAGGGGTAAGGCAGCACTGCCAGGTCTGCTGGTTTTATTGTTAATCTCACACAATTTGGTGTTTTTCTTAAAGCCACAGCTGCTGGAGCCTTGGAATGAGAGGAAAATTCATCAGCTTCCACGTAAAAATGTAGCAATGGTTATGGGAGAGGAACTTGTAAATCTGTCCCAAGTATTTCCTTCAGCCTGAAAAAAAACATAACAAACTCCTATGACAAGACCCTCCAGAACTCTCTAGTCATTTTTGGGATCAAGTATCGTGATTTTGAGACTAAAATTCATGGTGGGACTTGGGATACAGTAAATGGGGGAGAGAAGTTTCTCCGGAGAGGCCCCTTCCTCTTTGGAAGTAGCGCTGTCTCTGTGTGACCCGTGGCCATGGGGAAAACCCTCTGAAGCGGTGGTTTTCATGCAGGAGATGTTTGGTTTGGTTTGCTGAAGGAGCAAACACGCCTCCAAAGAAGAGTGGAGGGGGAATCCTAGTGCTTTGTATTGACCCATGTTGCCACATTGGTAGTCGGTACTAAATCAACGTGAAAGAAAATGTGGTAAATCCTATTGTTATTTAGTTCTCCTTGTTAGAATGCTTGACAGTTTAGAACCGGATTTGTAGAAGCGTTATTAAATAAACTGGCTGTGGCATATTTGCTTTTTGGACCCTGTTTAGCAAAGCACTTAAGTAAATGTGTAATGTGAAGCCCATGAATAATATTATATCTGTGCAATGAATAGAGCGCATAAGTGAGCGCTCAATGTCCGAGGCATGAGGAGCCCTTGAACTGGAACTATTCACACAATTCAAGTTAAACATTTGCTAAAAAGACACTGGATTATTCAGCTATTTAAAGTAAAGCATGTGCTTAAGTACTTTGCTGACTCAGAACCTATAAAAAGAAATGTTCACAAAAACATGCGAATGCTGAAAATGGAAACTCCTCGCCAGCTAACTGATATTGTGTCAGAAACGCAAGCGAGCTGAAGCTGGCTACGAGGCTGTCATCGAATGAGTTAGCGCCGTGCATCTCGCGGCGAAGCTCGGGACTGGGCTTAGCTCTTGAGTGCTTGCGCTGGCTGCCCTGGGTGAGTAGAGCTGGAGCCTCTTGCAGGGTGATAAATCCACCGCTTGGTTTGCAAGCCATCATACCACGAGCATTACGCTACATGATGTGCATACTATAAAACGCAAAGCTTCTCTTGGCCACTTAATCGAGGCATGAACTGGAGCTGTGAGGTAAACTGTAGAGGCAGAGTGTGAGTAAGAAAGATCAATAAGATCTGTCTCAGTAACTACTAAATTAATAAACTTCTGTTACTGATTTACTAGCTTCTTTGTATAAGTGGTTACATCCAAAATTTACTTCAAAGTGAGCCCAGCTTGCTTTTTTTGCTGCTGTGAAAACTTGGCAAGACCAGCAAGACCAGAAGATGTGTTATGTGGGCATGTCAGCTAGTATCGGTCACTGGTAGTTTAAAACAAAAAGCAAACAAACAAAACCTCTTTTCATGCTCAATAGTACGAAGTATGTAGGTGTCGTCTAGAATATAAGCATCCTGAGGCAAAAAGCAATCTACATGGTCACCATTTAGCTTACAAAGCTAATGGAAGTGGGTCTGAGCTGAGCACGGGAGGGTGCTTGGCATTTGGGCACCTCTGTGGGCCCCTTTTATTAGCCCAGCTTTTGGTATTGATGGCTTTGGATTCTTTCTGTTATTTCCCCTGGCCGTTAGATTGTTTGGTATTTGTCAATAAACTCAGGTACACTGGAGTACTGCCAGGGTCAGTTGCTCAGAAGTAATGAGACCGACCAAAAGAAATCTGGGGGGATTGAAAAAAGGTAGTAATTTTAAGGTTCTTTGCCTTCTGGCTCCTGGACCTTTTTTCTTCTCTGTTTTCAAACTTTGCTCTGAAGACAAGGAGCCTGGAAACTTTCTAGTTTAAAAAGCTGGACATAATTCACTCTCATGAGACCAAGAGTGCAATCTCTCAAGTCTACTGGCTACAGCTTTAATAAAGGCATTAAATTGCCTAAGACATGCTCTATAATTAGGAGGGTTGTATCTAATTACTTATTTTGGTCCATGGTCCCAAACAGGGCTTCTGTAATTACCTTATCACACTCAGGATACTCTAACTCATTCCTATGGATTTGCACTGGCAAGAAATTCCAGTCATTGATTGAAATCTATTTTAAATTTTCCTCAGAACGAAACAAGAACAGAAGGATAGGCTGCTCCTCAAAAAGCTCTCTACTTGTGTAAGATAATAAATAGTGCAGGGATACAGACAAGTGCAACGGTGCGGTGGGGCAGCACTGCTTAGCGTAGTAGGAATTGATCTCAACACAACAGCAAGCTTAATTGGCAGCCAGATTTTTGTAGGTGAAGCTATTAAGGATTGACTTAAAGGAAAAAAGAATTTCTGTGAATATGTGTTAGTGGTTCTCAGCCAGGGAGAATGATAACATGGAAGAAAACACTGAGCTGTGTGCTTTGAGTAACCCTTGGATGTGGAAACTGAAGGCTGACACCATAAGCCAGATGGAAGCTAAAGAAGACATGAAAACAATAATGGGCCACGTAGGGGCTAGAAAAATGATTATATGTGTTTAATGCGGCTTGAATGGAGAAAGCATTCAGGACAGGTCGGAAAAGATGGGACCAGCAAGAGCTGCAGAAGAGGCAGGACTTGGCCACAGCAGTGTTTAAAACGTCTGAATGCTGGAGAAAAGGGCCACGCAAATCTCCACTCTCCAGACAGTCTCTCATTGTAGAGGAAACATTCTTCTGTAAGATGAAGTTACACAAAGTATGGTCCAATGATATTCTTCAGACCTGTTTATCTGTCTTTTTGCCCGATCGCCTTTTTTGTTGCTTCAAGTCCATTGGTAGGTTCCATTGGAGCCAAAGGAAGAAATCTAGGCTTTGGGAAAATATCCCATTTAGGAGGGGACAGTACTCATTTACTCATCTTCGATACAAGGAATGCTCCCTAAAGCAGCAGAGGGATCAGCTTAGGTCTGTTCAGTGTTTTGGGTGGAGTGAAGAGCAATTTCGAGCCCAGTTGACTTCCTCACTGGAAGATGGTTCTGGGCAGTGCGCAACTCTTTACCCCCCGGAGGAAAGCTGTCCAGCCCCAACAGCATTTACGTAGACTTACATATGGGTAAGTCGCTTGAGAAGCATTAATGTCCGTAAAGAGAAAATGCTGTCTACTGAAGACCTCTTGTATAAGCTACTGTTAGAAGGCGAAATAAACCCTGGGCTGGAAACACGATGAGCGTTAGAAGTAAGCTGCAGGTTGAGACTTAGACTGCGATAAAACACTGAAACAATCTTTAAAACAGAAAACAAATAGTGACTTCTTAAGTCTTGATTTCTTCAATGCTGAATAGTTTTCTGAAAGAGGTGAAGACTGTTTTTAAGGCTCTGTGGAGAGGTAGCGTTCTGAAGTAATGACTTGTGCTCATCATGTCAGTATGTGCTATCCAACTGTTTCTTCTGGCATGAAAACCTGTTACTTTTTACTGACACTGTGAGTGGGGAAAAGCAAACAAAACCTGAGATCCCATCCTTGCAACACAGCAAGTTTCAGCAGCCTTTTGGAGATGTCGTAAAGGTTTTCCTTGATATAGTGAACTCTTTACAGACCTGAGTAACTCTCAAAGATACAGGGAGCTATTGAGCTAGGTAGTTCATTTTTGCTGAAAATTAGAAATAACAAAAACTGGTTTCTATTCCGTGCATTAATATTCCTGTCAAGCAAATGGAAATAGTGTTTGAGGAATAGATTGTAACTGAATAAGAAGTTAAGGCTCAGAGTAGAGTTAAAGAATGTGTATAAACTATACAGCCAAGAAAAAGATTGGCTCTGTTGGAGGTGGAGTGTGTGGTTCTGCATAACAGGTGAACTGAAAATGATGGGTATGACAGGAGCTATATTTAAATGAGCTGTTGAAAGCAGTGTAAGAATAGAGGAAAATGATATACACAAATCTCAGTGAATTCTGTCCTCCGCAGATCTAGTTCTTCTGCCACAAGCAAAAATTGTTGCAACGGAACATGAGGAGCTAACTTCTGTGACTGAGCGAGTAGGAACAACAGTCAGAGTTGGCAGAGGTACATGCCTTCAGGCACGTGAAAGGAGAAGGAACAAATGTCTTCTGGACAAAACTGAGCAGAAGACAACTGTTATTTTCTAGGACTTCAGAAAGATTTTTTCCTTGTGTAGAAGGAAACTTAGAGATCACAATTTCCCGTGTTCTAGGTCAGTGCAGTTGTAGAACTTCTGAGCAAGAATTTGTCAAAGAAGGTCAAAGTTGTGATTAATAATACTGTGAAGGGGTCTTTACTGGAGCCATGTTCCTGCTTTTTCTCAAGTATTTGTTACGTACGTTTTGGAGACCCAGGTACTTTTGGTTTAAAGGAAGGCCTCGGACAGTGTAGAGCAGGTGACTAATTGTTTGGTATGACACTGTCCAGACTGCACTAGCGTGGCGTGAAGCTCACATGATTCCCAGTCTCTGGTGCTGAGCAAATGTTAAGGTAATTAAGTCTTAGTTTAGAGTGTGTTCAGATCAGAGGAGACTTCCACAAAGTCTCTGGTATCTTTATATTCTCCAGGGAGAATCCTGGTGTTAGCAAAGTCAGTGACAGGCACTGCGCTGTCACTTTGACACTTCATCTCGCCCTGCACTGCGGTGGTACTAAGTCAGTTCGTGCCGTAACCTCTCATCCTGCAAATAGGTAAGTTCATGAGTAACTTCACTCCAGTTTTACAGCTTGATATTACTGAGAATAGTCAAATATTTTAAGTCATGTTTCTGAGTGGAGTCTTTTCGGTGGAGTGTATAAGTTTCATGTTTTTATTTAGGGGGGTTTCACTGTCGTTGAACTCTAGGCATAAAATATCAAATTTCCTCTCTTTATTTCATGTAAGAGTGGAAATGCACTGTTCTTCTGTACATCCAGACACTGGTAATCTCACTAATGCGGTACTGAAGTGCATCTCCTCTTTACTTTGTCTTCCCCCCCTCTTTTTTTTTTTGTTCTATACTTTATGTATCTTGTTCCAGTCCTTGTTATGTCATACTTTCACAAGGGCCGATCAGGTTCATCTCCATGCTCATCCTTTCAGTGATCACCCTTTACTGTCTGCCAGCTTAAATCCCTAAAGAAGCTTCCTACATGTTGAACAAAACTGGAAAAAGTGATATATTTTTATCTTGCCACTCAAGAAGTTCCTGTCGGTACGGGCGGCATGGTGCATGTTAGTGCTGTATCAGAAAGAGCCACATTTTTCCTAAGTAGTGCTTTGTTATGAAGTTCATTTGACTGAAAATATTTTGCATGCTTAACTACCTGCTGGTGAATTTTTCTATGCCAAGTAATGTGTCAGGAGCTAGCGGAGCATAGTAAGTTAATTACTTGTGTGCACACTGTGAAGGAAAAGCAAACAGCAAGGCACCAGTGATACGAAGAATGAGACTTCATTTCAGTCGCCAGAGATTGTGTTGTTAATGAATCCGCTCAATCAGCAGGGAATTGGTAATGTAGATAAGACCAGGTATGGCTGTGTACTGCGATGAAGATTAGTCTCTCAACCAAAACATTGTTTTTACTGAGGGTTTGCTAATATTAAATAGTTTTTCAAAAGCACCAGTGAGATAGAATAACAGCCTGAATAATTATGGCTGTCTTGAAAAGACATGATGATGATGATCTTCTAATGTGCTCTGCAAACACCATATAAATCCAATATCTTACAGATTTCACAGTTAAGCGATGCACTCCAGATTCCATTTTATGGTATATGTCGCCATGGGCTGCCCAAACGCTGCCGTGAATAAACGGCACGGGGAAGCGTGTTCAGAGCTGGCTGCATCAGGCTGAGCGGGGCAGGGAGGGAGGGCCGTGTGAAAGCACCTGCTTCACGCGCCAGCATCCTCGGTGGCAGTACGTGAAGACTCTGTCGTGAAGGGGCAGGTGATGCTTGTATGTGGCTCTGGGGAAGATCCCTTCTGGTGACAAGCTCATAGCCTGCGAGCTGCCCTCTGGGGTGATCTTCCCTAAAGAGATGCTGCAAAGAACGCGGTCATGCTATGCTGGAGGAAAGTGCATTTATCCCAGCCTTATATTTTATGCAGTGTTTGCCTGTGCCCCATCAGTACTGCGTCCAGCAGTGCTCACCCCGACTCCGTCCATCAGCACAGTCGCTTTGCTGCCAGCTCCCCGTGGCAGCTGGCTTCTCCCCGCAGCAGCTGCTCGGCCGCTCGCATGCGGGTCATGCGCCGCAGGCAGCGCCGGCGGGAGGGAAGGGGCTCTGCTGCTGCGGGGCCGGGGGGCGGCTGCTGCTGCTCTCCTCCAGCACTAGTGTGCTTCCACCCAGAGCTCATCCGGGGGTGGTGTGATGGTCTGAGATCCATCTTAGGGAAATCAGGTCCTTTTGGTGATTCTTTCCCTCTTTCCCTCTTTCCCTCTTTCCCTCTTTCCCTCTTTCCCTCTTTCCCTCTTTCCCTCTTTCCCTCTTTCCCTCTTTCCCTCTTTCCCTCTTTCCCTCTTTCCCTCTTTCCCTCTTTCCCTCTTTCCCTCTTTCCCTCTTTCCCTCTTTCCCTCTTTCCCTCTTTCCCTCTTTCCCTCTTTCCCTCTTTCCCTCTTTCCCTCTTTCCCTCTTTCCCTCTTTCCCTCTTTCCCTCTTTCCCTCTTTCCCTCTTTCCCTCTTTCCCTCTTTCCCTCTTTCCCTCTTTCCCTCTTTCCCTCTTTCCCTCTTTCCCTCTTTCCCTCTTTCCCTCTTTCCCTCTTTCCCTCTTTCCCTCTTTCCCTCTTTCCCTCTTTCCCTCTTTCCCTCTTTCCCTCTTTCCCTCTTTCCCTCTTTCCCTCTTTCCCTCTTTCCCTCTTTCCCTCTTTCCCTCTTTCCCTCTTTCCCTCTTTCCCTCTTTCCCTCTTTCCCTCTTTCCCTCTTTCCCTCTTTCCCTCTTTCCCTCTTTCCCTCTTTCCCTCTTTCCCTCTTTCCCTCTTTCCCTCTTTCCCTCTTTCCCTCTTTCCCTCTTTCCCTCTTTCCCTCTTTCCCTCTTTCCCTCTTTCCCTCTTTCCCTCTTTCCCTCTTTCCCTCTTTCCCTCTTTCCCTCTTTCCCTCTTTCCCTCTTTCCCTCTTTCCCTCTTTCCCTCTTTCCCTCTTTCCCTCTTTCCCTCTTTCCCTCTTTCCCTCTTTCCCGTCACCTAATTGAAAAACTAAAGCTGGCTCAGAAGAGTTTAAGCTATTTAATGTAACATATGGGAAATGGCAGGTATGGAACAAAAATGAGAAAAATGGTTGTAAACTGTTCTGTGCCGTAGCAGATAGCCCTGCTTCTGCAGCTAGAGTACCTCAAGCTGGATGTTACGGCTGCTTATTGTCTTCCTATTTATTCTTACTCCTGATGCTCTTAAATTAATGGCAGAAACATAGACTGAATGTTAATGGTAGTTGAGGCTAGGGTTCATGGTGTGCCATTAAGTAAAAGCTGGCTATCTCCCAGAAACTCTCCCGGGAGCTATTTTACTGGTGCATATTAGTGAAAAGGACAGCTGGATTGAGAGGTCTGTTCTAACAGGGATGCCATTAACAACTTAGTTGGTCAAAAGTTGATTTTCACCTTTAAAAAAAAAAAAAAAAAAAGAGATGTATTGTAGCAAAGCCAGTGTTCGTCAAAGTGTAATGAATGATTTCAGGGGCTGCAGCGCTGCCTGGGATGCACTTAAACAATACAGTCCGTATCGTATCGTGGCTGTCTTTGGGTCAGGTTAGGACCAACAACGGATATTGGAAAGCTGAAGGTGACACGTGTTTTAGCAGCAGATGATTTTATCTTCCTGGCTTTTTTTTATTAGGACACTTTTGTGGGTTTTTTTGTGAATTTTAAACGTGAGCCAAAGCAACGAGTGAAAATCACTTTAGTAGCAGGTTTCTCTTGAAACCAAGAGTACGTTCACTCCACCAGTGCCTCTGGATAGGCTTTATTGATATCAGCCCTCCCTCCCTTTATTCCCTTTCTATATTGCTCTGTGCTCTCTGTGGGTGTTTTATTAACCAGCATCCTGCAAAAATTCAATAAAAATATACAATTTTTTCCTTACTTTCTTCTTCCTTTTCTTTTCTTTTTTTTTTTTTTTTCATGCTGGCTCTCAGAGACAGAGCTCTGGGGAAGGCTCCTTTGGTTAGTTATGAGGAACAGATGGGAATCAAGAAAAGGTACTTTCTGTTCCCATACCCACCTAAATTGGAGGTAATTAAGTTACAGTGAGGCATCATTTACGTTAGCAGTTTCTTTGGTGAGATCAAGGCTATTAAGGGTACATGTGAGAAGTAGTAGGATTTCAAGTGTGCGGTGCTTTGAGAACTAATTGGAACTGTGTCTTTCCTAAATGCATTTACAGGCAGCCTGGCACTGAGGTCTGCAGCGGGACAGCTGAGGCTTGCACAGTTACTGTGCTTTTTTCTTCTTTTTTTTTTTTCTTTTTAAATCTTTGCAGCTCTTCTCAAGTTTTGAGCAATCCTTGCAGATGCTCTGATGAGACAGGTGAACTTCTCCCTTTATAAAGCAGGGGAATGAAATGGAGCGTGTTGCTCTTGGTGGTAGGAAGGAGCCAGAGAAGCAAGATGGGAATTTGAGACTTCCTGACTTAAATGTCACGGCTTATTACTGTCACCGTCGTTCAGCATTCATCTCTGGAGCCGCTGGGCTGGTTCAGCAGCGCGGGAGCCTTGATGCTTCAGCCTGGTCTAAGTCAAACTCTCAAACTAGCCAAGATCTCTGGTTCGAAGAAAAAATGCTGCCATACAGTGGTTCCTTAGCCCACCGTGGCTGTTCTAGGTTTTCCTCTCGCCTCGCTCCTCCTGCAGCCTGAGGTCTCCCTGCCATGCCACAGCTTTGGCACACAGCCGCTGCCCGCTTCAGCTGGGCCTTGGTCCTGTGGGGGCCGTCACCACAGCACGGCCGCTGCCTGCTCGGCCCCTCGCCTCTCCTGGCCTTGGCAAGGGATGCCGTAATTAGCAGCACGCCGAATTCACGTCCTCTTCCCTCCTCTTCTTTCCACAAAGTCTTCTTGAAGCCCTCCGGGCCTCTGTCTGCATCAAACAGCTCCTGGGTGGGAAAGTTTCCTGCCCAGTTTCTTCCTCTTGTTTCCTCTGTTTTATTTTCTGAGAGCTTTTTTCATGCTGTGCTTTCTTCTTGGAGTAGCCCAGATGGGACCGTGATTTACATCGGCATTATATGTGCTCAGGCTCATTCTTCATCTGTTTAATTCCATGAAACACCAGGCTCATTTCTCCTTTTATCTTCGCTATCTGGAAGAATTGGCGGCGTTTCTCTCCTGTCCTGTGGGACGGATGATTGCGTTTCTGATATAGAGGGCGTGCGGGGGGGTTTCCAGCTGAGGGAGATGCCTTCAGAGGAGCGAGGTTGTTACAGGAGGGGGCAGGTCAGCCCAGGAGGGGCTGTTCTCAGGGGTGAGGTGCCGCATTTGGGTCGCTGCGGCCTTGCCTTACGTGGCTCGGTTATGAGTTTCCGAGCTGTTTGCTGCCCTGTCTGTGGAAGGATGAAGGCCTTCGTCCTTCCTCGCTGCAGTGTTGGGCAGTACAGCGATACAAGTGCTTCTGCTGCCCAGGTCCATCGTTGTCCAGCTGTTGCCTGTGAAGGGAAAGGAGGACGGTGACGGGGGGGCCGCTCTGCCAGGGAGGTGGCCTCAGACGGGCCCTGTCCCAGGCACCCCCTGCTGACACCCTGCCTTCCACCCAGCGACATCAGGTGCTGTCATCAGCTACTGCATTGATTCACGGTACATCTTCATCCAGTAATCTCCATTAGGATTTATACTTTTTTAAATTATATTTAAGAAAAAATCTATTTTTATGTCTCTCCCTCGCCTTCATGGAGTTTTACTCAACTGGTATAGGAAGAGGAGAAAGTTAATTTACAACGTCTTCATATAAATTAATCTTCTGTTTTCTCCTTATAACGTAAGTTATCACCTCGTTTATTATATGCAGCTCAGGGTGAGCGGTTCTAAAAAGGCCACAGACAGTTATGAAATGAATGGTGTGAGATGTCAGATACATTTATTAAAAATGAAAATTATGAAAAACAGAGGATGTAGATGTATATTGTCTCAGTCACTTGCCACCAGCACGCACCTTGTATACCGCAATTCATCCTCCCACTCTGTGAGTTCTGCATATTAATCTCATTGATATTGTTATGCTGTGTTCAATATAATGTAAACATTTTTGAAATATTGGAGTTAAAAAAACTCAGCAGCTCATTAGCTGTGTCTATCAAGAGTATGTTGTGTCACACTCCTGAAGAAACCCCGAAATATTTTGCTAGCACAGCTGAAGCTAGTCCCATTTTCACTTTTGTATGGTGGTACATTATTCAGGTCGCAGATGCAAACCTTGAAATGTTTATGGAAAAAGCTTGTTTTAGTAATTGCACTTGCTCCAATTTGTTGTGAACTTCCTGCAACATTTGTCTTAAGGTGCTGAGGTTTCCTGATGTTGCGTATTTATCATACGTTTGTGCTGCTGGCAGGTTGATAGGTACAGCGGGAGCTTCATACAAGATTCATGGCAGCTTCATACTTTTTTGAGGAACAAAATAAGGATCCAGAAAGTATTTGTACAGATGCGTGGGGATACACACACACACACACAAAAAAAAAAAGTGTTTGTGACTGTGTAATACAGATGTTCACATACCTTCTGAAGAATACAAAGCTTTTCAAAACATACGTTAGAACTGTTTGCAAAAGATAATTAATAGAAGGCTTAATTAAAGAATCCAGCAAGAAACGTGGTATCTGTAGAGACTTAGAAGATGGTGCACCTCACTCTTTTTGGGTTTAAAAGCTGCAGATGTTGTAGGACAATTTATTTTTAGGAGCGTAGTTTAAAGCCTTTCTTTTTCTTTGCATCAGCTGCGTTTTGGCAGTGAGATGGTATCACTGGTGAAATCAGTTCTGAAGATCAGCTCTGCTTTTAAGGCCCCATGGCTGGACGTTTCTCTAGGTGTGGTGGCACCGGTGCAGAAAGGAGAAGCGGGGCTGGTGCTTCTGATGTTGCTGCTAGCAATTGCTCAAAGGTTATCTAAATCCAAACCCTTTTTGTTCTGTCTTCCTGTATTTGTGTATGTTCCAACAACTGCCGGTTAAGATATCCCTTATCAGAAACTGTTCTTGGGAAAAATTTCTTTCAGCGTCTTTCAGCTCTCCAAAAACCTGTCCGGGGCTGTTTATGACTCTGACATGTCTTAGGCACTTTTTTCTGCACAGAGTTTGCAGACTGGATGATGCTTATATCTGTTTGGGTCTCAGCGAGCTCTTCAGGACCTTGCTCTTGGTATTCAGTCTCATTTTTCAAGCAGTAATTGGAATTTTCTGCAAGCATGAGTGTCTCATGTTAAACAGAGTGATGACAGAGAATAATAAAATGAAAAGCCCTTTTCCCTCAGGGTAGGAAATCCTGGAATCTTTGTTCAGAACAGCACCGTGAACTCTTAACTACGGGCTCTCTTTCTCCATCTCTTTGAATTTGGTATGCCATCGTTTTAGAGCAAGACAGTATAATTTCAGCAACTTTTCCCCTAATATAATGATTCAACAACTTGATTGCTTTCTCTGCAACGGGAAGGCCCCTGAAAGATGCCACTGATTTTTATCAGGGCTTTCGGGGATTTTTATACCTTCACCCCTGCTGCCGCATGGTAAATTACTCAGCAAGAGATCAGTCAGTCATTCGAATCATTCTTTCCTGCCTTGTATCTAAATGCAGCCTTTAGCCTTCATCCTGCAGGGTTCACTTCATTTCGTCTTCCTAGGAGGAAGCCGGAGGTTAGAGAGTGAAGGGAGGCTGACGGTTCAGCTGGGCTGGAGCTGCAGCACACGCCTTGCCTGCTGTCCTCACTCGCATGGCGTAAGCACCTTCCTCGGGTGCCTTCCAGGACTTGCTTTTAAACGGCAAAAATGATAAAGTCTTGGTTAATGGCATCAAGTACCAGGTTTGATCTTTTTGTCCCAGATAACAGAGAGAAACCCCAGACCTCAAACTTCTGAAGACTCTTGAAATACTTTCAGTTCCGCGGTGAATTTCCTTGATGTTTGATTACTTTAAACCATTTTTTCCTGTTTGAAAATTCAGCCTGCAAGAGAAGCTCACTGCTTTGTAGTTGAGCAAGGGCGCCACTTCCTTGCTCTTTCTCAGTGTTAAAAAGGAGATGTTTTTGTTTACTGGTGTTTCTTTTCAGTGTTTCTTGAGATTTGGCTCGTGAGGGAGCAGCTCAAGTACGACAGAGGCGGAAATTCTGAGATTCACATCTTCAGCATTACTAAAGTAAATGCTCAGTCGGCTGGGCAGGTCAGACCTACCCATCTGTACAAAGAAAAGCATTCCTGTTTATCCAGAATCTTGCTGAGAATCCTTCCCATAAAACTTGCAGAAAAGATGCTGGAGGCAACCTGCTTGCATCACTAACACAACTGAATACCACTGCCATCCGAGGAGTAACCAAGCCACTGCTTAGCGTGCCTTTAGCCTTATTTTGGGTGAGCTTCCAAACATAATCCCCAACGTCCCACATCCTTCTGACCCAGCAAGAAGAGAGCCCTGCCACTTTGTGTGAAACGTGGGCATCCTGCCTCTGATAGAGATTCCCTCCTCTTAGGAGGGTAGCTTCCTTCTGTCAGCGTTAGAAAACAGCCTGCAAGAGAGCAGCAAGAGCCATTTGCATGTGGAGGGAGGACAAAGCAGGGCTAGAAGGGGTGATGGATGTAAGCCTTTCTGCAGCGCCTGTTTCCTTACAGTTCTGTGAATATCTGCCTTGCAGATAATCGTGGATTAATGATCTTGTGCATTAAGATGATGGGATAGGATGTCCTTGTGAAGTGGCCAAGCTAATTTGTTTTAATTGCAGAAGTGTGAGTGGTTTGGGTTGCCGTTGCAATCATGACTGCCATTTTCATTCAGAAATAAAAAGTTTAGAGGCATCAAATACATTTAGATTTGTCTGAGATAATGTTGTTTAAAAAATGTTAAAGAATAAAGCACACAGAAGTTACGTATATATAAAATTTTTTTTAAAAATCTAAACTAGCTCTTTGCATGATAGACTGGGATTTTAAAGTCAAATTTTTGTGCAAATGTTAAAACCATGTAAAATTAAGAAAAACAAATGTTGGCTTTTCTGCTTCTTTCCCATCTTGTAAATGAGTGATCATAATCAGATTGTTCATAAATTGCTGATGTGTGTCACGCTACATCTGGATGTTGTGTAAAAGCGTGCGGTATACATCAGTCTGTATCAGAGGAGCTGATCCATTAATTGGGAAATGATTTAAAATCACGAATATTGCAGTGGTTTTGATAGAAGAAAGTTTAAACAAAAAGTTTGTGGAAGAAAAATATATTTGATTTTTCTTTTTTAAGTTTTTATGCAAGCTTTAATTAGATTTAGTGGAAATGTTTTTTGTTAATGAAGGCTTCTCATTGTTTAGGTTGTACATAACTAGAAGGAGAAAGGTAATTTTGGATTCTATTTAAAGAGCAGCTTGTGCATTAAAAAAAACCATATATATTAAAGATTCTGCAGTCATTGACTGAAAGATTTCGCATGAGAAAAGATTGCAGAGTCTTTGGAAGCATCAAGTAAGTTCGGATGAGGATGGATGACAACATCTCTGGC
The DNA here is from genome assembly GCF_040182565.1 of Anser cygnoides. Taxonomy (NCBI): domain Eukaryota; kingdom Metazoa; phylum Chordata; class Aves; order Anseriformes; family Anatidae; genus Anser; species Anser cygnoides. The sequence goes on along the minus strand of NC_089882.1, from coordinate 10,360,525 downwards.
GCTTTGTGGTGCTGAACGTCCTGGTGTGAGAAGCAGGTGGTCTTGCTGAGGATGGACCCCAGATGCGCTTTCACCCCTCAGAAGCAGGGACCTCTCTCGCCCCTGGTTTCAGCAGAGGTAGGGTCAGGTCCCAGAGACCTGGCTGCAGACCAAAATGAGCTTGTGGGGCTGCCAGCCCCAGGAGATGAGCTCCGCAACAGCAGGGCAGGATCTCATTTCGGTGGGGCTTGGAGTTACTGGGGCTTTAGAGGGTGACCTCCTCCCCGCAGCGTTCCCAGCACGTCCTGTTTCGGTGCCGCGCTTGCATCGAGTACTCCAGCTCCAGGACGGGGTTTCGGATGCTCGCCTTCACTTGCGGGTCATCCCACCATTGTGGTGGAAACGTGTTAGTTGTTAGCACAGTTGAGGTATCTTAGCTTGTTTGGGTTTTGAAAACTGAATTATTTGTCAACTCTTAAAAGGTCAATTCAAATTCATTCCAAATTTTATTTGATGAAAGCCGTAATGCTCGCTGTTGGAAAAATGAAGTACAAACAGCCATAAGTTATCTGTCTCAGATGGGTAAATGTTACACACAGAACGGAGGGATTTTTTTGCTAGGCTTAAGTGAAACAGAGTCTTTATTTAGTGTCATGTTTTTATTTAAAAGCATTTATTTAAAGTTCTAAAAAACAAAGAATTCAATAAAGCAAGACAGGTGCAACTGCAAATGATTAATGATATAATTCTCGGTACTTTATAAAGTGTCTAACACTGAAGAGATTTATACAGTGCAGAATGGCAATTGTGCTTTGATGGAAGGAATAGGTAATCAATACCTGCAAGCTTAGAAAAAGCGTTCTATTTCCTCCTCTAATGATATAGGGTTTTTTGCAAGGCAAGGATGTCTGGAGCATGAGACACTTGGAAGAAGAATTAATTTGAAATCTGTAGTGGAAGATCAGTTTCAATTAAAACTGCACTTGAATGTCCATGGAAAAAAGCAGGCAGTTAGACTTAAACCTTCTGATGGCTACCAGGGAATAAATGAATCCCACTGCACTGGTCTTGATTACAATTTGTTGAGCTTGTTTTTCCTGCGTTGGAGAGAGAGTTGATTTACTTTGGTCTCAAACTCAAAAAGTAAAATTTCCTTCTTTCCTGCCTCCCCCCAGCCGCGCCTTATCACACTAATTGTTAAAGCTGGGATGGCCCCAGCCCCGCGCGGCTGGGATGGCGGTGTTGAGGTTGTGGCCTCTATTTCTGTCTAGAATTGCTGCCATAATGGTGTAGGTCATATTGCATGTAACACTTTGCATATCAAAAAGTTCGGAAAGGAATTAATGAAAAGCTCAGCCGTTTATAAAATCCTGTGCTGATTTTAACTAGCAGGTCTCGAACCTTTAAATCAGAGCTTAGCCTTCTGGCTGTAATTTGGGATGTCAGGGCTTGGAGTCACAGCACCGGCACTGAATTGGGGTTTTGAATTGCTGAGAGAGTTTCACTGCATTATATTTTCCTTTAGCTAATTCAGCACATGGAAACATTTTCTGTATGAAAACTAACACTATCACATGAAGATAACAGCTAGTATTAGGCTTTTTTTTTTTTTCTTTTTTTGGTAAATTATAGATTTAGAACCAGGTGAAGCTACTGTGTTTTTAAAAAGAGTGTATTGCTATATTAAATTAATTCAAACAAGTTAAATTAAAAAAAAAAAGACTTTTTTTTTTAATAAGCTTGTTTAAGTGACACAAAGGCCTAAAAGCCTTTTGAAGTCTGGGCAGTGAAAAACTGTATTTCAGCAAGAGTCAATCCAGGTACCTAAGTCACTTGAGGTTTTAACTCAACAAGATGTTTTGCTTGCTCGTTTACCCTTATGGCTTATTTTATTCATTTCGACAAGACAATTTTCACTGCAAATTGGTTGAGAGCTGGCTACACTTAAAAATAACAATGATAATGATAAGAAGAATCATAAAAAAAAGCCTTTGTGATGAGATGCATGGAGGTAACCCTGCAATGCCTATTAAAATAAATCAGCTTATTCAAAAATAAGATCTCCCCATTGGTTGAGAGGTCACCAAAATACTAAAAAAATAATAATAAAAAAAATTGAGTGCACAGCTTTTGAAACCACAGCTGAAACCATTGCGATAGCCTCTGTGAGCAGAGTGCTTTTGAAAAGCTCACCATATGTTTATAACAAAGCCAAAAAATGAGAGCTGGCAGGTTTGATGATTGTGTGCAGGACTAAACATTCTAAAACAAATTCCTAAATTTCATGGAGTAAATGCAAGGTTATACGGTAAGTAAATCTGAATTGCCAGTTAATTCACTGCAAAACAATTAATAAGAGCATCCTGATTCAGGGAAAAAAAAAAACTCTACAAGTGGAACACGTTTAGGTTTCCCAATGTAGGGCTTTTTTAATAATTTTGTTCTCCTTAGTTGTGGTACATTGGGAAATTAACTAAAAGTGGCTTTTGCTGACAATACAAGTTGAACAATGAGATAAACAAAACTGATTCTTTAACCTGGGCAGGTGATGTAAATGACTTTTAAAGGATGGTGCAATTTTGCTTAATTGTAGATTAAAATAAAACACTTTGATGTTGTTTTCCTTACCATAGAGCATTTGCATATGATGGGTAATGCACAAAATCTTGCTGCTGATTAAGTGTCCTGCATCAGCCCAAGGGAAGATAGGAAAAATGCATTTTGCAACTAGACACGTTAAAACCCAGGGGCCAAAGAAACGGGCCTTCCCAACTGCTGTGTTTGGATGGCACTAATTGAATTTACATATGTTTCTCAGATGCAAGGGGAATAAATGCATATGGGCGCATCATTTGCTGCTGGATGCTACAAAGCAGACATGCTGACTGTGTAGTTCAGAGGTACAGAACAGGTGTGACATCAGAGGTCTCAGGAGACTGGAGTTTGGCTCCGGGTTGTAACTTGGTTTGGTGGAAGAGCTCGGGCAAATTGCTTCCCTCAGCTCATCACTTTCCCTGTCTTTACATGAGAATAAGGGTGCTGATCCCTGCTGTAAAGCACTTAAAGAACTGTGAGGGAAAAGTGCTTTGCAAGAACTCTGTGCTGTTACTTCAGGAGCGTGGACAACTGTTTGCACTCACAGGAACACAATCTCTTAGTCTCTGTTAATGCAATTTAAGAGTTGGAGAGGGAGGTTGTAAGAAAAATTTGAAACTCACTGGAGATCCTCCTCTGCGTGCTGTTGAGGCCCCTGGTGTTGTATTGCTTCTAGAGGTGGTCTGTGGTGGGGACAGCAAGGGCTTTGTCTGAAACCTTTTATTTCCACGTGCTATTTTTATTGACTGTTCTTGCTGGAGAGCCTTGTAGAATGGGCAGGGTGGGTTCGGGCTGCGGCAGCTTGAGCTGTGGTCTGCAATACCACCTCTCGCAGCTCCACCACCACACCATGACAGACCATGACCTTCAACTTTACTGCTAACACTTGACTTGTTTTGAGAGAGTAGCTTAGATCAGGTGAGAACAGACTGTGCTAATAAGCAAAACAGAAAACTCATGTAAGAACAACAAAAGAAAGTTAGAGTATTTTCCTGATCAATTATTGTTGTCTTTATTTCCTCCATCAAGAGTTTGCGTTTTATATTTTCTTGCTTTCTTCGAATTTACTAATATCCCCTTTGGTTTAAATCTTTATTTTCATCTTTTCTGGTTTCAAAACCACCCAAATAAATGAGATCATTAATAAAGATCATACTATCTAAGCAGAGTATTGCACAAATGCAAGTTAATGCATAGCCAGTACATTATGTATCTCATGTAAAAAGGTAAATATATACTAATATATTATGGCTGAAGCTTTAGGAAAGTTCCTGTAAAACCATGCTAATTCATAACATATGCATGAAGAACTCGGGAATTGCAGATAGTTTTATAGAATAGTAATTAAAAAAAAAAAAGGCCATTGTTCTTTACTGCTAGAGGCAAAGTTTGAGTACGGCATGAAGCTAATGGATTTCGATCTCTTCATAAGTTTACAAGTCTTAACCTTTTTCAAATGTGGAAGCGTAACAGCAGTGGTGTTACCTGGGGAGCTTAAGTGCTTCATCCTCTTTCTTAAGCATTATCCAGAACTGCTGAGCCACTGGAATATTAATTTACATTGGTATTTTTTAACAGGTACCTATGGTCCCGAGCACTGGGTTACTTCTAGTGAGAAGTGCGGAGGGTCTCACCAGTCTCCCATAGACATCGTAGACCATCAGGCTCATGTCGGAGACGAGTACCAAGAACTGCAGCTTGATGGTTTTGACAATGAATCTTCTAACAAGACTTGGATGAAAAACACAGGAAAAACGGGTACGTCCTTTTCTGTTTGTCTCCATAGCGTGCCTGCAGTCAATTAAAAATTCAAGCCATGTTTCACCCTCCTCCTTTTTCATTTGTTGAAATGTTGTTCTGTTGTTTGGGGTTTGCTTTTTTTTTTTTTTTTAATATAATTTTCCAGCAGCAGCCTCCTATCTCTGCCTTTGCATTCTGTGCAAAGCTAGTTCTGCAGATTTTAAGGTTTGGTTTTTTTTATTTTTTTTTTTAGGCTCTCAATATAAAATAATTCTCTTGGTAGTCAGTTGTTCCTCAGAATAAAAGGCTGTATAAGAGTTTCAAGGTGTAACCTTGAATTATCAGCTTTGGGGAGGCTGTAACATCTAATCCAAAAGAATGCTGAGATGCAAGGCTCAGACTTTTGTAGGAAAGGAGAAGTCTTAGAAATCGTGATGTTTTAGAGAAGAAAGAGCAATAACTGCTCAAAGTAGTGGGAGCTTATTAATGTGTTTCTGATATGATTATAGCACTGTGTTCTTCACTGAACTGAATCCTCTTCTCCTCTGTCTGCTCTGGCTTTCAGAGAAAAGAACAGTCAGAGTACTGCTTATTTTTACCAAAACAGTTCACCAAAAGGTCAAGGTTGATTTATATGCAAAGCTGCATGCATTTGATTACTCTTTAATTCTAAAAACGTAAAAAGCAGAAATTACAAGGCTACCCTCTTCATATGACAAGGTCAAATTTTTTAGGGAATTGGATTAAACTGCTAATTAATTCAATTTTATTTATTGGAAGTATATTTTTATCTTTATTAACATTCGACATGTGTGTCTGTAGTGCTTTAGGTAACAGGTTCCTAGGCAGAAGGTCTGCTAGCAAAACCCAGGGCACGTACCTGCTCCGGGAGTGTGCAACGCAGTTGTGCACGGAGCCTGACCTCGGATACGCCCATGGCTTCCAGGGGACTTTGGGTGTGAGCCACAACCTGGAGTCCACAAGATGCCTTAGATCCTGTTCCAGCGATTCAGGGATGTAGTGGGAGTTGGGAGTTATTGCTCCTCAGATGAGATGGAGTGACAGGCTGTGATCCTGTTTTCCTTTACCACAAAGCAAATCTAGTTAATGTAAACCACCATCAAGCATAGCTTGGGTTTTTGATGCATTACTGAGGTTTTTTTCAGCTTCGCTAAGAAATGCTCCTGTTTGCTTTGAAATTCTGAGTTTGTTGGCCTTTGTAACAAAATGAGGTTCGGGGAAGGCTGAATGCTATGGAAATTTGGTGCTTAATTAATCTATTCATGTTATGCACCCTGCTCTTTTGGTCACAAAGGAGTGTTTGTAGTAACCAGCAATAAATATAATTAGAAATACCAAGAAAAAAGGATGGTGCTCTTCTTCTAAGAAAGATGCTAATGCTATACTGCATGTATAATAGGAACATATTGCTGCACATATAATAGGAAACTATGTTGAACTGAAACGTGCCAGCGAATTTTCCAGTCTCCACGCAGTTGGCAGTGAAAGCTGTATCTTTGGTCTCCTCTGCTGGGTGATTTTAGCACTGCTGCTCTACTTGATTTCTTCACCCATTGGGGTATGGATTTTTGCTGACAAGTTATTGCTTTTCAGGGCAACGGTAACTGTCATTTTTCTTGGGTAACTTACAATCTTTTACTGGTAACACGAAGACTCTCTTTGCCTTGCTGTCATCTGTGATTTCTTCTGCTAAGCGCTTAACTCCTCCCTTATTTTATCAAGTTCCATTCCCTTTCTTGGTTTTCTGACCTTTCGAAGAAACTTGTCTGGGATTAATTTTTTAAAGTGGTAAGTGGCAGAGCAGCAAACCAAGTAGGATGTTTTGGCTTATGGGTAGAAAGTAGAGGCAGGTTGTGCCATAAATTGCGATGCATTTTGGCAGCAAAGTCTTGGAGCAGATGGCCACGTGAGACCTTCATATTGCAGACTGACAGAGATAGTAAACTAAATAACTGTTTAAGCAATAGTGATGGATGTAGAGGGCATTTCTCAGCAATTAATGACTGGTTAAAAGACACCAGGGTCCACGGGAAAGCCAAAGGCCCTTAACCTTGATGCTCATTATCTGGCAGGAAATGTGTCGCTTGGGTTATTGTTATTGCTATTGGACTAGTATTTTTTTAATATTTTTTTTTAGGACAGAACAATTACTTATTTTTATGCTGTGAAATGTTAAAAGGCAAAGAGGTTACTGCTCTTTAGAACTGTTGTACTCTTTCTTTTCCCCCCATATCAGGTAAAGGACAGACAATGTACAGAAAACAGAGCTTCATTCAGGAAATGAAAATGGATTCATTATGCCTCTGCCTTAACTAGAAATGCTTTTGTGCATGATTACGCTGGCAAAGGCACTAATGTGGGTTTGATTTCATCCCTGAAGTAGCTGGTTCCCAAGTGGTAAGGATCACTTGGATAGTATAAGCACATTTCCTAGTTATTTTTGCTTGTGCCACCTTATAATTAAGTGCTAGCTGGCCTCAGCCAGGCCTGAGGCTGACAGGGATTCCGCAGGCCCAACCTGCCCTGAGGCCGCAGAGCACCTGTGGGAGCAGGCCTCTCGCCAGCATTACACGGACACTGCCGCTTTACCCCTCCTTAGATCACTTCAAAAAACACTGGCCACTTAAAAAAAAACAAAAAAAAAACTACCAAAACTTCTGCCAGAGGTGTGTTTCTGTTAAGTACTCTGCAGGTGTGGTGTGTATATCTGTCCAGCTGCCCTGCTTAGGAAGGGGGAAGAGCTGCTTTGTATCCAGGACGGGTTTTTCCCTCAGGAAGGTGACAGGCACACAGCTCCAGGCCTGATCCTGCAAATGGCATCACACAATTGTGATCCTGGTAGTTGTGCGCCACCTCCTTTGGTTTTGAAATCTAAATTATATAGTGTTTTAAACTGAGTAGGTGTGGGGGATTGATTCTTTGGTGTGCACTCTGAGTAAATTACTGGATAAACGCGGTGGCTCCCGAAGCCCACCGACACGGTGTTTGGTTGTTCCAGCCCTGAAAACCAGAAGTCGTGTGGAGGGGAGGGAAGGGAAGCCCCCAGATCACTGGAAATAAGGACATGCTGCTAAAATAGGAAGGTGATGGGAACATGTGTTGTACAGCTCAGCAGTGTAAGAAATACTGTAAAATGAACAATTAGATGAACATTTCAGATTGTACATCCTCCTAATTATCCTTTTAATTATTCATCTAAAACAAGTAAAATGACCCCTGACAGAGCCATAAATGATTTAGGAACTATCAAATATTTATTAGATGCAACTGAATCCCCACAGAGATTTTTAACAGATGCACACAAATCTGCTTTCGTGTATTCCTCATCTCCTAGAATTTTGTCTATGGAATTTCTAACCAGTTGGGTGAGATTTTTGGTATCTAAAACACTGCCGAGCTCACTGAGAATTTCGTAAGAGAAGAGAGCAGTGGAGCTTCTAATCACTTGTGTTTCAGTAAGGATACATTGGTATCCTGGCTGACACAAACAGCAACCTACAGCCAGTCCCACACCAGCAGTCTTCCTACACAAATACTTTGATGCAGAGGAACCAGAAATCATGGAAGAGCCCCGTGATGTCACTGGCACAGTTTAGAAACATCTGAACATCTCATGCAACTCAACATTTAGGTGGTTTTAACATAAACAATTTAATGTTTAGATGTCTCTTAATTGCACGCTTGCACCTGAGATGAGGCTGCTTTAGCCAACTGCCTGTACTCACATGGAGAGCAGCCCTGGTGTGGCAGAAAGCCTAGCCTGCAGCAACAGCCTGCCAGTGATTCACCAACAGAGGAATAACTTCTATTTCACAACTACCCTTTTAGTTTTTTCAGCAGTGAATAAAATCCTCCCTGTTACATAATAAAAATGGATTTATATTAATGTTCCTGTTGTGATGACACAGTTGGATTGAGAACAGAGAGAAATCCTTGTGTGTTAAGCTTTTCCCATTGAAAAAAAAAATAAAAAACCACAAAACTTTAATCACAGGATTCTGGGCACAGCAAGTGGTGGTCTGCAATCGCTTTTACAAGAACAAAATGCTAATTTTAGTTTTGTTTTTAAGCGCTAGTTTTGCAAGGGATGAGAAGAAATGATTTTATAAGGAGTCATTATTAGGAATTGTGAATGTTAAAAATGGGAAATGCTAGAAAGGAAGGTGGTCTTGTAGTGAGAGCAACTGACATGGATGTTGGAAAGCTGGATTTAGTTGATAGTGGGACCACCCCTGTAACATGTACTGTCTTCCACCATATGACTTTGCCCTCTGTTTGGACATCAAACTTTTATTGTTATAAAGGCTTTTGGAAATGAAAAGAAAATACAAAGAAGATCCTTTTGACCCTTAACTGAATCACATAATAATAATGTCAGAGTTACTGTAATAAAACCCAGTTCTTATGGAGGGCTTTGCATGAGTGGGTCTCAAAAAAAGTTATTGTCACTCTCCCAGTTTTACAGAAGGGAGAAGCAGGGAGCTTAAGGAACGTACCTGACATATCCAGCAGTAGAGGTGGGACAGGGCACAGGGGCACAGGCTTTTTTTTTTTTTTTTTCCCCTGATAACATAGAGGGAATCCAACAAACAGAGGATTGAACTGGTGATCCGCAGACTTTAGTGAATCGCAAGGCCAAGAAACATGGTTGGTCGTTAGTCCCTGCAACCACATTAAATAGTTCTTAATGAAGTTTGCCATTTAAATTTTAATCAATGTCCAATGAGGAGGCCAAAAAGTCCTTGAGAAATTTGGCCTTTGTGATTTTCTGTAGACTATGTAGTTTCATAATCACTTCCTTAATTAGCCAGCATTACTTGGAGCCTTTCTTTTTTTTTAAAAAAACCAATCCCTGTAAAGAGAAAAATGATGACCTCACTTTTTATTTGCATCAGAAGAAGTATTGTAGTATAATGAGTAAAAACCGTAAATGCTTCAAAAAATTGTGCTAAGAACATCCTTCTCCTTGTTCTGTGTGTGCAGTTGCTATCCTGCTGAAGGACGATTATTTTGTCAGTGGTGCCGGGCTGCCGGGCAGATTCAAGGCAGAGAAGGTGGAGTTCCACTGGGGTCAAAGCAATGGATCAGCAGGCTCCGAGCACAGCATCAATGGCAAGAGGTTCCCTGTTGAGGTGAGTGGAAAGACATGTGCTTATGTTCTCGAAAAAATAAAATCAGAATGTATTGCAGTAGTTTGAGATGACTGTGAAATAGGGCAATGTTTCCTTCAGTGAACATATCACTTTCAAGGCCCTTCCGGCCCTCGCAGCACTCTATCTATCATCTCTTATGTGCTTTTGCAATGTCAGCTCTGAGCTCTGCTTTGCTAGCGTTGCCAGCTTTTGCGTCCCATGGGCTAAGTTTCAAACAGTCACTTTTCTGGCTTCTCCCATAAGCTTTTCATGTGTGGGAGGATCTTCTTGCAAATATCCGCAAAGTGACCTCGTTGTCCTTCAAATCTTTTCTTTCCCATGATGCTTACAAACAAATAGCTAGCAGCGGTTTGGGAGCCATCGTGCTGAGACTGCCGTCTTTCATTGGCATTGCTTCCTTCCGTGCGTACGGCCCTCTGCCTACCCGTGTTCAGCTGCAGCCCCTTGCCTTGTGCTAGCAGGGCATCTCAAGGAGCTGCACAAACAGCTGTGGGTTCACTTTGCTTGTGCAGGAGCCAGCCAGACCTGAGCCAGCTGCACAGCTAGCACGGCAGAACGCTGTGCCACAGCAGGAGCAAGATATCGGCTCGGGCACAGCACCCTGTGAAAGCAGCCGTGTTCAGGGCACGGGGCTGGGCAGCCATCAGCAGCTGAGCGCAAAGATGTGTCTTCAGACGGCAGGGAGAGTCCTTGGGCTGCTGGGGAGCACAGTGCAGTTGGGTCTGATAGTCCCAGGTCTGTCAGTGGGCAGTGCAATGTCTTCTTTGTCAACGGAGTTTGTCAATGCTTTTCACTTTATATTCAAGGGTTTTGCATGGTGAAATAAAACAGGTGTTATCTGGAATTACCTTTTCTTGTTGGTAACCAGATACATGCTTTCAAATCAGGTTGCATCCTGGTGTGGCATGTGGATGGGAGCAGCTTGTGGGGTCCTGTGCTTGCCCAGAAAGCTCACGTGTGGACAGAAGTGGTTTTCTTGTCAACTGGGTCTTTCAGGAACTTAATTCAGGCCCTAACTTGCCATAATGAATCACATGTCACTTTAGCCAAGTCACTTTTTCAGAGGGTGGGAATGGGCTCCCAAAGTGCAAAGGAAGGTTGTAATAGACCGGACCAAAAAAAAAAAAATTAAATCATTGTTTGCATCTGTCTGCTCCAACTGCCCCGCCAAATGAATTAGAAAAATTGTTTTGCCTCCCAGTAATACCTGAAGCTATAGGTTGGATGGTCAGAGGCAGAGATTTGTTTATTTATTAATTTATTGCAAACTTTTTCCAACAGCTTCTGGTTTGATGAAGCTGCGATTTCTCACGACGGGCCACCCTGAACACACAGAGCAAAGGCCTGTCATGCTTCCCTCTCTGTCTCAATTGTCAGTGCTGGTATTCATTAGGACTGTTTTGGGGAGGCAGAAGGAACACTCAGGAAGTCTGCAAAGCCAGTCAATGCCTCTTTTGAAATTTTAGGGAGGGGAGATGGTAAAGGATCCTTGGCCTTCTTGGTAGTGTCAGAAATAGTATTTCGATTTCACAAACCCTTGCTTATGATGCCAAGGTTATTTGATACTGGCTTGATAAATGGATGTTATTTTACTTTGAAAAAAAAGAAAATTCTTAAGAAATATTTTTCCTTTTCTTTAAATATTCTTTATTTTCTTTTCAACTGGTTGGAATACTAATTTTGTCATCTTTAAATATTATTTTTGAAAAAGAAGAATCTGCCTTTCTGAATTTCATTACTGTTTATGAATGCTGTGCAAAATAATTTGCTATATCGAATAGGTTTAGTGTTAATCCTAATAACGAAAATGTAATTTTCCAAGTGATTTGTATTCATTGCAATGACACGAGCCTCTGATCTCTGACCTTTCTGAATATGAATGTATTAGCAGAATTCCCACAGTCTTTCCTTTACTATTTTTTAAAAGAAGAGCAGTTTCCAAAACAAGTCTGTCCCCGTTGTTTTGCTATGTACCACCTACCCAAGATTTCCAAATGTTGATCCACTTTATTAAATCATGTGCTGAAAAGGATTTTCATGGGTGGATTTTAAAGGATGCTCAAAATAACCAGAATTTCTAAGGTGATGAAACTGTGTTCCTCTTGCCGATACATGCAAAAGCAGTCCATACAATTGAGATTTTACATCTCAAAGAGTAACTGTACATGTATGCGTGGTGGAGCTTTTAATTTGTAATGCTAATTGTAGTTCAGCATGCAACTGTCTGATGCAACCCTTACAGCCTGATTCTGGGAGGTCTGTGCCAGAAATACCGTACTTCCTTTGAGAAATGACATTCTGAGACATTTTGAAGGAAGGCTGGAGAAAGGATAAATAAATAAATCCCATCCTACAGAAACCGAAGCCCAAATCTCTCTGATTGTTCTGGGTCCCTGGACACAGGTAAAGGTTTTAAGGAGCGCGTGCAGGTATTGGCACTCCAGGCCTGCAGTAGTTGCAGTGGTGATACAGTTGAAAGCAAACATTTTCAGAGTCTAATTGGGAAACCAGATGTGGACTATGCAAAGCGCATTAGTTCCAAAGCACATCCCACGGGAACGCAGATAGATCAGCGTCATCCATAGACTTTGCTCTGTACACATGAAGTTTAGATGTTTTTTTCCTCTGGGAAACAAAGTGCTCGCTGGTAGTCTTTTTTCTTGAAGAGGATGCAGAAACTAATTAGAAATGTCAGATATAATACAGAGCATTATTGTTTGACCATGTTGTTTGGTTTTTATTATTACAACTAATGTGTCAGATGGTAAGGCTGTCTACGTTAATTGGTTTCCTTCATTGAAGCCCATCTGGATCATATTTTTTTGTGATTTATATGTTAAATTAGTTGGTAAGATATATGAGAATGTCCTTTTTGTTTCCTACTTTAAAGGCATGTCGGATCAAAGGCATATTATCTTGCAGTACTTTTATGCATATGCAGCATATTGTGATTCCTTTTCAAACCATGGCATATGTAATGGTATTCTAAATGGTTTCCTTCATTATGTGGTCTCAATTACTTATTTATTGATCAGATTTTCCTTGATGATCCTTATGAAGCCATTATAAGTTTGGCTTTCTCTGAAGTATCATTCAGGAACAGAGATGTCCATGTGTCTCAAGCTTTTGTCCACGGCCAGGTGCCAGTTCATGATACCATCGCTGGTCAGCATTGGCCTGAAGCTTCCTTTTTCCTCCTTCTTGCCATTTCAGCATCATCATTGGTGAGCACCGTAAAGCTAGTGCTGCGATGCTGAAGATTAAAGCGATACCATTAGCGCATTGCTGGGCGAGTGGAGCGCAAATCCTAATGAGGATGTGGGCTCTGTGCCAGTTTAGAAAAAGTCTCTCTCCTTTTTTCTTGAAGTCAAGAAAAGTTTTTGACATTGCAGTTTCTAAATTTTAATGAATTGCTGACTCCTTTGTATTTTGTTATTGTTCTTCTCCATTATAATTGCTCAGGTTTTCTTTTTCTTTCTGAAGTCGAAGCGGTATAAATGAACATGCAAATGCTAGAAACCATTTAAATGGCGAAGTGACAGAATTACAATAAAGAAGAAGAGCTTCCCTCAGGCCAGGAGAGAACCCAGGTTCCCCTCATTAGAGCCAAGAGGAGTAATTGCAGACTTTAATCTCCAGCGTCACCGTGCCGGTTACCAGCCCTGCCTGCGCCGAGCTTGCGGCGGGCAGGGCTCGCCGTGCGGGCTCCCTGCCGGGAGGGAAACCCAGCGCTCAGAGCTGCACAGGCAGGCAAACAGCTGACGTGGCAGTGCTGTGCTGGCGGAGTTCACTACCACCATCCCAGCATAACTGTGATTTTGAGCTGCTTCGCACTCATTTTTATGCAAAATGCTGATTATTTCTGTGAAGAGCAGAAATCAGAAGAGTGATTTTAATCATGACTGTGTTAATTTGATGTGAGCTTTGGCTGTTTATGAGCTTTCTCTTTAATGGCGCTAATTGTCAGTTATAATGTGAACACCATTATACAGTAATATACAGTAATTTATTTAGTAAATGAGAATCTTATTCCAAGGACCATACTGCAATATGCCATAGAGACCTCATCCCTTTAATCTTACATGAACAAACTTGCACTGTCTAGGCCAAATTGGTAATAGGAGCATCAACTTGGCTTCTGAAATAGCGATGTGATTTTGTACCCACAAGCACCAGCATGCATGTTTTTGGAGAACTCTAGTTCTCCATTTAAAACAAAAAGCAACAAAAAACAAACAAACAAAAACAAACAAAACAAAATCAAAAAAGTAATCTTTTTTACTACCAAAAATAAAAAACAACCCACAAAGCATTCCAGTAGAAAATGAGGAGCTAGCACCCTTTCATGTTGATTAATGAGCTCTTATGTTATGTTGATTGATTCATTTCATGAAATTATTATAAACAATCTTCTGCATTAACAATTCTTGCTGCTCTTTAAGCATGTTCCTTAGAAGAATTTCCATGTTCTAGTGGTATCTTTGTTCTCACTCCTTCTTTGATTTTCTTCCTTTTCCCTTTGAGTTATACGTACTAACTTCAGCATTGTCTGGATCTACAGCTACTTGCTCTAATTTGAATGCTCAGATCTACTTGCCAAAGGTTATCACCATTCATTATCCTACCTCTTATTGTAACACTTAAATTCTCATGTTTGATTGTCTGCTGTCTGTGATAATGTGAATGTCGTTAATGTAGAAGAAAAGTCATGAGTGGTTGAGGCTGGAAGGGAACCTGTGGAGATCATCTGGTCCAACCCTCCTGTTCAAGCAGGGTCACCCAGAGCACGTTGCACAGGATCGCATCCGGGCAGGTTTTGAATATCCCCGGAGAAGGAGACTGCACACCCTCTTTGGGCAACCTGTTCCAGCTGTCACCTTCACAGTAAAGACTGGACCCAGTACTGACCTCTGGGGGACACAGAGCCACAGGCCTCCAACTAGATTCTGCACCACCGACCACAACCCTCCGAGCTCTGCCCTTCAGCCAATTCTCAGCCCACCTCACTGTCCACTCATCTATATCACGCTCCCTGAGCTTGCCAATGAGGATGTTGTGGGGGACAGTGTCGAATGTCTTGCTGAAGTCAAGGTAGACAACATCTACTGCTCTCTCCTCATCTACCCATGTAGATGATACCCAGTGCCCAAAAGCCTTTATTACAGGGTATAAACCGAGACTAGCTCATATTTTTGGGGTGTATCCTGGCTGCTAGGTCTTCCTATCATCCCTGGAGTGTCATCTACAGTATTTGTCTGGGCTTTTGTCCATCTGAGGATGGCAGGGGATATTTACTATTTAATGTTAGGATTTGGGCTTTTTTCATTAAGTTTTAACAAAGTTTTAAGTTTTACCTTACTGCATTTTAAGTCCTTAGGTTTGTGTGTGCACTTTTTTTTTCCCACATATTAAAAGAAGAACAGACCACAGTATGTTTTCTTGATTTCCAGGAGAGAATTAGCACCCTATGTTGCTGTGTTGCAGTTAGGTTTATTATTTCTGGCATCCAGCATATCTGGTAATTGTAATTTTGCAAAGATCTCTGGTGTTGGCTTCAAGCACAAGTAAAGACTAATTGTGAAACAGGGAGCCAGTGCTGGGTTTATTTCCTTATATTCCATTTACTAGTTGCTCTTCAAATTTCCTTGCTTCCATCTGGCAGGATGTAGCAAAGTAGAAGTCAATAAATGATGGAAGGACCCAAAGAGGGCCATTGGGAATATATCACAGGGAGAGAGTTAGACTGTCTGAAGTAATTTTACTGTAATATTCTCTCTGAGGACCAAATCCGCAGTTATATGGGGATACTTAGAGCTCCCAGTGACTTTGATGGGAGATGTGCTGGTGAAACTGAGTGAGGATTTGGCTCCAAACCCGTGCTGTCTGTGCTGTAGAGTGCTCGGGGAATTTAGCACACACTGCTTATTCTGTCTTCATCTCTTACAGTACCCCAACTTAATCATTCAGACATGGAGGTGGCTTGGGGATTTTCAAATTTAATTATTTTTTTTTTTTTCCTTTTTTTTTTTTTGTTTCAAACTGTCATTTTGCAGGATTTTTAAGTCTTTTCTTACAATCTTCTGTCCCCTCTTTCTCCACAATCCCCTACGGTCTAGATAGCCACAAAATACTCGAAATATACAAGATACTAAAAAACCCAAAATGTTGCTCAGCCTTACCTTCCACCAGACTTTACCCCTCTGTGCTTTTCATCACTTTTAAAACTAGTTCAGGTTTCTCATCATGAGGAAATTGGTGTGCTGTAAGTTTAAGACAAGAAGTACATGGATGTTGGCTGAGCACCTGGCTGAGTTTCCATCATGTTGTACTGTAAAGACTGTGAGCTGGGCAAGTCAAGCATTATCTTCTAACAGTTTTACTGTTTTATCTTCCTTAGAGTAACTGTTGCACTGGCTCCCCACACTTGTCTTCAGTTCCTCCCATATACTGACAGGAGAATCAGCTGAGACTTAAATTAATGACTTTATTGCAATCAGGGTTCCATTTTAGTGCAGAACGCTTCATCTTGTAATAGTGAAATATTTAGTCTCCATCTGGCTGATCTTTTCTGTGAATGCCCTGTGATAATTAAGAAGAAACATGAGAGGATGGTCTGAAATTAAAATATGTTTAGTGGAGGGGTTAGCCTGTGGGACTGTTCGTGTAGAGACCCAGACAAAATTTAGGGACATAACAGCAGTTTGGTTTTATGGCTGCATCTTCCTGCTGCTTGCCAGGCCCCAGTAATTTCTAGAGTCGTTGTAAATGCTACGATGCATCCAGAGTTTTATTTTGAAATAACTATCCAGTAACACCATCTAGATATTCTTTTCATGTTTGATGGGAATGTCCTGTTTTCCACAAAGGATTTCCACTGCCTTGTTGAAAAGGTCTGAGTCAGTAGCACTACACTGCAATTACAGTATGTTAATGATGAGCTAAGAGTTGTACGTTCTTCTTAACATAAATCCCTGATTTTCAACATGATTAATTGGAATCTGGCAAGACTGACAAGGAGAAGGAGGATCAGATGGGGTGAAAATAAGAGATAAGAGGCTGGCAGCCAGCTCTTGTTGTAAAGGAGAGTTATTTTGAATAGGAGAAAAATCAATACAAAGGTTGGAGAATTTGACAGAGTTATAAGAGCTACTTTAATGAAAGGTAGCAGATTCAATAGGATTGTTACTTGAAATGTGGGATTGTCTAAGTTAGAAAAATGGGACTGTCTCTCCCCAGCTGTAAAGGTGAGCTTTACGTGCTGAACTTACCGGGTACTTAGGCCACCGAGTTTAACATCATTCACTGTGGGCACCTGATGTGGTGAGAATAGGGAAAAAGTATGTGTGGGAGCTTGCTAAATTCTGGTCTTGTGGAAGAGTTACTTGATTATGGGAGGGGAAGGAGGAAGGCAGCAGGTGATAGCTATTTCTGCTGCTTCACCGTGTCAGGTGGCTACCAGAGGATATCTGGCAGGCCTCTGTGAGGCAAAGCATGACATTGTGAGGAGATCTGCTTTTCTGTGACTTTGTGTGGCCCTGGGTGTAAGGGGCAGGCAGACTTCGATAGACTCGGGGGGCATTCAGCAGGAACTCTCCTTGGTATGTTCATATCAAGACTCCTTACCTCAACGGTGATGGTGTTATGTGAAAACACGAGAGGTTCAGTAAGTGCTTGGTGTTGCCTCTTTCCTTGAGGCAAGTCTGACAGTCCTGGGACTTTGCAACATCTTCCCCTAGAGGTGTGAGATCCTTCACAGCTATTCCAGTAGGACCTCTGGAAATAGCAAAGATAGGTAACGTGGGAAAAGAACAAAAAAAAAAAAAACACCAAATGTGTTAAGAAGTGATAATGTTTCCTTGGTGCGCACACGCGCAAAACAAACAAACAAGAAAACCCTTAATGTGGTTAGCAGACTTGTTGGTAGCTTGTCTGCCAATGTTTCCCATGGAAGCCTTTTCACTGGGTCTCGAACAGTGGGAATAGATTTCACCAATGTTAATCATGATTTCAGGAAGCAAGCAGGAAATGATTTAAATTGTCTATTATACTGGTGCTTTGCTGATTGCATTTTTGTGTGTGTTGTTTTTTTTTCTGTAGAATTCTAAGCAGTTGCTGTAATTTTGTACCAAGAGAATAAATTGCATCAGATTTTTTTTTTCCAGTTAGAAGACTCGGAACATTTATTCTTTTCTGTTTTACCATGTTCAAGAAGTATTTTCTAAGGGGTGATCAAAAGCTTGCATTAACCATAAAGAAAGACACATCTTGCTGCCTGTTACTCATAGGTCCAAAAAAAATTTTATTAAAAAGAGATTTTAAAAGGGTCGCTGAAAGGGTTTTTAATTCTGGGGTGAGGCAGGCTGTGAAGTGCATTCACTGCAGACTGTGCTAATCAGTATTATTGTATTTACTTTCTATCTTGCCTTCCTACCTGAATCCCTCTGCTGTCTCTTATATTGTTTAAAAGCTCTTAGAGTGTCTCTTCACTGGGTTTGTGTAGCGCCTGCCCCAGTGGAGTTCCTGCTCTGGGATGCAACAGTGCTGCTGCTGCTATAACCGCAGGCTTTGCAGGGATGAATTGCTTTGTTTTTTCTATGATAAAGCTTCACATGATGTAAGAGATCAGGCAGCAATATGAATGTAGCCCTTGTTATTTCCCCAGTTCACAGGCATTGTATTTTCCAGACAGGATGGGAAGGTTAACAAAAGTTGAAAAAGGATCTAAAACACTGCAAGTGTTTACTGTCTGGTAGAAATGAAATAACAATCAAGTGGTTGAAAAAGGTATGTGTTTGCTCATGCTTCGAGACACACAGCACTCATCTTTCTGTAAAGAAAAAGCAATTTGGGGAAAACAGTCATATCCCAGAATACGTGTCTTCTCTCTCCCTACTTTTCTATCCAGCTTAATAAGCAAAAATCTTTGTTCTCTAATTAGCTGGGCTTTTCAGTACATGCCTCAAAAGGCCTATAATGTCCTTTTCTGTCACCATCCCATCCAGGCTGCCTGTCCTCAGAGGGGACTTTCCTTTACGCTCTCTCCTTGGAGAGCAGGCAGAGCAGGCTCGTATTTCCAGGAAATCAGCAGCCCTTTCTGTTTGCTGCTCGCACTGCCTTCAGCTTGCTCGCTCCCTCCGCAGGAAAACCTTTGTTATAGTATCCCTTAAAGAGGGCTTGGGTATCGTTGTCCATTGACTATTCAGGAGTTCTTATTAAAACATAGTTCCTGATACACACATTTGTAAGAAATATGAATTTTGGCTTCCCACCAGAATTAGAAATAGCATTACCAGGTGGGAAAGAGCTTTTCCCCCTGCAGTGGGCTAACAGTTTGTTAATAGTTTATTCAAGCACAGAAAATGGGACCTGGTCTGCCAAAAGACTGTTAGTAACTCCACAGGGGGCTGTTAATTGTCCGGGAAAAGAAGATGGAAACTGTCTCCTGAATAAGTTAAGGATGAATTAGTCTTCTCTGGGACAGGGGGCAAATTTGAGTTTTGAACAAACTCTTAGACATGGGATAAAATATGGAGAGACGAGAGGTACCTTCCTTACTTAACCCTGGGTGGTGATGCAACTTGAGAATTAAAAATACGCATCAGCACAAGATGTATCACACATCTCGCTATGGATGGGAGAGAGTGCTTCGGGATTAGATCGTGGCAGGGATAGGTCAAATTACTCGAGTTTTGTCATTTTTGTCTTTATAGATGTTTTAACTGAATTCTGTGTTTTGAAGTTCATGCTTGCAGTACCACCTGCATTTGCTTTTCAACTTAACTGGACTGCTGAAAGGGTGATTTCAGTTGATTTCAGATGATTTTTATTTCTACGTCAAGCCCTGCCATTCCTGCAGGGTGGCAATCTCTACAACTAAGATGATAAATTCAGAGCTCAAAGCCTGCATGCAGTGCTCAAGGGTTCCCAGAGAGTGACAGATTTAACTTTTTAAAATGCAAAACTAGCCATGGATGAGTAGCCAGAATGACAGAAATCATCCAAAAAGAAGAGGAAGCCTCTTTTCTTTAGTTTCTTATCGCCTTGGTTGAGGAGGAAATTCTCTTCTCCTTTCTCTGAGGTCCAGAGCTTCGTAGGTAGCTTAGTGCTACCGTAGCTAGTGCTCTTGAGGAAAGGGTGGCTTCCTGAGTGTTGAGTGACACATTTAATCTTCTGGTGGCACATACCAGGCAGAACCATAATATCCCTTAAGAAAAAGAAATGTCATTACATCCAGTTCAGAACACGAGATTGGAGATAGCAGGAAGGTTTTAAAAAAAGATTCATTTGAAATTCTTTGCTTGAGAGGTCTCATTCTGTTTGGGAGGCAGGAATGTGAGCACTCGCTTAATGAGCTACATTCAAAAGATGAAATTTCAAGAGAGTAAAAATAAAACCCATTATTTCCTGAACATAAACGGAGTCACCCATCCTCAAATCCTCAGTTGTGTCTTTCTCCTCAACCTTGTCTATTATTTCTCTTGCTCCCAGTTTAACTAGGAAAATTTTTAGGGGCCTTTGCCTGGAGGAAATACCCAAAGTAGATACCCTCAATCATACCAGTCACTGATGTTAAACCACATGCTGTTTACTAAGTAATGCTGAAAGCTACATGCTGTTGTTGCTGGCATACCATTTATGAAAGGCCTGTTAGCCCTCCCACTGAACCATATGGTGATTTATCAGTCAGTTTAGTAGTAGCAAGACCGAGACCCAAATTGGTCAAAACTGAAAATGGATATTCCTCGTGTTGTTTTCTAACAAAATGTTCTCATTCCTATTCTTTTTGTAGTATAGGGATAGCCAAACACCCAAATGTGATCCCTGCATTATTAGCAGTAAGTTCAGGTGTTTTCCCATTGTGATTAAGTAAGATGGAAGTGGAAAGCATTTCTGGTTGTGCTAACGCTGCAAGGAATAATTTGGCAGAAGGTGGAAGTGGAAAGGGCAGAAGAAGGGAAATAATTAGCAAGAATAATTTTTGGGCCTTGACAACTTGGTATGTTTTTCTAGCAGTGAATGAATTCACCTAACACCAAGAGATAGCCATCTGATAATAGCACTCATAAGATCAATACATCGATACCTTATCCTTGAAACAGTATTTTAAGTCTATTCTTAGGTTCATCTTTACTTCTGTAAAGTTATAGCAATCTGGGATTTGAGATAATGCATTCATTACCGTCTTATCAGCTCTTCATTTACTGTATTTTAATGTATCTACCATGATTTCTGAAGAAGGATGCTCAGTAAGCTTAATCTGCTTACGCTTTAAAAAGATAGGATGCTCAAAAGATTAAACTCAAGCCTCATACAGAACAGGTTTGAGAGCTTGCAGTGCTTACATGGCAAGGAGTTTTGTACATGAGGTACTTCAAAACACACTTCCATGGTGCTGGCTCTGCAGACCTCGTGGTGGGGAAAGGTGGAGAGCTGGGTACAGCAGAGATTTTGCTTTTGTAGATTGCTATTCTGCCGAGGCTCTTGTGCAGCTAATAATGCCAAAATGTCACTGGGTTAAACCTAATGCTGCTTCTTTCCATTAGTGTATCTTCCTGTTCCACATCTTTTTAGATCCTGGGGAATTATTTGTGGGATTGTGATGCATGCCCCAGGACACAGAAATATAGTGTGTGCATGCTTGAAATAATACTCATGAAGATAAGCAGCGTCTGTGAATATATGTAAATACAGAGGGATATTTAGATCTATGTTTCCTCTGTATAGACTCACCAGATTGCCCCAGATGTGTGTGTTTTGAAAGAATTTAAACTGTACTGGAAATTTCGTTGTTAATGAGCGCTGCTGTGAAGGACAGGAGATGTACAGCAGGACAGCGTTGTTTCCCTGATTGTACAGTGTAAGTGTTCCGTCTCTAGCAAGGGTGGAGATCAAGTTGAAAACAGACCTATTTACCTAACAGCAGTGACAACAAAAATTCCCGTTTCTGATAAACGCTAGAAAGATGTGCAGCGGCTGCCCTGTGAACACCCCGGAGGGATGTCCCCTGCCCCATCTCCTGGTGTTGCCGAGTGCTTGACTGAGGCAGCCCGAGGGGCCCGGTGCCATCCCTGTCACACCGCCACCAGGTTCACTGCTGGGGGGGAAGCTCGGCACTCTAAAAAATTGTAGGTTCTGTTCATTTTAAGCAGTTTGTGGCATGAAAGATGGAAGAGGAGATCAGAACTGGCAGGAAGCTGTGATTTGAATAGGACCTTCAGTTTGACACATGTAGTGTCCTTAAGAGTGGAGCTGGAGCCTGGTTTCTGCTGACAGGTGTGGCGACAGCCCTGACCAATGACGGGCACTTCGGTGAATCACTAAATTGATTTGATAATCACTAAGTGAATCCGCTAAGAGCGGGTACTACGCGCCTTCTTTGGGGCTTGGTTAACCTAGTGACAGCTTGTTTTAAATGTACTTGGAGGTTTTAGTTTATTTTTCCTTTGCTTTTCCCAGCGGAAGCTCTGTGCAGACTTACTGCCAAATAAAAGCAGCAGTTTCTCCTCTTCAGCTGTAAAACTAACCTGAAGACAGCCAGACCTCACTTGTACAATATAACCAGATAAAGGTGATCATCATTGTCAGGCTTATAACGTTTATTTCCCCTTGACAGGGCTATAGTATTTCATCACCATTGCCCTCTCTAGGTGGAAAGCATCAGCGCTGCCGGCAGCCTTTGACTCAACAGGAGCCTTTTCTGACTGACTTGCTCTGGTTTCCAGCTGCTCTTTCCCAGCTGCTTGCGTGCCCTGTTGACTTTCCCTGCGCTTAAGGCACAAAGAGGAGATTTTTCTTTCTCCGGTGGCCCAGATGACCGATGCTGCAGCACGAGGCCCGCAGAGCGGCTGTGGCAGCCCTGTCAGGAAGGGCGGGAAGCGCCCGGCGGCCATTTTCATCCTCGGTGTTTCTGCCTAACCTTTAGGCGATTTCCGCGGCTCCTGGTTGGATTTGCCGTTATCTCCCCCAGTAGCCCTACTATTTACTGAACTAGTGGAAGCTTGACATAGGACAAGTCTGTCAAATTAAAAAGCACGGCCTCCAGCATCAGGAATACTTATTAAAGCTTATGCTAGTTTATGTTGGAGCTATTCAGAAGGGGGGATTTTGCTTCAGGCAGTCATGAAAGGAGATATAATTTGTAGAGGTTTAATATGTATTTATTTTCTGGTTCCTCGGCAATTGTCTGTATTGTTTGTGTGGGTTCAGATTACAAACGTTTATATTTTTTTGGGTAGCACTTGCTTGCCCAACTATTAAAAATAAGATTTTTTTTTTGCTCATATGCATTCATAATTGCCCTCTGTTCTTAATACATAAATTGAAATTGTGTCCTTCATACCATGATGCTCAAACGATTTCCTTTTCAACAAAGAGTATGTAATAAAGGTTAAAAATGATTTTTGCAATCCATGCATTTAAGTATACATTACTATCTGTTTTAAGGATGGATAATCAATGTAAAAAATGATACTTCCGTGTATTCCTAATAGGTCACTGTGTAAATATCCATAATGGAATCGATCCCTTAGGTTATGGCAACCATTAGTACAGAAAAGGGTTTCACAAGTAATGTATTAGACATTTGCCTTTCATACTTACACGTAAAATGATTATTTATTGATTATTTTCAATCCAGGTTAATGATGTTGAAGAGGTTTCGGTATCTCAATTTAAAGTACTTAAAGTGCGGTTCAAACAGAAATATCTTATCCCTTTCAAGAAGTTCTGACTAATATTTGATAAGTGATCTTTCTCTACATTGTCTCATTAATATATGCATACATATACATTATGTATAAATTAAGGTTGTTTTGTTCACCTAGAAAATCTTGGTGACACAGTGTCAGCCTGGGGTGATCAGTTTTACTGTTTCTATAGTTTTGTGTTTCTGTACAATAGGCTATTGCTCTACTCAAACACTCAGGGGTTCTTCACCCTGCTCAAAGCATGTGTGAGTCTCATTAGTGTTAATGGGAGTTGTGCATTTGCCACAACAGAGAGGAGGATTTTCTTGCTGAGTGTAATTTTACTTTTTTTTAAACTGGAAGTGTTTCCACAAGTTGACTAATGGATACAGCTACTCCCTTCAGAAATAACCACATAAGCATGGGCATTATTATCTCAGGTAACTAGCTGAGGGAGTGGGAGCAGAGATGTGGCTTCTGAAAACAAGCTTATTCCCCCAGTATCTGCCAAGCGCCTTTTCTCACAGACCTCTGCTGAATGCGTGGGGCCAGCAGGCAGGAGAGGAGAGCACCTGCCAAGCCTGGCACCCCAACGTGCTCCAGGTTCTGAAGCGCACCTCCTTGGGGGTATGCAGGACCTCCACTGACTGAGGGACGATACGACAACCGAGCATCATTGCTTACTGTTGTGAGGTGCAGGTGCAGCACGTACCTGTGCTGATGCTGTTTCGGTAGTGAAATACCACCGCCCTAGGAGGCTGCTTTGGTTGTGCGAGGTGAAAGGCTGGCTGGGCTTGGCTGCGGCACCCCTGGGTGCAAGGATGTAAAGGTAGCTCTGAGTAGGCAATGCCTGAGAGAGTACTTAGCTGTGGGAGCATAATTGTGAGGAAGGGAAAATACTGTATTTCATCCGAGTTCAGCAGAACGGGGGTTGCCTAGCTGTCAGTTGAATTCGTTTTCTTTAGTGATCAGCTATTGGGTCAGGAAAAATGATTATATTTTTACTGTTACCTACTGTTTTATCTTGAAAAAACTAATTGCTGCCTAGAGCTGTTTAAAACTATGAGTATGAAAAGCACGTATAAAACCAAATTGTATGCTATGACTTGCTTGATTATCGTAGAACATTTTGCATTTATAGTGCTTTCCAACTGAATATTACAGAGCGCTTTGGCAATATTAATGAGCAGCGGGAAGAACGTACAAAGGTGTGTAAGTGACTTAGGATCTTGCATGCCATTTGCAAAGTGACTTGTCATGTGGATCTAATACTTGGTACGTGGTGGTTGATACATGGTGGCTTCCTCGGTTTCTGAAAGACAAGTAGTCCACAAGCACCAACACATGTATTGGTCCAGAAAGAGCCTTCTCCATTTCTGGCATTGCGTACCCTTTTGGTATGTACGTGCGTTCATAGCCTAGCTCTCCTACATGAGGAAGTAACTACAAAGAGGAAGGTCTCTCCCAGGCAGCTTGTCCCACCACAGTCCAAAGGTACAAAGGATGGGTGAGATGAGACAAGGACAGAATCTGGTTTTATTAAAAGTATAGAACATTTTCTTCTTCCAGTACTTAACTCCAAAGAAACCGAGATCCAGAAAGTAACTCAGTTCCAACTCAATAGGATGTTTAGTTGGTAAATTTTCCCCTGCTTGACTGCAAGGCACTGTAAGCAGGAGACAGAGCGCTCTGCGATGGCTTGGGGAGGTGGAGACCTTGGTGTTTGAGGAGTGTATATGGTGCAAATACACCAGTCCTTTTAGAAGCAGGCATCTGACGGCCGCTGGCATGTAAGCTCTGAGCCTATGAGGTTGCCATCTGCTTTTGAATAAACTCTTCATTGGAAGCTGGTATCAACCCTCTGTGCTGCTTTAAATTCACGTTCTTCTTGGTGAGAGGAGAAAAAAAAAAAGGTAATATTATGCCATTGTAGTATTTAAGCTTTTTTTTTTTTTTGGTGAGTCTCCTAAACACTTTCCTGCTGAAATGCAGGCCCTTTTCCAGTGAGTTCAAGCCTGCTGACAGGAGACTGACTCTTCTTAATTATCTTCTCCAGACCCCTTTAAATTAGTCCCCCAGGGGTCTGTGAACCTCATATTGAAAATGACAGCTTTAATATTTCCTTACTAAATACTTACAGGGAGTTGTCCAGGGTTGCTGACTCACATAAGATTACGAATTCCTACTGAAAAACAAAAGTGCCTGATTTTAGGTGGTAATACACGCGAGGGGATGGTGCACAGTATGAAGGAAGAGGAGAATGGCCATCAAATGTGGCCATGTCCTTATGCGTATAGCAAACAGGAGGGTGTGGGAAGGGAAAATCATTTGAAACCATTGAACTCATGCATAAATGTATAGCTTTCAAATAGCTAATTTTTTTATGTCATAAAAGAAAACTGGCTAAGGCTGGTTCCTTTTTTATAGCCCTGTCATAAACTCTGAAAAATGGGGTTTATAATTTATGGTCTGAAACCACCTTAACTATTGCAATACAAACAGCATCACTGTACTGCAGTTTTTCTAAAACGCCTCCGGTGAAAATATTGCAGTGCCATAATTAACTAATACCAAGATCCTGTTTGTGGCGCTTTGTGCTGCTTTCTCCAGAAATATGCAGTTAGCATAAATCCTGCAGGCTCGGAAGATGATGGTGCTTCAGAATAATCTCGCATCACCATGTCAGTGAAGACAGTCACTAATATTGCCTCTGTGACTCTCAGAATCTGTCCCATCGCTGGTTGGGTTTATAAGAGTTGCTTTAATGTAGAAATTTATATGAAACAGATACATGTGTGTAAAGAAATAATGCAGAGGAAAATAGTGTGCATGCTGCCTCCTAATTACTCTGTTTTCAGATATCTCAGCGACATTGATCTTTCAAAATGATCTCTTGCTGGTGGCATCAGTTTTATGTTGGAAAATATTCGTACAATTCTGGCAATGATAAACTAATTACAGACTATACATTTTTAATGATTTAATCTCTTGTCATATTCCTAGAGCGAAGTGATCCTGATCCCAAACAAATCTCCCATGCATGACCAAACACTCATCATGAAATGTATGGTTTTCATTAAACCCTGTTGTTAATACAGGCTTAGGATTGTTTTGTTAAAATGGGGAGAGGTTGGGGAGTAAAAGCACGCTGAAAGATTACTGTAATAATGCTGCAGTAAGCGTTTTGAATCACACAGAGCTCCCAGCAACATTCCACTGACATGTGCCTCCCATTACGGAGGGCTCTTGACAAGCCATATGTAATGCTGGAGCCACATGTGTCAAAGGGGCTTGCAATGGGTGGCAATTAGGAAGACACGTTCGTGTTCCTGATCCTTTGCTAGAAATCCAGGTTTGTGTCACTCACCCCATCTGCATTTGTCTTTAGGTTTAGGAATAATGGTTAGTGGGTCAAAAAAGAGCTTCAAGTGATGTCTTGATGTCTTTTTTTTGGTTTTTTTTTTTGGTATGCACTGAGATTTCTGCTCCGTGAACTGCTGTTGTGTGAATGCAATTAATACTCTTGTTGCCAACCCCGTCTCATTGCTGTGTGCCTCAGTGGGGGGTCCGCTTTATAATCTTGCATATAAGTATTACAGCAACGCTAGAGTCTGAGGGTGGTGCTGCAATGGGGAAACGAACGATATCTCCTTTGCTTTTGCTGGAGGGACTGGGTCTGTAATCCTCATCAGTCGCAGCTCGTATAATTGTGTATCAGATCCAGAAGTAGAAGAGGGACTTGGTTCTCTTGAGAGAGCAGATGTCAGAGGTGTTGGAAAGATGACAGGGAAAAACAATTGTTAGAAATTTCTTGTACTTAGGGGAGAAATATCAGGTAATTTCAGCGAGCTGTAAACATTCCTGCCATTTCGCTTGCATTCAGGTGCCTTCGCCCCTTCCCTGAGAGCTGTTTTGTTGTTTTAATGCCTCCAATCTTCAGGAAGTCTGAAGATAAGAATGGCATTTAGAGGAGACATTTAAAAAAAAAAAAAAAACACCTTGGTATATCTGGATCAACTGAGTGCATGCTGAACACTTGTAAGAATTTGAGTCAGATGCATGCACATTCACATCTCTAATAAAAACCGGGGCTCATAATTGCTTAACCCAGAGAGGTGCATATGTGGAGGGTGAACTTGTTGTGGTTTTGCTGGCACGCTAAGGATGAAACTATTATTATGAACTCCAATTTTATTAATGTCCTGAAGTATGGAAGGAAGCAACAAATCTGATTTAAGTGAAGACATTTGTCTTGGCAGTGTGATTTACTCCAGGGTTGTAAATTTGACATGATGGAGACTAAAATGTACTGAAACTTAAATTTCTCCCATATCTCACTCAAAGTCAAATGATTTAAATAGCAGGATCTGAGAAATGACATGTATTCTTGGATGCAAATATATTTTGGTGCTGAATATTTTAATTTCACATCTGAGGAAATTTATCAATTTGAGGACTGAACTTTTAGGAAAACGGGGCAGTCTCAGGGCATTGTGTGGGGACGCAGCAGTAATGAGCACATTGCCATACGCTGCGGTGAGGATTTCCAGGGTCCACTAATGATTAAAAATAGGCGTTATCAAAGATGAAGTCTGCTTTGCTGAGACAGATCCAGGTAATGCTTCTTCCCTGCAGTGCTCACCATGCTTCTCCCTGGCACTGTGCTTCCTCCATCTCATGTGCTATACGAATCTGTTCAGGACAAAATATTAGTACATGTTAAAGACCCAAAACAGAACTTGGGAGGGGAAGACTCGTGTTTGTTACAGGCAGGAAGCCCCCAGCACATTCTAACACCAAGACTCCTGCTTGCTCTCAGTTTGGGGGAGATTTTGTGGCATGTTTGTTTGTTTTGTCAAGTTAAGACCAGCTCAGGTAAGTGAACCAAGCCGAAGTCCCTAACTTAGGACCCTTGACCCTGGGTTTCCTCTCCATCCAGTGGTGACTTGCACCTTCCTGAAGTCACCAAGCCCTTGATCGTTTGCCCTGTGAAGGATTCTTCTCCTTCCACGAAGGAAATTTACAGGAACATCACCTTTTTCTTGCACACGTCAAAGATGTCTGAAGTTAATTTTCAGGCTTTGACTTTTTAGTTATCAGTAGGGAGACTCCTTTCTTCTGATAAAGAATTGAGCCCAGTGGGTATATGGCGTAACTGTAATTCTCCAATTTATTTCCAGAGTAGTGTCTTTTAAAAAACCTCCATATTCTGGAAGTAAAAATGAGAGCTTGAGTTTAAATTCTTTTTATTATATTTTAAGATAAACCAGTGACTTTTACAGCCTCGCTCTGTGATTCCATGAAATGGGATTAATTCCGTAGTAGCACTGGACCTGCTCTGTCAATTCAATAAAAGTAATGTGGACAATTTCAGTCTATTACTTTTAAATTAACTCAGCCCATATGACTCTTCCTAATACACTGCCACCTTGTGAAAAACAGGGTTGCGTTTTATTGATTCATGTGATAGATGAGAATATTAAGTGTTCCCTGGCAAACAGCACCCCAAACAACACAAGGCTCTTAGGCATGCCAGGACTGGGGAACTAATTATGCTGAGACAGGAGAGGTTATTTTACTCATAAGTTGTAAAATGGAAAAATATTAAAGCAAGTCTAGAGCTTAACCAAAAAAAAAAAAAGAAAACCCACACCTCTCCTCCTTCCCCCGCAGCCTGGCTGATATATTTTGTCTTGCTGTATTTTAAGTTGGCTTCTGAAAATGCAGAGTTTAAGAAGGTCATTGAGGAATGAAGAAGAAAGAAAGCAAAGCAGAGAAAACCTCAAGCCAGTGAAAATGCAAGGAAATGCAGAGAGGCCCTTGTAGCATAACACGCCAGGTATTTCAGTGCATCTAGTAGCCCTGTTTCCCACAAAGGAGAGGGGTGAACAGGTATTGCCCCTTCAGAGAGAAAAACTTCTCAGAAAGGTTGCTTGTTAAAATTTCACTCAGTGAAAAATGAAGTCTGAAAAAGCTGGTGTGATGAGCCTTTGAGGACGTTAGAATAATTGTAACAATAATGCATTAAAATGTCACCAGGGGAAATGATTAATTGGAATTGCCTTCATTTTTCTCCTCTGTTTGCTTGCATTCCTGTCCTTAGGTTCCCATAGAAAAAAAAATAGTAACATGCAGTCCTAGCACTATATATGAAGTCTTTTATTACTGCAGAGTGACATCCGTGAAACCTTGCTACTAATGTTCATGGACTTATATGCCGACTACTTCACTTGCTTTATTAATGTTTTGGCTTTCAGCATAAAAGTTAAAATGCTGAAAAACACCAGAAAATTCAGATTATGGCAGTGACATTTATCATTCTCTAACAAAACGCATGGTAGCTTGCGTGCTGGCTGTTGGTTTGCTCTTTCCAACATGGAGAACCTAATTTTCAATTACTTTTCTCTTAACTCTTGTCCTAATCTTAACGAGGCCTAATCCAAGCAGGCACACCGTACAAAACAAAGATCAGCCGTAGAGGTGTCTTGTCTTCATGTAGCTGTAAAACAAAAGCACAGTGGGAGTAAATGACAGACAGGTGTAAAAGGAGTAAGAGAAATTGGGAGCAGGAAGTTTATTTTCATGAGCTCTTGCCTTTGCTTGCTGGCTGACTCCTCCAGATGCCGAGCTTTAAAAGAGGTTGCTGGGCCAGCATCAGAAACCTAATCTTGTGTGGATGCGTCTTCCCTCTGTGTGTTACCCTTTATAAAACCTATATGGCATTCAGGATTGAAAACTCATCCCAGTATTTAAAAAAAAAAAAAAAAAAAAGCTTCTGTATTTCATCAGAAGAATGAGAGGAGAGGAAAAAAGAAAGCAACATTACAAATAAGTAAAATAAGTAATCTGCTGTTGCTTTAGGCATGTTTCTGCTCATTTTAGTTCGTTGTCATTCAGTTTGATTCACTGAACTGATTCAATTTTAATGGTTCACTTATGCATGCAACTACCTGGAAAAAAGATTTCAAAAAAAAAAAAGTCCCTAAAGCAAATCTTATTGAGGTTTTGGTCAAAAAAGATCATAAATAAGCAGAAGTAAGAGCAAAAGCTAAAGCAATATGGCACGCATCAAGTAAAAAGGAAGTACAATATGTGAACTGAGGAGCGGGAAACAAACATGAGCAACAAAATAAAGCTGAAAAATAGTACCTAAGGTAAAAAATCAAATTCAATATGTTTTACAATTACACAGGAGAATGAGTTTTTTCAACCTTTAGATTCTTTCTTTATTCAGCTAATTTAAAGACGACAAGTCTGGAAGGGTATCTCTTCCAAGGCACCAGCAGTTTCTCAGAGCCCTTGCTGAATGCAGGAAAATTTAGCAATGGGGAAAATTGCATATGCTAAGAATATAACATGATGAATATGTTGTGTCACATACATACCATCTGCGAGTTATTCTGATAGACAGAACAGCTTGTCTGCCAAATCCTGAAACATGGCTTTGATTAGTGCATACATTGTAGAATAATCGTCTTGGGGACTTTGGGGGGGAATTAAAGTGTGACCTTGAACTCGTGCTTTGAAGGTCATGCCATCTGGGGCTGCGAGGGTAGCTCCCTACCTCTGTAATTAGGTCTTTCGGTAATGAGGGCCGCAGAACAGAAGTTTTCACAAATGAGGCTGACAGCGGTTACCTGGGAGAGGAGAAGGGCAGCAGGACGTGACTCCTGGAGACAGGCCCGTGTTTTTTTCCGTGTGGACTTCACAGTGGCTGTAAAACATGAGGTTTTGTGCCCGGTGCTTGATACCGAGGGACAGCATCGGGGAGGGGACTTTTGGACTCAGCAGGGCTGCAGCTGCTGGCAGAGAGGTGTCCTGTGGGCCATGATTTGTAGCTGGCCCCACAGCTTTGCAGATCGCCTGCGTTTGTGGTGGTCTCGATGTTCCCTGCTTCTTGACCCTATCGTGAGCACTTACACGTGGGAGGATGATCGGCCCCTCACAGATTTGGTCCTTTTTCTTCTGTCTGTTAGTACTGTTGGAAGTTAATTTCGTGTGTTAACATTTGCTTAAAGTTGTTAAACGTTAGCCTGGGTTTAGAGAAACCCTCACTTTTGTGCAAAAACATGATTCAGCTGCGATGGCTGTTACAGTAAATGTGTCTTATAAAAGAGGTCCCTTCCTGAGCTCCACTGCCCATAAATATTAGCTTTATTTTTATAAGTAGTTGCTTTTTCAGCAGCATAGTAGCTGTAACCATAAAAATGCTTAATAAGAAATTCCATCTTAGTTGCTGTTTATATGGTTAAATATTAAAAAAAAAAAAAAAAAAAAGGAAGAAAATGAAAAAAAAAAATGCATTTCCTGAATAGCCCTTAACATTGAAAGTAAGTTCTAAGCAATTGTTTTTCTCTGGTCTGGGGAGAGAGTCATTCTGCAGAATGAGACTGAGTGTGGAGTGCTTCCTTTTTTCTTCTTTTTCCCCTTCTTCTATTCCTCTTTCCCTCTTTTTATCCCCTCTCTTCCCCTGCCCTGAGTAAACTCTGCCTTTTGAGTCCAGTCCCAAGGTACTTTGATTTCTGCTGCAGAAAAAGCAAACAATTTGACTGAGTCCTATACCAAAGGTATATCCCACCCTGTGCTGCAAGTGGGGTTGTTTGTCAACTTTTGCAAAGAGAAAAGAAAATGTATTTTTAAAACTTTCCCTCTGTGTGTTGGAATTGTTTATTTTGGAGTCTGCATTAAAAGAGAAAAAAATGGTCATCAGCAAGGAACTTTATCACTTGATAACCAGAAGGCATAGTGAAACTGCAAAACTCATTTCCATTGTCTGTTTGATTTGATCCTATAAAAATTGTGATGATGAACATAAGCAAGCATAATATATTCTTTCATTATGCATCCATATTTATTTTGTGTAATAGGCAGAAAAAAGCATGTATGTCTCTAGCAGCTTTCGTTTTCAAGAATATTTTTGTTGATTTTAATATATGCATATATAAAGTTATGTATAGATACTGTGTTGTCACTTAAGAGGGTTTTGTTTCATACTGTTAGGGTTTAACTCCAGTAGGCAGCTGCCTACGCGGTGTCCATCAGGGGCTATTGAGCTTTCCTGACTAAGACCTCTAAAGAAGAACTTCTAGTGGCTTGCACAACTGTCTAAGTTTCCTTCAAGTACATGGGGAAAGTCAGCAGCTGGCCTTGGATAAGAGATGTGATCAGAGCAAAATGGCTTGCGATGTGCTATTAGGCTTCATTTGCAGAACACCCCTGAAGATCACCCCATGGAAGCTATGGTTGGTTATGTTCTCTGTGGTGAAGTTTATAGCATCAAGTCAAAAAGTGCAAATGAGTTTTGCAGTTTCACTGCTTCCATATGTGTGTGTCTCCCCCCTCCCCCCTTTTTTTTTTCTTTTGGCGTGGGGTGCAGTAGATACCACAAATTGTGCAGAGAATTTGCTGGTAGGTACGTATTGGGACCCACCAAGAATGCCTTTGCCAAAATTAGATCATGGCCTCAAGTCACAAGTGGTAAATGCAAATGTAAGAGCATTAGGGTCATAATACCATAATCCAGTATGAAAGAGTACCATTTCTACCTTCAAATGTCTTTTAGGTGCTTCCTTGGTCACAGCATGGTGTATATGGAAAGAGAGGAAAATGTTTTTACATATTCTGGTTAGGACAGCATGGGAAAAGTGAGTTTTCCCAGATAGATCAAGGTACTAAAGTTGGATCCAGCATCGGCAGAGACCCATTCTGTGGAAGACCTTGTGTTAGGAGAAAGCGTTCCAGTCCTGAATCAGAATAGCTTGGTAAAACCGGGTCTTAAAATATGCACTCAGCTCCAGAATAGCAGATGCTCTCCACTCTAGATGCAGTGTATTGGAAGAAGTCTGCATTTTTTTTTTTTTTTTAGCTGCTGCTAAAATAACATGTATTGCATTTCAGTTTGGAGACTCTTTTCAATTCAGGAAGAAGTTCCCCAGATGGAAGGATGTGAATTATTTATGCAATGTTTATCTCAGGGTTTACTTCCCATCACAACCAATTAAGGCTATTTCATTTCATTAGAACTAACACTTTCACACTGGTGAAATAATTTATCTAAGGAAAACGTTATAGTATCCACTACTTAAAAGCTTGGAAGCTTCCATCAATCATAGAGTCCTAACATTTTTCTAAAAACTTACAAGATAGAAAAGGAAAGAAATTTTCCGATGTTAGGGCTTGCCAAATTGAATTGTAATTAATTGGATTTTAACAAATTAATGTTTTCATTCTTTTCTTCCTACTTAGTAGGAAATGATGGGAAACAGAAATGGTGCCCTGTGACCTCAGTCTTACAGTCCCTTAAGTCTCAACTCATTTTTATCTTTATACGTAGAGCAGAAAATGAACCTTTGCTACCACTGAATTGTTTTAAGATGTTTTTGCATGAGCAAAGACTGAGATCAAGCATCACAAAAGCAGATTGAATTGTGAAATAAAATTGGCCGCTTGGTATGTAACTCTGCATTTAAAGCGGCTGTGTTTGCAGGGCAGTGACGACTCTGCTTTAATTCTTGTCTTTGTTCCACTTCTGCTGCCAGTGTCTCAGTGTGATTTGTGCAAAGTGCATCATTATGGACCTGTGATAGCCAAGGCATTAAACTGAAAGGTCTTATTATTATTAATTTTAGGACTATTTTCCAGCTGAGATGTTGCCAGGTCTTGCTGAGGTTTGAGCAGATTAGATTAGGTGTTCTCGTGTAGACCTGCTCTAAGTGAATAGCGTCAGTCCTGGGGAAGAGGGGAAGTGAAAAAGAGCTGTCACTTGACAACTTCTCTTCAGATCTTGCTTTAATTAATTATGATTGCTAGAAAAGCCAAATTTTGGAATCTGAGAACATAAGGTCTGGTCAAACAAATCCCTGCCCGTCACTGTTTTTTTTTGTTGTTGTTTTTTTTTTTCCCTGGAGTCACAAGGATGCCAATCTTGAATACTAAGAAAATAAAGGCAAAAATAACCAAAGCTCCAGGTATACACCTTTATCTTGGTCTGTTATTGGCTTAAAATTGTGTAGCTAACTTTTCTGGTGTCTCTCTGTGAAGTCTGCATGAACAGTATGGCAGCCTGAGTGTTAAAATATCGACTTGCTCTTGTGACAGGCAGAGTTCTTGCATTATCCCCATCTTCTCTGGGGATGGGTATTAACAAAGGCCTTCAGAAGGCATTCAAGACTAGTTTGCAAACAGCTAAAATTTCGCAGAGTTTTACAAGTAGACTGTCGTGGTCTAACAATCAGTGATTGTAATTTCATGCATTTAAGGGGAAATAAACATTGTTTTTCACAGCATCCTGCTGAAAAAGCATCTATTGTTTCGCTAAGCTTGTGGGCGTTTGTGTGTGTTTATTTATGTGGAAGCTCTGAAACTTTTAAAACTATTTGCACATAACTACTGTTTCTTGGTGAAATGCGACAAAATTCTGCCTGTGATAGGGAGGATCTAACAGTGGGTGAGATTCCTTTATATCACGGATTTAGTAAAATGCCTGACATTATTACTGTGGAGGAAAGTTCATCCTTATTTATGCCTTGCTGCTGTTAACATGGAAAAGAGCAAGATGATAGTGATTACAAACTCCGATCTGTGACTGTAATTGGGATGTGATGTGGAAGGAGGGAGGAGGAAATGTCACCTGAGTTAAGTCAGCTCCAATAGTTTGTTACATTATGCATTAAGTCTTTAAACCGTCTTCTCCCCAGATAAGTTTGCGTATCTGGTTAGGCCAAAGAAAATCCAACATAAGAAGTAATTTTTGCCTCTTTTTCAAAGTTCTTTCATCTGAGCTGAAAATACTGTGCAGAAGTTGTGTGGTTTGGTGGCTTCTGTGGTTGTAGCATCTTTTGAACCAGGCTCTGTGTCCGTAGCGCTGGATACTGTACAAATACCAGGCACGGAGGCTGTCTCAGGTCTGAGTGCTTTACACTTGGGTGGGTTCAAACTGAGCCTTCTGC
Organism: Anser cygnoides; assembly: GCF_040182565.1. Classification (NCBI taxonomy): domain Eukaryota; kingdom Metazoa; phylum Chordata; class Aves; order Anseriformes; family Anatidae; genus Anser; species Anser cygnoides. The sequence continues at coordinate 10,325,404 of NC_089882.1, read as the reverse complement.
AATGAGCCTTACTCGCACCGACCGCGTATTTTCAGCATCCAGCTTTCTAAGGTTTGATCCACATCAAACATAGCATTTTTTTTAAACGTGTTTTATCTGTGTGGCTGCAAAAAACAAATATCTAGGTGATATAATTAAGACGGCACACCTCAGCCTATTGGTTGTGCTGAGTAATTGTTTAGAATTTATTGCATTCATCTGGGATTTGTCAGGTTGTACACGTTCAAACGCTTTATGTTCTGCAAAGGTAATTTAATAGAGGAAAGACTCAGTGTACGTGTCCATGAACATTTGTGCACTTGTCTAGCAGATTAAGTTTGATATCACATAGTAAAAGCGGTGTGATCTTTGTGTGTGTGGAGGCTGGTAGTGTTACCAGCTTTTGAACATCTACAGATGGAAGCGTGGCTTTCTGAGGAACATGTAATACAGAAATCTCAAGTCTTAAACTTCACGTGGCGGGTCCAGACATCCGAAAAATGAAGCCACTGTAATTGTAAGACAGGGTTGAAAGGAGAGTTATCTGTACACCAGAGCTTTGTTCCAGCTGGTCTCACCACCATGTTGAGATACAACAGCACCAGAGGAGGCCTCTTGCATATGAGGCTCAGAAACTTATCTTACTAATTTATTGAATCTGAATTAATTTCAGGGTAGGAGGGAGCTTCTGCTTCTGTTTCTTTTGATGACTTAACGATCCACAGAAATTGAAGCTAGGTATAATATAGCTGTTTGGAGAGAAATCCTTCACAAGTCAAGGTCAAGGCCAGACTGAAGGCCAAGCCACGTGATTACATCGTGCTGTGGGAGTGTGCTCCTGGGTGGCCGTATTCAGCTCAGTTCCGATAGCGACCACCGAAGAAGTATTCATGGCCGAACCTCACACGCAGACTGTTTTTCTTGTGTTTTTCAGACCTTCTTTGGCACAACGGGGCTTAGCAGAACAGCCACGCAACTTTATTTAGTATTCAGCCAGACTTCAATTGTCAGTGAGGTACTAATGGAAATTTATCGCACGCTGAACCCAAAGTGACATATATATATGTTAAAATGCTGTGTTTTATTGCACACCTAAAAATACTTCACTGTCCTTACTTTTTGAGCTTTTTTTTTTATGTAAAGCCCTCAATCATTGCTTAAAATCTGGCACTTCCATATTAATCTTTCTCTTTTTTAATGTAACTTTTTCTAACGAGGAAGAAAGTACAATGGAAATTTTTGATCACCAAGTTATCAAATCATTCATCTTATTTTCATTCGTCATTCAAAGCAGAATTAAGTAGAGGAGCTTTTCATGATGCACTGTCAAATGATGATGAAATTACTTCACATTAGGGGGGTCAGATAGTCAGCTGCTACAAATTGGCTTTCCTGCAGTAATTTTGACTTCTCTGTATAAAGAGATGGCCTCTTCTATGTCTTATTGATGGCTGCTGTTGAAATGAAGCTGGGACATTGAGTGAACTTAGCATGAAGGTAAACACCATCTGATACGGTTTGCTTTGGAGAACTTGTAATCTCTAGACTTCTGAATGCCCCTGAGAGGTGAAGTGATGTCAGGGTGAGGAGACAAGTATTTTCATGCCCTTTGCTTCCACCCTATTGCTTTTGACTGTGAAATGGCAACCCTCTCCTCTGTGGAGCAACATTCTGAATTGCTGTGTTCACAGACCTCTGGAGACCAGAAAAAGCAAATTTCTTTCCCCAGGTTTTTTTATTAGCAGTAAGTAATACGCAGGCAGGCAAGGTTTTAGGGAAAATATCTTTAGGGACCATGAATAAAGGCCAACATTTTATACAAACAGGAGATCTGCATTTTCCTGATATTCTAGACCTTTGTGTGTTACAAAAGGCAGGTTCACCTGAAAACTCTTTCCCCAGCCATGCCTTGATTCACTGGTGCGAGTTGGGATTTAATACTCTTTCTGTTCCCTGTATTTTTCTCCTAGGCAATTCGTCCCTAAAATGACAGAGGGACGTTCTGGAGGGACAGAGCAATTATTCCTCGCCAGTTAATCTGCGAGGATTACGGCATTTCCAGGAGTTCCTGCCCAGTGTTATTTGTCCCACCCAGTTATTCTTCCTTTTTTATGTTTTCCTAATATAGCTTTCCCTGTGAGTCTGAGTATTAATTTTTCTCTTAAGTAACCTCTGCTAATGTTTGGAGGAATAAATTTCCATACCTGCCGTATTAGAGCAAGTAGGAGGGCTACCCCCGGATTTTCCAAGGAGTTGTCTTTTAAGCCCAGCTAACAGGTGAGAAAAAATCTGCCTATTCCTCATCTGCACAAGGGCTAAAATGGAGTATAACATATTTATCACTATCTTTGTTAAGTTTCTGAGAGATTTAATAGTCCCTAGAATTGTTCATTTCTTAAGAGCTATGTGCTATTAAACTGAGGCATTATTTAGCAATTGGTGCTGTCTCAAGAGGATAATTACTCAGAAGTATCTATTTGAAAATTCATCTACAGCTAGTTGTATAAATGTCTACAGTGCCTGAAGTATTTAAATAGTAAGAGGGTTTATGATTAAAGTTTCCACATTACAATATTTAACAGAATGGTGGATTTCCATTAATATTGTGTGTGCTTAGATCCCAATGCTGGTATTTTCTCAGTGACTCATGGGAATTCGTACCTCCTGATATCAATCCCATGGAGTAAACGAACGTAGGTATGTTGTGTGTCCCGGTGCACCCTTGGGTGCAGGAATTAACTCAGTACAACCCTCGAGTCAAAAAATCTCAGCTCACCTGTGTGCGGCACTGCTGGCTTTGGAGGGACCTCAGCAGCTGCTGAAATGGTGGCTGCCCCTGCTGGAGCTGGTGATTGAGTGCTTTGAGAAGGAGGATGGGGAGAGTCCGCAGTATTTGAACAATACCAACGAAATTTAATAGGGTCTGTCTTTTACTTGGCTGCTAAATTGCAAAAGAAGCTGTATGGGTGGATGTGAAATCTTGGAGAACTCGAGTGAGGGTCAGGTTTTTATGGAATTGGTCAGAGTGCTCTGTACTTATTATGGGGACTGACATGTCATACCACACAAAGAAGGATCACGTAAGTCCCTTTTTGTAGTTTAGTTGGGTTAAAATAAGCCTGAGTATGCATATATAGTAACACATTAAATTAGTTAACAGAAATTAGTCAGTGTTCCTGGAGTCCTTTCAGACAGCTCCCTGTGCACAAACTCAGCGGTAGCAGAGTGGCAAATAGGAAGATCAGAAATTATTGTGAAAGCAATGAGAGCAACAGGAAAAAATCTTTACTCTTCGCTTGATCTCCTGGGATCTCAGGACCCTGTAATACCAGCACACCGACCACTGGCTGTCCTGGGAACGATCATGTTCCTGAGTGTGTTGTGAGCTGCTCAGAGCAGTGGCACGGGAAGCTACCAGAGCCCCCTTGGACAACACCAAAATCCTCAGCAGACCTTTGGGGTGAGAGATTGAGAAGCTGTCTCTTCGTTGTCTGTCTTTTCCTCCCCCCACCTCACTTCCTTTCCTATCTCTTTCTTCCTTCAGTTTAATGCAAGTCTGGCACAGTGAGCCCAGACACGCTCCCTTCCCAGCACTGCTGTGATCCCCTGACCAGCGGGGCAGGGAAAAGCTGTGCCCTGTGCCACCTGGCAGAAGCGTGCCAGGTGCTGTCGTGGTTGATAACAGCCGCATCTTTGCCTGTTTTCCACAGTAATGAAGTTGCACGTATCAGTCGCAGAAGCTACGTTATCTGTCTGTGCACTTTTTTTCTTTTCGCCGTTACATTTTATCTGCAGAAATGAGGACTCGTCTCCACAGCTCTCAATAATCTCACCTGTTTTTCCAAAGAAGAATGGTTGTCACCACGTTCAATACCAGCCAAAGATTGTCCGTGTAAGAAAAATCCGTTCCCTAACAGAGACGGGGATAAGGCATACGGTGAAACTCAAAGAGTTAATTGGTTATAGCTGAAATTCTGTATTTTTCTATACTGTTCTTGTGTTTTATCCTATAGCTTTAATGAAAGGCTAGAGAGATGTTTGAATTATTAGTGTTGCCATGGAGTTGAGCAGGCTGGGTTTGCGCTCTCAACTCAAACCAAGTTTGTCTGTTCAGTATTGCAGAAAGACAGGGTCACGTTAACACCTTAGCCTATGACTCTACTTACTCTGTTTTATTAACATGAGGGAGCCAAAACGTTGGATGCCTTTTCCCCTTGACTCACAGGCTGTGTTGCTGGAGGGCAAAATGAGGCTGTGGGTCACTGGTGAATACTGCTGTATGAGCAGGGAAGTTCAACTCCCTCGGGATCAAGTAGATGACATTATAGCTGTTGGATTCGGGTCATACTCACCACCTTTTCTCTACAGCTATGTGAGCAAGATGCATGCTTTTATTAAGTGAATATGGGGATTATTGAGTAAACACAGGAGTTTCTTATCTAGGCTCTAATTACAAACCTGCAATATTTCTGTCATAAATTGACGTGGAAGACTTCTCTTAGTGAAGCATTAGCATTAGATACTGACAGTGTTTGGAGTGTGCGTGACAGGGGATGCTGTGGAAGGAAACCAGGCACACTGGATTATGGAATGAAGCTAGCCAGGGTAGATGAGGAAAGCTTAAAAAAAAAATCAAAACACAAAAACAAAACAACAAAAAAAAAACCACAACTTGCAACAGGACTTGAGCAGTCTGTCAGAGAGAAGACCCTCACCTTCTGCTTTTTGAGGCGTTCTGTACAGGAATCCAGAGGTGATGCCAGGACCCAGTTTAAGAGAAAATGCAATAGGAGTACGGCCTTCAGAACATGCCCCACGCTGTGCTTATTTTGTGCATCTGGTGAGGAGGATCCTATCACTGTGGTTTTGTTGTGTTTGTTTTGAAATGCCCCCAGTATCAAACAATAGCATATCAGTGACTTTCACTAGTAAAGTGAGGAAATTGTTGTTTCCTTAAAACAGGACGTTTTGGAATATCCTCTGGCTATGCACTGTTAGCTGGCTGGTCATGGTCAAGGGTGCGTGGTTAGGGCACCGTTTGTCCCATGGCTTGTTATTGCACAGTAAGGTAACTTCAAAGTTCTCTTTGAGATACCCTTCCGGATGTAATCTCCTTTCAATATCTGAGTGCTCACCTTCTTAACCGTTATTACAATAGTATGAAAGTTTAAAATTTAAATCGAGGCTTTAACTTTAATTCTGTTTTTTGAGCCATGGTGTATTATAAGTAGGCGGTGTTATATTTGAACAGTCTGTTTGGCAGTACCTTGCTGACCAAGACGGAGGTTTATGCAAGTAGACTTATCTCAGATTTGTCATTCACAATGCACGTTGTTACAAAAAGGTTAAATACAAGAAATATAACTTTTATAGAAGATAGGCTATAAACAGACTCTTAAATGAATCAGTGATTTGTAGGTTAATATTTGAATTTTTACCTTCAGTGCCACGCTTTTAATATATTTCAGGCTTCTTGATCCAAAGCTTACTTTATATTCTGAAGGCGTGCAATTGTTTGCTGTAATCTCAAGAGAAGATAAGCATGACATCTGGTTCACACCTGTGGTTTTAGGGATAAGAGCATAGCTGCTTTATGTATTATTCAGGGCACTCTGTTGAAACTGCAAGGAATTTGACTCTTTGAGGCCCTTTGTCCCCAGCTTTTTATACTTGCTAAAAGTAAACATGAAATATAGGAGTCTTCTCTCAGTGGGTGTTGAATAGACTATTTATTCCAACCTATGCCTGCTGCCAGAAGGGAAATTAGTTATGCAGGTTAATTATCAGATTTATGATAAAGACTTCACTTGTGCAACTCCCGTATTTCAAAAGTTCCACTGAGGCATTTCGTGCTGCCGCAGAACAACGCCAGAAGAAGTGAGGGTAATGGTGACACTCGTAGCGGTGTGCCTTTGGAGCACAGGTCGTACCTGTGCTGGTCCCAGGCAGCGGGGCACACTCTGCGTGTTGTGGGATAAGGGAAAGGCTGCCACCATCTTGCATTTTCAGTTTCCATTCATGGTTGCAGGCACAAACCAGCTGTCTGGGCTGCTGAAGACAGCAGTGGCATGAGCAAGAATTAATTTGGTTGGGTGCTTCTAAAGCCAAAGACACCCAAAGTATGGAAAAATGCCAGTAATACTGAAACCAGTAATGCCGTAATACTGAAAGCAGAACTTACATGTTGCCCTTACCAAGGTGAATTGTTCAAATGTGAGATGCTGAGGCTGAAGAGGTGCTTTCTTGAAATACACGTGTGAAGCAGGATGGAAATGTGACTTCTTGGCTTTAGACTCATGTTTATCATTAAAATGATGAGTAGAGGGAAGGGACGAAGCTGGCACAGAGCCGTGCGAGCAGGGACACGACTGTGCATACCTCCCACAAGGAGTATATACTGGCAACCGTACTGAACATACACCTGTAAAATGTGAACTCAAATACTCACCAGTAGTGCTGTTGTGTTCATCAGGAGTCTGAAGAACTTGGAGGTGCTTTTCTTTCAAGATCAATGGGCCTTAAAAAATTGGAAGTGTTAAAGCAAAGAGGTCGTTTTGTTCGCATGACGTAAGGTGATGCCACAAGTGAGCAGCAGGTTCAGATGCACCAGGGGAGTCTCAACGTGATGTCTGCAGGCAGGTACCAGTGTGCGAGTGTGGGAGGTGGTGAGAGCTGGATTTGTGTTTCTGCTTCATAGGCATGGAAGAATAACTCTGACATTTAGCAAAGAATGTGTTTGCAAACGGGTTTGCAGATGTGACAGTGGACAAGGTTTTAAGTTAAAAAGGTTATGCAATTTCTAGAGCTTTAACCTTTCTGTCAGTTTTGCTGCTTGCTTGAATATTTTGCTTCTTGCCTTGCTGAGGTCCAGTTCTTTTTGATTTGCTGCAGTTAATACAGAATCATGTCCTCAACGAGCTGGTGCTAGTCGGATGGTGTACTCCGCTCCTGTGTGCATGTCTGTACACAGTTACCAAGTCAAGGAGCTTGCAAATTTCTTGACACTGCTGTTCAGGAGGTGCAGACTTCACTTTTTACGCAGGTGAAACAGTCAAAGGGGTAAGAAAACAAGCACAAAAACCTGTGCAGCACACAACAAGACTTTAGACTGTGAATACAGAGTTATTACATGCAGGGGTTTCAAAGAGACTGGTGTGTTTAGGTAGGCAGCCTTGAGGGCTGGGAGGGATGGTTAAATTTTAATTCCTCAAGAGATCCTGCATTTTTGAAAGGCTGTAGTGTACCCACTCCTTGTATGTTAAACCCATTTGAGGAACCTGAAGTAAAACACCCCTATTAAAAGCAGTTGCATAGAAAAAATCCCTCTCATGTTAAAACTGGAGGTCCGTGGCAGAGCTAGAGGCATCCCCGCAGCGAGGGGCTGTTCCACCTTCCTCCAGAAATCTGCAAGTCTGCACTGAGACCTCTGATGCTGAGCACCCAGCTTGCTTTGTCAGAAGAAAGCTGTCTTTGGGATTACGATGCTGCCTTAAATAGATGCACATTCCCCAAAATATGGGAAAACCCGTATTATTTTTACCCTCTGTTATGAAGCCCTCCAAGTAAGCCCTTCTCATGAGCTGGTTCTGATGTGATTGTCCATACAGTTCACAGCTCATAAACAAAAATAGCTCTGCGAGTGTGCAGCCCGAAGGATTTCACATCCCCTTGGAGATAGGAATGGCCTTTCGCCCAGCAAAATGCTTCTGAAAACGTGCCCCATCTGCTGCATGGCTTTGAATCCAGAGATGCAACAAAACTATAAATATCTCAAAATTTGTTCTGAGGCATTTTGAAGATCATTAAACCTCATGGAAGAGCTTGCCTTCTCCCATTTAAAAAAAAATAAAAAGAAAGAAACAAAAACAAAAACAAACCCAAGACCAGCTAAACCACACAGGATGTTCTGAATTCCACAGTACAAAAGGAATAATTCGCACTAAGATGTGAGTTCTCAGAGGATTGAATGCTCACGCTGGTGCATCTTTAAAGTGAATGCTATATGAAATTGTATTGATGACAATTGCTAGGAAGAGCATGCTTTTGTAGGGTTTATTTTTAAAGTGCAGCTCCTTTCTTTTCCCCGACGAGCACCGGAGTGTTTCTGCTGGGAAGTCCCAGCAGTTCTCTCCATTCAGGCAACGCTTCTTTATGTTTAAGAAAGTAAATGGATTCCTTAAAGACAAGCTGAAGTATGGACAGTCTGGGTATTTTGGAGCTTAAAACTGTTTCTTCAGTAGTTTTAGTTCTCTTTATAGGAAGAACATGGGAAACAGATGAAGAGATCTTTAACAGTCTCTGCGGGGTTGAGTTCAGAGCTATTCCGTTCATGCAGTCAGTCCGTCCAGCTTGTTTTTAGTTGCTGTGGCATTTGGTGTTTAGCCACTTCCTAAATTGCCTGTTTCATTTTTTCACCCCCGCCAGCGGCTAAGTACTGATTCTAATTTTTCCACTCGGACAGTTTTAGAAAGCAGAGTTTGTCTCTCGCTGGAACCGCGGTCTCAGCGTTGCGAGCTCCCGCACAGACGCTCACCGTCTCATTTGGAACCTGCCGCCTTCATGTTGCGGCTTGACAAAGCTCCTGTGGGTGAGACCCAGAAATCCTCAATAAATAAATCAGAAAGTCTCTGGCGGAGTCGGAGCATGGCACCAGAGCTAAAGACCAGGGAAAGACCCCAGCAGATCTCCCAGAGCCTGGGGAGAGGCACTGAGGCTCCTTGCAATAAATGTCTGGACTGAACTCCAGCAATGTCAGCTCTGCGTCAGATACGAGCTGTGAAGAAGTTGGTATTGGTTTCCAGAGGCAACATGCTGTCTCCATGAGGTATGCATTTGACCCTCCCTTACTGCAATACCAAGCAAATGAACAACAGCCCCAGAGTTTTCCATCTCCAACACTGCTCCGAACTGGCAGTTGATGCCGGGTGTTTTCCACTTTTTTTGTAATTCTTCCCGTTTATTTCCAGTCTTTCGTATTTTTGTTGATAAAACATCCAGTTAAAGGAGGGATGGGCAATGACCACGGGTTACACATGATGAAGAGGCCCAGGAATGGGCACTAATTTATTTATCCAAGACAGCAGAAACTCTGTAGTAGTGCAGGAAGGTGACCCTTTGCAATCCAAGGATTAACCAGTAGGTTACTGCTGCTTCTCGAGGCACTGAAAAGACCTGGATAGTAGGAAATATTCATACTTCTGCCCAAAGATCAGAATCCTGAGCTGTTTGTCTCTCATGTGTTTTTTATGGGTTGCTTAAACTTTTCAGGAGGGAAGCAGCTTTGCATTTCCAAGGTTTTTCTCACAAGCACGATAGCAACAGCCATAGTGATTGTAAATCACTGTGAAGGTCCTCCCGGAGTCGCTCGATTCCAGATCTCTGAACTTTAAGCAAAATACCATATGCCAGGAACCCCCCAGGAGATGTAAGAAGGAGCAGTACTGGGTGGTGTAATCTTTTTATCCTTTTTTTTTTTTTTTTTTACATTTACCTAATTTCCTTGGTTCCCTTCCATCCCTAGGACATGTTGTTTGCGTCCGTTTTACAAGCTGAGCGCCCTGTCGTGCCCTCATCACGCGCGTTTCCAGAAAAAGAACCCCCTAAATCTTGTGAGCCTAGCGAGACGCTGTGACGTAGCTCGATACACAGGAATACTTGCACAGGATGGGGATTCTTAAACACATTCGGAACATGAGAAAAGGAAGAAAGGTTTGAAAAAGCTTACTGCTCATTATGCTTCGGTTCTTGTTTACATCTTAGTATTAAAGTGTTAGTATTATAATTTCCTGTGTTTGGAAGGAGGTAAGATAGGAAACGAGGAAGAGGAGCAGAAGTGAGAGGCACTGCATGGTGAGGTAATAACCGCAGCTCTATAATTCAGGGGTCTTGTGTGTTGTGAAAGAGAAGACTTACTGCTGATTTCTTGTTGGTTTTGAATGATTTATAACATTTTACTTGTGGCAGAGTGTTGCAATCTATGTTGTCATGGAAATTCTATTGAATTTATAGTTCCATTTATCCAAAACGATTTTCCAGACTTCATTTCATGGTGAATCACATGGCTGTTACTGGGAGTACAAAGCAATTGCAAAAAAGTTTCATGTTATGGAAAGCATAAACACCGAAACCGTTATTTTCATATTATGGAAATACAAATGAATGCAACATACAGCTTTTTAGCATCAAATATGCCTTCATTGTGTAATGACTCAGTGTACATACGTGAGAGTGGATTTTCTTGTTTCGGACAGAAGCGGGCCTAAGGGGTATTTATTTCTGGAAGGAGAAATCAGGGAAGTTTCTGGCTTGCCAGCGTACTCCTCTCTTAACGTGCAGAGCCCAACACGCAGGATACTGAGTCATATGGCCGTGATCCAGCGCTGCATTTAAGCACATGGCAATCCCACCAGCACCGTGCTGATGGGCCCGTCCTGCTGGGCTGCTGCTGGACCCCTCCCAGGTTTAAATGCTGCTCGGAGCGAGGGGCAGTGTGTGCAACAAGTGCCCACTTCCAGGATGAAAAAGACTGTGAAATCGCTTAATCTCAACTTTTTGCGTAACATAGATGCACCTCCTGTGTTGTTTGTGCATAATGAAGCAATAATTAATGCTTAATATTGAAAAAGATTGAATGGAAATGTATCATACTTCTAAGGCATGCGAATGTCTAAATGGAGTTAAATTCTGTTATTTCACTGGTATGATCTTTGCTCTTCCTGTTGTTTCAACTCCTTTAATTTTTTCAGACCAGCATTGTATTCATTATCAAGCTGCAATTATTTTAGGGCAAAGACCTTGTCTGACTCTTTGTTTTGCAATTTACCCAGCACGCTTTTAGACACTGTAAAATACTAAGTTATGACATTCAAAATACATCTCTGTACCTGCCTAACTGTAGTTAAAAATTCACTGATGAATAATAGACTAGGCAGGAAAAACATGCCATTATCTGCTCCTGTTCAACTTTATCTTTTAAAAAGAATGCAGTATACTCTATTTTATTACATCAAACTCTAGTAGGAGAACTGGAAAACATCACGATTTGCTTTTCCTCCATCCCTCTGCCTTTTCTAAGCAGATTTAGAATATGTTATAAATGATAAGTTTTGTATTTTTTTTAAAGAGAATATAATGAGAAGCCAAACATCAGACTTTATTGCTCCAGCGTACATCTCATACTCTAGTAAACATGCTGACTGCAGGACAGTTATTCTGAATTTTCAGTGCTGCACTGAAGATTACATTATATCTGTAGAAATTTTTTATTCCAGTCAAATGGATCACGTCATCTACTTCGCTAGAAATCTATGCACATATTTAAAGCAGAAGTAAGTTACATACAGGCTTTCAATTAAGAAAAATCATGTATGATTCATAATCCTAGCACAGGATTTGTTTTTGTGTAAGAGGTTTTAAATCCAGCTGTAGAAGTGGCTGAGAATAATTTATTCTTACAATATAAGCAGCAGAGGTACTAATTAACAATTAGTATATTCAGTGATTAACTCCATCGTTTAAAGCAAACATTTCAAAATTTTTGTTTCACCACTCTGCAAAGATTTGCAGTCTACCTGCTATGCCTGTGTGTTTTCTTTTCTGAAAATACTCTGCCTCTAAAGCAGTACATAGTAAACCACATAGCTGTTGCCTCTGTGTCTTGCTGCCTGATTCATCAAAAAATTGGCTGGCCTATAAAACCTTTTTTTTTTTTTTTTTAGCTTTAAATTGCATGGTAGTCCTTGGATAGCTGGAAGGAAATGAGCGGAAAGCTAATTCTGATGATCTTTTCCCTTCCACCAGAATTCCTGATACTATTGAATATTCTGTACTCCACATCTGTGACAGCACAATGAGCCTTTGTTCATTTTTTAATCTAAAGAGAAATCTGCTGTGGGAGGTTGCACAGGGTGATAGCAGCCCAATTTAAAAGTCTCAATTATTTATTTTTAAAATACTTGGCATCTGTCTATGGAAAATGTACTTGCTTGGTTTCCAGTCTCTTAGAATTGCTTTGAACTCGCTCAGATCTTCTGGGATCTATCAAATGCTCATTGTGGCTTTTCTCTCATAAGTGCTGAATGAGTTTACCCATGATAGCCTGTATTGGATGTAAACTTTCTGTCTTTGTAATGGGGTAATAAGAGCAACAAGATGTCATGCACGGGAATGGTGATTTCTGTCTGGAGGCCTGTCCTGCCAAGCAGAGAAGGAGCATCTGAGCAGCGAGCCAGAGCTTTTCTTTCTTTTCTTTTTTTTGTGGATAGGTCGTGGGGAGAAGTCATTCGTTGGAGTGTGCTCGGTTTTTGCAAGCCAGTGGTGGCTGATAGAGGGCGTTTAGTTATTCGGAAGCAATTGCACTTCAGAAATCAGAACCGCTCTCTGGTGGGCAACATTCCTCAGTAACACACGTGCGTTTTGGACAGCCTGTCTTTACGAGATCGGGGTGGTGGCAGTCCAGTTTCTCATCCAAATCTCTTAACCAGAGCAGGGCCTGACTTTTAGCCAGGTAGTTACCTGGGGAACAGCAGATTTCTGCAGAGTTTGGAAGAACGGGGCTGAAGAGAGGTGTTTCTGCAGAGAGTGGATTGACCCAAGCAGGAGAGGACTGCCTGCCCCATGGCATGGTGGAGGTAGTTGATAGGGGCATGGTGGCAAAGATGCTCCAGGCTGGGAAACTATTCAAGAGATGGATGTATGGTTTATATACATCTGTGAAAGAGTTATCACCCTGCACAAAAGCCTGCAGTGCTTGGAAACAGAAACAGCTGAGCATCTTTCTGGACAGAGGAGAGTAGAAAACAAGACATGGTTTTATAGGGTGACTGCAATTATTTGCTGGGTTATGGCAAAGTGAGGGTTTTCTCTCTAATCCTCTGTTTTAAGGCACTTGTGACGTTCTGAAGATTTTCCCCTTCAGTGAGATTTTTTCAGGCTTAATCTTTGCTGTACAGCAAATCTCTCTCAAGTTTGAGTGAAAACAATTCTACTCTTCTAAAGTGTGAAGAGTGTCAAAGCATAACGTTTTTCCATTAAAAGCACACTCTTGCCCTCTCCTTCCTTGCCTTGGTGAAGCTCTGGAGCTGCAGTCGTTGGTAAAATTTCAGGATTGCAAGAGTCATCCAGCAACAAAAGCGCCTTTGTGTCTCTGGTGAAGGTTTGTTTCAGGTTAGCCTTATCACAATGCTGAAAATTTCAGGTTGCTTGGACACTACATTTTTTCTTCTAATAGATCTTTACAAGGTACATGCAAGCACACCGCTGGGTTGCACATCTGAGATTAAGAAAGTCCATGTAAGCCTTTCCTGGCCTCGTTAGGTGTAGCAGGGTGGATGTGAAAGACTTATAAATCTAATATATTGTGCCATAGAGAACAGGGCTCTTTGCCCTCTGGGACCCATGCCACTGGGAAGGCTATTTGGAGCACCAGCAGCAGAGATGTGGGGAACAGAACGTTCTCATTGCAGACAGTTAGTGTCACACTATAGAAACTACAAAGGCTTTTTCAGACTTTGCCGTGGCTAGGGGATTCAGAGCCTTTAAAATATATATATATATACATAATTTTGGAAAATAGAAGCTATTGTAAAATCACACGCAGAAATGTACAAAACAATGGTTTATGGTGCTGAAGTCAGGCAGTGACAGAATTTGGGTTGGATATGCAAGCTTGGATGGTCCTCCATTGTGTGTTTCACAAATAACATATCATAATAAGCTCCAAATTTTCTTTAGCTTGAATGCCCCTTTGTTGCATTCTATACTGCTGCTTTTTATGTACCAAGCAGAGAGAGTAGAAGTAATTTATATGCAAAGTGCACCATACATTGTATATACTAATTATATAATAAGGAGTAATAATGAAAATTCTGCGGCATGTTTAGGCCACTTAAGTAAGCAGTGAAATTAATTTTATGGCTAACTGTCTTATTCCTGATTTGTACTTAAAGAACATTATGCCATCCACAGAAAATGCTAACCAAAATGTCAGCCTATAAATGCATGCAAGATGATACGTATTATGTAGAAAAGAACAAAAATAAGCTTACGTTTTATTGTAAATTGTGGGAAAACAGATGAGACAGTGTTATCGCAGAAAACAATATGCGATCACATAATTAGAAAATTGTCATAATAGTAATGCTCAATGGTGTCCAGGTGTGGTTTCACGAGCAGCCTGAATCAGGCAGCTTTGAGGATGTAACTTTACCATCTTCTTAACATTGTTTTTGCAGTGTATGCGTGTGTAAATTATATAATAGCAATTCCTGGGAGATTCCACTCCTAAAATGTTCCTTCCAGCTGTATGAACACATAAGGAAGCTACTGTATGACAGATGATGATAATTTTTCATACAAGACAGTTCCCCTTGACTTGATGGATGCAGAGAGAGGAACCACGCTCTCTGGAAAAACACCAGGGAGCGGTGGGAAAATGTTTCAATGTGTATGGTAATCAAGGCAGAGTATGGTTCTTGATTAGTCTCTGAAATTGCACTGCTGAGACGAGGGATCTGAATTAAGCGCTTTTTTACCAAAGCCCTTTGCACTGCTATCCAAAAGTGTATTGTAAAAATTAATTTCCTTAAAATGCCGTGAGCAAAATTGATCCAAAATGATTTTGGCATATGCTGAACTCACTCAGTGATACCTTTCTTCATAAACTCCTGTGAGGACTATATATTGAAGTATTTTATATAAGGTATACCTAATTTTAGACTTTATTTTAAAGGGGAGTAAAATGCAATTTGCAAGTGTTTTGTGAGCTTTTGTCTGTGCTGGCTAAATTGACGTTTAAGCAATTCCACCTGAAACAAACTGTTTCTAATTTCTACATCAATGAATGACTGTACCTCAGCCTACATTTGTTCAAAGCACGCGTTAGAACCTGGAGGCACCACCAACTTTGTGAGATATTGCCAGCATCTCTGTGTGTGCTGCAAATACGCTGGGAATAGGAAGGCCAAAATAGGGGGGAGAAAATTGCTTTCCAATTTTATGAAGCTAGAGTGAATGCCAGACTCTTTTTTGTGTGTGTGTGAGCTATTTGGAATGTAGTCTTATTTTATCCTTCTGCTGGAAAAGTACCTCCACTTCTGAAGAGCCTGATCTTCATTTTGGCCATTTCTCCATATGACGATGTTTTATTAGATATATAGGTACTTTGCCAGTATTGTACATTACAGCCAATATATAGGGCCAGGAGCCTGGGATTCAGTAAAAATTAGTAGGAGCATATTTGAGAGAGATGCAAGGGTATTATCTCGTCTTCCCATACACAACATTTCAGAATATAGGAAAAATACTTGTTTCTTTGGGAATGGAGAGATCGATCTACTCTGAGAAGAAGCACTGTGTTGGGATGGGAAACAGAAGTGGGAGCTCAACTCCTGTGGTAAATGGATTGAGAACCATAAAGGAAAATATGAGCAGCAGTGCACATGGCCTCTTTAAGTTGCACTATTCATGGCATGTCTGTAGTAAAGTGGAATTGCTCAGCAGCAGAGGGTACGAAGGAAGCTATTTCTTGGTCCTTCTATATTTACGTACCTAGCACATCTGCTGTTTTGGGGTGATCATTGTTCTCATCTATGTGTAACATGGGTGTTTCACTTTGTGTTTGCTTAATAATTAATATTTATTATTTGTCCTAAAATGACATCAAAACATCCATATTTTTTCTCACTTATACTTTTCACCGAGCGCTAAAGCTTTGGAAATAAAAGTCATGAAATTTAACTGAAGTCAGGAAGAAGTCTGACCCTAACTGATAGTCCTGAATATCAGAGGCTCATGAAAATGCATTGCTACAGAAACACACTTTTATCTTACAAATTGCTTTAGGAGTAAAGGAATAACTCTAAACATTGAAATTGCTTTCAGAAATTCTCTATGTTTTTTGAGATAAATATGTCTAGTACATGTTGCAGAGCAGGAGATGAGCCTGCAATGAACAAAGAAATGAAGAGATCCTGGCAAGAAAGCACAAAGTTTACCATCTAAACAGACTGGTCATACTGTTTATCCTTCCGTTTGCTATTAAAATGCATTGCATTGACTCTGTTCCCTGGTTACTGTCCCAGTAGGACAGTCATGCCATTAATCAAGATCCTAGTTAAACAATATTGTTCAGCAGAATTCCTTTACCTTAGGTTCATAACACTGGATTTGAATACAGTGTGTACGCACTACCTCATTTGAAAGCTGTGTGAATCAACACTTATGTGATTGTGTTGTTGTTTTTAATTTTTACAGATGCAGATTTACTTCTACAATCCTGATGACTTTGACAGTTTTGGAACAGCAGTTCTAGAAAACAGGGTAGTAGGAGCCATGGCCGTGTTTTTTCAAGTAAGTTTAAACAAGGTCTACATACATAAACCAAAGCTTTCACCAAGTACTAATTATTTCATTGAATTGTTTCAAGCTTAATGGATGCATCTGTTTTCTTGTTCCCACCTGTCTAAGTGAATAATATTTCATATTGTCTATGTGTGATTTAAAATGTAAATAAGTATATTTAGAAATGTAATGAAAAATTTTGCCTCAGTTGTTTTGATGTGATAGCTGCTTTACAGATGTGGATTGGAGAAAACATTTATCATGGAACTTCACCGCTGAAGTACGTTGCTTGGGTCCCCGGAATACTAACAGGGATGTGAACTGGTTCTGCTTAGAGAAAACTTAAAATTCAAACATAGCTTGGGAGAAAATTAATCAATAAGTTTCATCAATCTTATCTGTAGCAGCTTCTTCTAAATTGTCATAGTAACAAGTTCTTGAGCATACCAGGTTTCCAAATGAGTGAATTTATGCATTCACTTTTTTAAAATGCTTCCTCACGAGTGTGAACGCTCAGCTAGCTCATTTGTTGGTTCAGCACGCTCGAGGACTGCAGCACGGGTTAGAGACTGCTGTTCGCGACGGCTGGCAGGTCAAGTCACGTGGCAGTGGTGTTCAGCAGCGTGGGCTTTTTGTCATGTTTTATCAGAAATGGAGTTTTTCCTTACTGACTCGAGGGTGAACAGAATGGAGTGAGAGCAGCTCCATCCCACCAAGCTGTCAGAAACTGTGAGAGGTAGCTAATGAAGATTTTGAAGTAACTCAAGGTGTTGCTTTTTCAAAAGAGGGGAGGGAAGAACAAGGAAAAACGCTGGTCCTCTGTGAGGTTTAGCAAGAGATTTTACTGTGGAAGAAAATGATCTCACTGTTATCTTTGTGAAGGCAGATAAAAAAGAATATACAAGTACCCATATGTAAATACCTCCCTCTTTTCCTTATGATGTTAGAGTGACAAGCCTGACTCTCCTGCTTAAATTAAATAAGGTTGTCTTTTTCTATGTCACTGATTTTGATCAAATGCTTTGATAAGGAGAAAAGGACAGATCCTTGTATTGCATAAATTGCTGTAACTCTGCTGACATCAGGCTAGTGGAAGTAGGCATGTTAAATTCATCATTGCTGAATTCCGCGCAGTTCTGTGGCGTTTCGTGTTAGAGTAAAGTTGGTGGAGCTGCGATAATTTGCAGTGGCATAGCAGGATGTTTCTCCAGACTTCCTAATCTTGCTGTGCTGTGGGAAGGATTGGGCAATTGAATTTGGCCTTACGTGACAGAAGTTTAGAAGTAGAACAACCAGAGTCACCGTTAGGTGGTTTATGCCATGATGGAAAGCTGCACGTTGTATGTGCGCAGTGTCAGAAGGAGCATGTGTTATGTCATGGTGTGCAATGCACGTTGTGGGATAGCGTGTCTGGAATTTAACTGCCCAAATTTAATTGCAATTTGTTGCCCGAATAAGCTTCACATAAGCTATTTGAAGCACGGCCCCATGTCACACCATTTCCTAGTCCACATGTAACATGCCAAAAAAACCAGGTTTTAGAGGATCTTAAAATTGTAGTGAGAATGTTATATATTCCCCACGTGCAAATCCAGGTGCTGTGCTTACTATGAGTCCCACTTTGCACAACTCCGAGGGAGCCATTAAACTCACTAAAAATAACCTAAAATAGTCAGTAATGCTGTAAAAAAACATCTTTGATTATAAGAGACCTCAAACTCTTTAAGACAACTGAGTGCTGTGGTCTCCTGAAGGACACAGAAATCTATACTTTTCATCACTTCTAGCCCTGCAGGCCACAGGACATTAGGCTGTAAAGTCCAGAGGATGGTGCAGCTGGGCTCCTCTGCTCCAGGAGCCATGAAATCTGAAGGCATTACTTGATAAAGAGTCACTGATCTCTTCCAGAGTGATGGGGGTAAGGTAATCCTTGGCAAAGTGACCCAGTGACAACCTGTTTTGGGGCTGAAAGGAAATGGTTTTCTTTCTCTTTTTTTTTTCCCCTTGTCTCTGGGCTGAAATGATAAATCAGCAATGTGCCATTAAACTTCTGAGTGTATCGGGTCTTCCTGTTGGGTAGCTCTGCTCTGAGACAGAAAGCTGCCAGGGAAGATTTGTAGAGCCCAAAGTCCCCATCCTGGAGGGGCATGCGCTGAATTCTGGCCCATGTGAGCAAATGCTAAGGAAGTCGGTGTGATCACTGCTATTCTGGCCGTCAGGAGGGCTTTCCTGTTTGTCCCATGGAGGTACAGCTTCTGTACTGAGGATTAGTAACTGATGGTGATAATCCTTTGCAGATCCATACCGTGTTTGCCGGAGGTGCTGCTGTAGTTCCCTCTCCTGTGTATCGTGTGATGGAGTTGGTGACCCATGACTTGGAAAACATTTACGTAAAATTTCGTTCAGAAATACCTGGTGTGCCTTTAGCCTAGTTCCCCGGGGCACCACGTGGATAGGCTACTATTTCATGCAACTAATTTTAAAATTAACTCTTAGTAACTGTTAAATTAAATGACCCTAAGATGTCCATGTCCACATTTTGATTGGTAGCTTTAACTATTCAAATACTAATTTCATAGTCTGCTTAGTCTGCTGTTTTCTGAGCTCTAGTCCCATCTCGAACAGTTATTTACAACCAACGTTAAAAAATTGCAGTGATGCAGGGCCTACTGTTTGTTTGTTTACAAACACATGAGAAGACTGAATTATGCATGCTTTTCTATGTAAATATTTTAAGGTAAAAATTATTGGCTAGGTTTGCCATTAAGTCAAGACTTGGATTTTTGCTAATGTGTTAATGCTGTGTTGGAATGAATGTGTGCCACGCTGACTGAATTTATGGTCTGGCAGGTGTGTTTTGTTTGACTGAAGTTCACAAATGTTCCCTTGAAAATCAGGTTCTCCAGTGAGCGAACATTATACTGAACTGTATAATTATTGGTGAAACATTAAGTAATTAAGAACCCTCTTTCCTCGTTTTTAAATAATTTAACTTACACTATGTAAGAATTTTACTTATTGAATTCATTCTTTCAAGGGCAATTTCCAGGTAAAGTACGTTGGTTCTGAACTTGGATAATTGAAGCTCTTGGAACTTTATTGTAATTGCTGCTAATTACATCTCTGCTTTTCTCATTGCTTTCATTGTAAGCACTGTTGATAAATTCTCTTTTTGTTTGCATGCTGCAGGTCAGTTGACCTGACAAATGAAGAAAATTACTAGTTGAAGTCAGGAAACAATTCTTGCATATACAACCTGCTATAAGTGCTCGTCTCCATAGTTCATTGTGGGTAGATGCTCAGAGGGTGTCACATGAAATAGCTGCAGGGACTCTACAGCAGCTATTCTCAGTTTGCAAATACGATGATCTGGTCTGAGATCTCTACCTGGGCTGTGAAAGCGGTGTTTTGCATTGGCATGCAAGCTGTAAAGCCGTCAGGTATGCTGAGGAAAAGGGTCCCTGTTCCGTGTGACAAAGGAGCAAGGTGACTTAGTGAGCTTTCATCTCTCTTGGTCAAATTATTTTAAAAGCTATTCAGGTGGAACGAGCTGAAATGGGTAAAAGGCAGTTCCACATGCTGGTGCCAGAAGGTAGAATGGTCATTAAAGCCCAGAAACAGGCTTCACTGCGGGCAGGGGAATCGGTGGGAGAAAGGGCAGTTTTCTTCAAGTGGGAATTTCTGTGGAAAATGCTTCGTGTATTTCAAGAGGAAGTGGGAATCCCAGCATATAACAGCAATGTGAGCCAAAAAGCTCTTGTGTGTGTTTTGTTGCTGTTATTGAAAAAAACTTGCTTGTTGGTTTTGTTTGTTTGTTTGTTTGTTTTTGTGTTTGGTTGGTTGGTTGGGTTTTGACCATACCTGTCAGTGTTGGGGTTACTTGGTGTATCTCAAAGTGAAACTAGTGCTAGCGGGAGATTTACAACTTCTCATGTCCATTTCTTCCAGCGAGCAGCATCCTTGTAGTCTTTAGTAAAAGCTTCTGGGTTTGCAGACACGAGGACAGCACAGGGACAGGACCCGTGTTGTCTACAGCGCGTGCTGAGCCCCCCTCATCTGCTGAGATGCGTTTTAGGTCCCAGTCCAGCAGGATACTTAAGTCTTGATTTAAAAGGTCCTAAACTTGAATAGTTTGTGTACGTGCTTAATTTCAGCCCTTGTAAGGTTCAGCTTGTATTTAATGATATTCTGGCTCTAGGCCTCAGTTAATTGTCAGGCTGAGCCAGTTTTGAAGCAAGCCAGGAGTAGAAGGGAAGGCCCAGATTTCTCACTGGCTCCTGAATCATCCATTCGTATACATCCGTGTAATACATATTTACAAGTCATATTTAAAATGAATAGTTATTTGGATTAAATGCATTCAGACATATTGCACAGCTCTGTTTTAACCATCTAACAATATAATTCATTGCACACTTCACTACTTGCTTTATTAAAGCCAAACTTAAATATGTTCAAGACAAACATATTGCTTTTGCATTTGAAATATTCATCTTTTGGGCCTGCGGTAGATTCATTACAGGAAAGAATACTTCATTCTTTGATTACTGCTATGAAAAGACACGATACTGATTCCCTAAGCGCTCATCAAATACTCGATAGCTCAGAAATTCAGGAGGAGGTGATGGAATTCTTGTTCCTACAGGGAGGGCCTATAAATCTATTTTAGTATTTGCAAAGAAAATCATCAGTGATTAGTTACTGGAGCTCAGGTACTCAAACAAATCATCTCTAAAGAAGTTAAAATAAAAATGAATTTTAAAATAACTTTTAGCAATGCTTTCATCGTTAAAATTGTCTTCATAATTGTAAGTGATGTTGGTACCTCGATTACTCGTGAGCTTTAGCATTACAGGGCTAGATTTTTTAAAGATAATTAGCTACTTGGGAGCAAATATGCAACTAATGGGATGTTCAAAGTACATGTTAAAAATCAAGAGTTTGCTGGTCTTTTTCTGGGCTGCCATTTCACATCAGTGAAAGTAATCGTGGCTTTGCTTTTGTAAGATTTTTGGTGGTAGTACGTGGTGTGCTTTGTAAAGGTGATCAATAACTCACTTTTCACGGGGGCCTAAATGAGCTAAACACAATAAATCAGTGGAACACCACTGAAGTTATTGAATATTTGGCACAAATATGCCCTTTTTAATGCATGCTTCTCAAATAATACAGTTCAGCTTTTAACGTACCTAGAAACCCCTTCTTCCCTGTCATTAACTATTCCATGTGTTTCGTATCATATCCAAATAAATTCAGTGAATAACTGCTTTAAATACAGTTCCTATTTAGATAACCATATCTGGTTATCCAGGTAGGAGACAAGGATCCCAGCTCCCTGCCTCAGTTTTTGGCAAATTCCCTAATTCAACCTCTCCCCTACCAGGATGCTTGTAGGAAGACTGAGCAAAACTGGCTTGATAATAAAAATGAAGATGAAGGTGTACCCTTTTCCTGAAACATGATTATGTCCGCCTACATGAAGGATCATCAGTGCTACAGTGTTTAGGCAGTATCTTAAAGGTGATTTGCAGTAGCTCAGATAACACGGAGGATCATTAACATGCAGGGCATCATCCAGAGTTATTGAGAGGCTTTTCATTTATTTTAATAGACTTCAGATACATGTAAGGGCCTTAAAATTAAATTACAGTATTAATTCTTTTAATGGTTACATTAGAGCCCATGGTGTTTTATTAATAGTAGCTTATGAATAATAAAACAATTATTATTGATTAGCAGTATTATTTAGTAATTAGTGCAGTTTTTCTATTATCTTCATAACATGAAAATGTGTGCAGCTAGAGCTACTTATTCAGTGCCTTCAAAAGTATAATTTATATTTGTCGAAGTGAATGCATGTGTATTAGTAACCCTCCGTGCAATAGAAGACAAGCGAAACAATTTGAAATGTTTTCGTGCTCACTGAAGTACATTTTCCTAGTATTTTTAACTCATTGCAGCTATTTTAAAACTTCTAGTCATTACTAATAAAAGCAGTAGTAGGGCCTTTAAATAGCAATACAAGGTAGCTACCTCAAGCTGTAAGGGATGAGCAAATCAGAGCAGGTAGATTGCATTTGTACAGCTGTGAGAACACATTTTTCTGAGAAACACCTTGTACAATACAAGTAATGATGTACAGTGATATGAAGCATCTCTGGAGTAGAGAAGATTCATGTAACTTTCCAGTAAATAGATGGAAATAAACTTATCAAAGGACAAAAGTGATTTTGTGTCATGGAGAATTTAAATACAAAATTATGAGAACTTCTTAAAACCTGCTAGATTTGGGTTGAATTCAGTATGTGAACGGCGCTGAACAGCCTCCAAAGCTGGTCTTCTTTAGCCAAACCATGCAAGTTTGGGTGCCTAACAATCAGTGGTCATCCTGATCAAAAACCTTGCACTGAAACCCTTTGCATTGGGAGCTGGGTTTGGGTAGAAGACACCAAAAAAAAAAATCATGGAAAGTGTTTCTGGAAAGTTTTACCTTTTAATTTAAGAAAACAAAAAGAATTTCTTAAAACTGTTCAGATTTTTATTTCAGATTTTTATTTCATTTCAACTTCTCTTGAAAGTTTCTGAGAAATTTGAATATTTTTGAATATTTTATGTAAAGGAAGAAAGTAACGGGAGAACAGATGGGGAAATAGCTCTGTGAGTAAAAAAAAAAATAAGTATATACCCAGTTTCAGTTTTGGTGCTTACTGACTTTAAAGTGCTTTAACAATGAGGCTTTATTCTTACTCTGAATCAAACCTTTGTACAGTTCTGTTATGCTTCACATGTTTTTTAAGAGTAAAATTGCTGTTAAGGTAAGGGAGCAGCAGGCTGCGGGGATGAGCTCGGGGACTCTGCCGAGCAAAATCTCAGAGCGCCGGTGGGAGCACGGTGAGCCAGGAAGGGGTCAGGGCTGTGAGCCCGGTGCTGTTCATCGCTCACGTGCTGCTGGGCTCAAGGAACGAGGACTTCGTTAGGGAGCTGAATTGCGCAGGAGAAATGCTGGTGCTTTCACCTGGTGTTTTTTTTGTGTGTGTTGTTCCAGCAATGAGTGATCTGCAGTACTCCCAATTTTCCATCAGTGGACAGCAGCACTGAAAAGTGCCTCTGCTTCCTGGGGTCACCGTGCGGAGCCTGGGTTCCTGGTAATCCCCCAGCTCAAACCCCGTACAAACACGAGCAAAGTTTCCCTTGGTTTGCAGAGTACTGTGTAGCCAGGCTTGCTCATTCACATGGCTCTGCATTTGCCGCGGCTTACTCATGAGAAGGAGCCCATGTGGCTAAGTCGAAGGCTGCTAAGAGCAGAGGTGTTCACACAGCAGCCCGAACATCCGAGCAAGCGTGCTTGGAGGAATGAAGTACAAGTGCGTGAGCGAAAGGGGGGCTGGATTTGGAGGCAGACAGACTGACAGGGCGGCTGAAACAGATCGTTCTTGGAAGCAAACACATCGTTCTGCTTCTGCTTGCCTGTGTTCTGCCAAGAGGCATTTGCAGTCTCTAGATCATGATGGCTGCAACCTGCTGTGTTGAAACTTTTCTATCCACAGGCTGACTGTGCAGCATAGAAAGATAATCTACCTTCTGTGCACTTATCTTCTTCAGTGCCCAAGCAATCGTCTTCCTTTCCCTTCTTCTCTTCGGCTTTATGAACTCATTCATGGTATTTTCCAATAAGGCAGAAGAGCAGGAAGCCAGATTTTATGTCAGATGACCTCCAAAATGCAATACTTTCAATTAAAGCCTTTTTGTTAGGTTGAGTTTTAAAGGATATGGTCTGTACAGAGCACGGTGTCGTGCAGCCCTTTTTGCAGTGCAGAGTGAAATACCAGAGGGCGCAGAGTCTTTGACTTCTATATTGTTTTTAATTTCAGATATTTCTAGAGAAATGCAACTTCTCAAGCGTCTGCAGAAGCCTCTAACTAAAGATAAAAATTAGATATATTTTTCTCCCATAAGTGCACTGTAAATGCCTTAACTGCCGAGGCTTTTAACTTGTGTTGATGCTTCCCTGGTTTTGAAGCAGCAGTGGGGAGGGTGGCTGGCAGTGGTGATGCCTTATTCAGTGACTTTTGCTTTTTGTGATGAAACACACTCCATTCGTATCTCTTCGCCCCCCCTCCCCCCCCCCCTTTTTTTTAATGGAAACATGACAATTGCTGATGTTAGGAAGTAACTGTAAACTTTTTTGCTGTTGAGAGGACTTGAACTCCAAAGTTGTGCAAATTTACAGATATGAAAAAACCCTTTCTGTATGCTTTATGGGGTCTCTTCTAAATGTCTCGAACGATCCGTTGTAACCGTTAATGTGAGCTGGTCGTTGCATTGTATGGGGAATAGATCTCTTCGCTCTTCCAGTTTAACGTTCATTTGAATGTCAGGATCATTATCTTTCGGTTTACAGCATTGTAAACGCTTTTGATGTGCAGCTTTTTTGCTTCTCAATGGTTATTAATTGATTAATGTGTTACAATTAATCCCAAGTGGGATGCTATTAACCAATATGTTATTAACTTGCTTCATTAAATTACATATCAATTTGTTAGCCTTAATTCTCATAATTGTCCCCTTATAGTTTACTGTTTTTGTTTGAATAACTTGCCCTGAGAACTTGAGCAGCATGCATCTACATATTCTTTTGCTTCTTTTTCCTTCCCCTCGCCCTTCATGTTCAAAAGTGGAGTCAGTTTAGGAATATTTAGTGTCTAATGTCAGCATCTTAAACACAATAATTTACTTCTCTGTGATTTAAAAATATACTGCCTTAAGAAAATAAATCATTTTGTAGTCATGCAGTAAAAAATCTTTAAATTGATAGAAAAATATCTTGTGGAGTTTTCATTACCAGACTCCTGAAAATGACACTTGGATGTCTAATATGTAAGAATTACAGTCGTCAGTCTATAATCTCACCCCCTCTGTGGTTCAGGAAGATTGATACTCAGGAAGTCTGCTGATTATAACCATTAGACTAAAAAACAAATTAGTTCCCTAACTACAGTGATGCTTTTTGCATTTTACTCTCTGGTGTGTTTTGTTGATGTGTCACTTTGTCATTTCACCAAACAGACCTGGAGCTGGATGCCGTGAGAGCTGGGCCAAAGTAGAAGGCCCCCAGGCTTCGTGCGGGCTCCCATCACTCGCCTCTTGTCTGCTTTAGGGACACCAGCCCCGTGTAGAGCCTGTCTTTGTGTCTTTGAGCATGGAGAAGTCATTGAACTTGACTTGTTTTCTTTGCTGCAAGTACCTCTTCTCATCGCTGCGATAGCAACGATTGCTTCATCCCCCACCCTTCTTACTTGTTTCGAGCCTGGTGCATTTTGACTTGACCTTTTTTGTTTAAGAGAAGGAGAGAGAGGCTGGAATAAAGTGCTATTTTTTGCTATCCAAGTCTTCAGAGAGTTTTGCTAGAATTGGTCTTGGTTACAGAATCAAAGGAGACGTAAAGCTGTATGCTCATCTCCTTCCCTTTCTCCTCTCTCCCAGACACCGCAGCTGCCTCTGAATGACTCCGTTTTCTCCCTGTTGTTAACCGTTCAGCCTGGATACCAGGAAGATCATTTTTTATGTCTTGCTTCCTACCTTTTTTTAAATTTAATTTGATTTATTTTTCTGCAAAGACTGTCCTCAGTAGCCATCCAGGACTGATATCCCATTTGTCTCTCGGAGGACTAATCAAGTGTATGCGGTTTTACATTCACGGGACATAGGTGGAGATCTGACATTTCCATCAGGAAACTCCAGCTCTCAGGTCCACGTGAGGCACAATGCTACTTAGAAGCTGCACAGGATTTGTCTAGCCCTTAGAAAAACGGCACTGGTTTTCATCCTCTGTATCTGCAGGTGTCTCTGGTTACCAGTTAGCGTTATGGCACATTTTAAGTGCAGGTGAGTGCAGGATCCGTTCATAAATGATTGCCTAGTTTCACTTTGTACCATAAAAGAGAGATTGGTTGTAAAGTCTGAATATATGAAATAGATGGGTAAAATTGGGACTTCCTTTGCCTTTAGATCTTCTGGCTCAGAAGGAAAAGTTATTCTTATTAAATTTAAGCTGTTCTGCCTGAAGAATTATTGCTGTAGTTCTCAGATATAACAGTGCCAAGTTTCTCCTAGTATTGGCAATAATAAACAATGCAAGCTTCAGACAGAATTTCCTGGGTAGCATACCAAATGTTCTAGAAAACCTGCTCGGACAGCAGCTAATACATTTTTAATACAAATAAAACATAATTCTTTAGTCTCGTTTCAGTTTGATCCCTAAGGTGGAAAAAGTATACCGACTATGCATAATTTATATATTTGTTTGAAGTGTTTACCCAGATACTCCATTCACAAAGTCTCTTTTTCTTAATAGGTTGCTGCAAGATGTAAGAATCACTTAGGGCTCGCGTTGTGCAAATAAATGGGACATGTCGTTTTTGTACAATCAGCAAGGGGGTTACCTCCTCATCGCAATTCTGCTTTCGCCTGTGCTGCCAGCAAGAGCATTGGGCCCACCCCGTCAGCCCTTAGCCAAGTCACAGAGCAGGTCCAACTGCGAAGTCAGCGTGTTTTTCCCAGGCTGTGTGCGCTGTGAAAGCACGGGAGCGTGCAAGGGAGGGAAAAGGGGAGGTTGGGAGCAGAAGGTGCTGCCCACCCCTCTCAAGGGCAGCGTCAGGTTGGTGTGTCCGTGTAAGTACCACCCCGGTTATTACCGATGACACATGTGGCTTCCTTTATAATTCCTATACATTGCACATAATGCAGATCAAACATGCAGGAAAATATCCCTCAGTAATGTAATATAATCTCTTCTAAATGACTACAAATCCAGTGTTCCAGGTTACTGCCGGAGGGTCGAACTGTTGCTGGTTTTTATCATCTGTAGTGTCTGTGCTGCAGGACAACTGTGGGACAGACGAGTATCAAGGGTTTTCTGAGCCGGTGGTTTTCTTTCCAGGGGTCAAAGAAAGGCAATGAAAGTAAATCAGAGGCTGGACTGGTCCCTTTTTTTTTATGTCTTTTTACAGAGGTAGACATTTATATGTATGGCTGATGGCTTAACTGATAATGCTGATGGCATATCACCCCCCAAAATAATTCTGCAGCCGAGATGGCAGCTTGCCCAGAGCAATCCGTGTATCTGATGTTTTACCTCCTGTGAATCTAAATCAGAAATCCTCTAGTTCATAGGGTGGAGATGAGGGGGTGTAAACCTGGGAATCCTTTTACAGTATAATTTTAGTAGCTTTCAGATGTCTTCTACATCTGAGGTTCACTGAAAAGCACGCTAATCCAGCTGAGGTAGTGAGTTTGAGAAGAGCTAAATGGTCCCAGTTTGAGTAATATTAAACCCTCCTTTGTTTTAAGTTCAGGTGTGCTTGCATCAGAGTTCTCTGAACAAAACCAGCAAAGTAGCTGGGATGAGTAGCTTTTATGAGCATTAAACTCTACTGGAGATAGATGAGAGTCAAGAATGCCGATCACAATCTTATCCTGTGCTCAAAATTGAAATGTGTGTTAAATAAAGACTGCTTAAATCTGTTTGCAGCACCTCTGAGCAGTAAGTTTTCAGAGGCTTGCAAGATGGAGCAGGATTTTTCCTGTGAGCTTACAGTGTCTGCAACTGCTTTGCAGCTCTGAGAGGACTGAGAAGGCAAACGCTGCCTGGCTGATACCATCAAAAAAGTATTTAGCTGCTGATTGTAACTGTACAATTTCTGTGAATCAAAAATGCATTGTAATGGAGTCATTATCGAGAGTAAAGAGACTCTCTGAAAGAAGGTATTGGCTTTTGCAACATGTATACTGTATCAAATGAAGCCTAACTGGAGATTTGGCAAACTGTTCTTTATGAGTAACGTAAAATGATGTACCACATTACAAAGTAGCTTGGTTATTACAAAGCTCAGTCTTGCTTCTGAGAGAATGGATTTTTTCAGCGGAAAATTCATCTTTACTTGCTGCAAGAATATTGCTCAAACAGATTAACTTTGAATCTCAGTGTATTTTATAGTGTGTCTCATGTTATTTTAAGGCTGTAAATATATTAGCTGATCTGTAAGCTTTGCTTAAGTTACTGCTTTCTGGGTTTTAGGAGAAATAGGATCCCATTATGCAGGAATCAGGATGATTGAATTAAATCACCCCTTTTGATATATGATTTTCCCTCAGGATCATACCACCAGATCAATATTTAAAAACAACTATGTGGGTAAGTGTTGATTAGAAAGCAAAGCACCATAACCCTAACCAGCTAAGCTAGTATTTCTGTGTGTATTTTATCGGTGATCTGTATGGTATTATCTATGTGCCTGTATAGTAGAAGCAGTCAAGAGAAAATTTTCTTACTTCTTCCCCCCTGCCTACCTTGCCACCTGGCAAACCTTCTTTATCATATCTGGATCCTATAAAACACGTAATGTAATTTGAAATACTCTTGTGTGAAACATGATTAGACTACATCAATCACTTTTCAAATATTTTTTGCTGCATTTCATATTCTAAACTGCTAAAAGCACATGCTTTTATATCCTTCTGCGTTTCAGGGGAGGCATGAGCAGACAGCTAGTTCCCCATCTTGGGTAAAGCAGGATTGTTAGGAACTCTCCCCAAACGCATACCAGTCAGATTAAACTTTAGGTTAGCGTGTCGGAATGCTCTCCTTTTGCCAGCTCATTACGAGTGATACAGCTAAGCAAACTGTTGCCTTCTGCTACCCCAGATATCTACGGAGATTTATCATATTTCAGCTAATAAGCTTACCTTCTCTAACAGCACATGGGCCTCCCCACCTTATGGCCAGACTTGTCTCTTCTTATAACTCGAGCAGAGAATTAAAGACCAGAGCAAAGCTGGCTTTTAAACCTAAGGTAGAGCTGCCTGGTAGTCTCCGTGTTGGGGATGAAGACATCCATCATTTCGGAGTCTGAACTCGCTTGTTACCTAGACCTGCTCCACGCTGCTCCTTGAGTAGATGTCGATACCTCTCTGTGGACAGATGGTGGGAGAAGGGGGTGACGGCTGGGAAGGTGGCACCGCCTCGGTGTGCGGCAGGGCCATATGGGCACTCAGGCTTAGGGAAACTTGGTCTGTGCCTGCGGCACAGCTGGCTGCTACCACACCTGTCTAATAGAGTTGCTGAAAGGCTGTATAAATTCATGCTGAGCTGTGGAGATTATCTCTGTCAGCTGTTCTCGTGTCAGAAGCAATTTTTTTAATGTTGCATTTATGTCATGAGTGCCCAGCCTATGTCTGCCTGTTAGGACGTACCCTCTTTGTTCCTCCATTACTGCTTGTGTTGCAGCTGAGGCATATAGCCAGGGTTTACTGCTAAAAATAGAAGATTTTTTTATGCCTTTCTTAGCATACCTTATATTAAAATGCTTGCTGCCTTCCCCTATAAATCCAGGTGTAGAAAGAGTGCAAATGCAGGTGTGCCCTCCCATTGTGCTGGGATTAGAGGCCAGTCCACAGGGAACATGGGATGTTCCAGGACCAGGCTCTGGAAGCCCTCTCGTCCTCACAGCAGCCACTGGTGCAGTGCTCCTTGTGTGCGTGTTACAGCTGAGATGGAGTTTAAACCGTGTTGGGTCCTCATGTGGTTTGGAGAGAGTTCTCTGTGCACTGACTTTCGTAAGCTTGCTCCGTACCAGCTCAAGTGTTTGGCAGGGGAAAGTCTGACACAGGCTGTAGTGTCTGCAGTAGGTGGTCAAATGATGGTGGTGCCAGGCTTTAAGAAGAAAGATGAGAAGTTTCTCTAGAGGTCGGTACTGCAGATGGGTCAGGCGCAAAGCACGTGCCAGCAGCCCGGACGGCCCAGCAGACTGGTCACACCATTGGTGGTAGGATCATAAGCAGCGGGTGTGATCTGTGAACACCCAGGAATTAAAGCACCGGGGAGTGAACAGACAAGGTTATAAAGAAGGAAGTAAACTTCTGTAAATCATAGGTAGGTTCTCTGGCAGGCAGATTCAGAGAGTTTGCGAGAGGAGAGGAGATGGAAGACCCTTCCTGAAAGCATTCCCGTGTGCACCCACCTGCAGGAAGCTTCTCCACTGCTCTGGGTCAGACTGGACTTGTAAAAAGAGCACCTTTCATTCTAACCGTGTTTTAGTTTTGTTTAAAATCATATTCAGTTGCATTTCATTTCTTCGCTCAATCCTTTTCCTGAGAATTTGAGATTCTGGCAGTTTTGAAGTTACATCCTCTGTCGGAAGAGGGCTTCCTGACCAGATCCAGAGCTTGAAACTCCCCTCCGTAGATGGGTCACACTCGGCAGGAGCACCGGAAAGCTGTAAGAAGCCCGCGGAGCGGAGGCATGAAGGGTAAAGCATCCTGAGGAGTTCTGTGGCTTTAAGACTATCACCTACTCACGATGATTGAATAGCATTCACTTTGCCACTGCTGAAATGTAGAACATCTTGAAACAAGCGTACATGTCATGTTAGTTTTTGGGATTCTTTGTATTTCAAGAGGAAGAAACTGCTGCCACAAACTCAATGTTTCCCAGGCTTTTAATGCACTTGTATTCTAAGTGCTTTTTTCTGCACAATAATTTCCCCATTTCCTCTGAACACAAGCCATGATACTTGTTGAAATGTTTTTGTAAGGAACTGAGTGAGTTGTTGGGTCATTCTAACCAAGTGAAAAACAAACAGCTTGACATATGATCCTCACTGTTGTGTGTAGTGTTCCACCGGGTGAAATAGGGTGGGTTTTTTTGAGCTGTGCTTTTGTTGCTGCAGGAGCTTGAGCAGCACAGAAGCGGCTGAGAAGAAAATTGTGGGCCACATCCTGCCATTCTTAATTCAGCGGCTTAAAGAAGGTTTAGATGAGGACTGCCTCATCTCACCTGCCTCTCGGAGTTCTGCTGCTGTGACAGCTCCGCTGCTGGTACCTGCCCTGGCCCAAGGATGTCCCTCTTGGTGCATCTCCTGCCCACCAGCAGTGGGAGTCCTCGACAGTCCCACAGCTGAGCACTGTGCCCTTTCTGCTGGATTCAGTTTCCCCGGGCTAGCCCATTTGCTGCCCTCCATGGCCCAGGCTAATTTTTGTCCGTCTCCATGGGAAGACATCCAGGTAGGGGTGGAAGGAGACAGGGACCTCTCAGTGGTGCGGAACGCAGGGGAAGGAGAGGAGGAGGTGACACAACCGTGCAAGGGTTCTCGAGGGGGTGATGTGGAACGATTTGGGAAGAGAAGATGCTGTAGCGTTGGAGGAGACAGAAACAGCTCGCTGGGTGGGAAGAAAGAGCGAGGAGGATGTGGCAGGTGGGCGATGGAAGAGGGAGGTGGCTCAGAAATGAGAGCGGAGGCACAAGTGAAGAAACTGAGGATTAGCTGGTGCTTTCTTACCATAGGTACCGTGAGTACTGCACTGTGCAAGGACGTGGCACTTTGAAAAGGTGCACACATCTGCAGGAAATTAAATTACATTGAGAATTTTTATAAGTTGAGAAAAAATCAAGAACTTGCTTGAGAGAGAACCATAAATACCAAAAAAACTGTATTGTGGTTGACCGACTTGCTTGTCCTATTGTGCCACGAAGCTATTAATGAACACCACTGGTCTAAAATTGGGTTCTCGTACCACAAAGACGCCCGGAAACCCAAGCGCCCTCCCAGCCCACGGCTTCGTTAGGCACGGGAAATGTGCTGTGGCTGCTGCAGCGGCTTCAGGAGATGAGTTCACACCAACCTACCTAAAAACAGGCAAAAGGAACAAGCAAACTACATTGGAGTTTGATGTTTCAAAGCAGGAGATAAAAATTCTGCCCTACAACAATTCATTTTCATTGGATTTCTAATTTAATTGTGAACTGAGGTGTGGTTGTCATTGGGGAAGTGGCTGTGTAACTTAATTGACATTTCTGCATCCTTTGTGTTTGTGACTCATAGATGCCGGCTTGAGTCATCTTGTACTGGCGGGCTGGAGAGAGCCGCTGCTGCAGTCATGGGGAAATGAGCTGAGGGCAATGCTGAGAGAGAGAGAAAAATGAGGACTTTTCATGTAGAATGAGTGAAAGATGCTGGGAAGCTGAGACGAATCCTTTTCTTCATTTTAAAGGGGCGATTGTTGTGACCTCTGTCACCAAAATCCTTTGTGTTGTCTGCAAGAGAGGAAAAAGGCCGGAAATCTCTGCTGCATCCTAGGCAAGCTTAGCTGGAGCAATTAAATTACAAACCTCCTGCAAAACGCTGGGGTTCCAGATGCCCATCTGAGCTGTTCTCTTCCACCCTTCACATTTTGCTCAGCGCATTTTATTTTGTTGTTTAGCCACCAGGAAAAAAAAAATAGCTGAAGGTATTTTTTGTTTTTTTCTCAGTTGCATATGTTTCTACCAGATTCAAGCCAGGAGCAGAAGAAAATGAAAACTAATTTCCATTCTTGGTTTCACAGTTTTGAGTTCAGCCTCTCCAAACATGTGAAGCTGTGTACCAAAGAGTGGGTGCTGTGTGACGATCTGGCTGTAGTGCTCCTGATGGTTTTTTTCATTATACCATTTCATTTCCCTCCTTACTTAGGTCAAAATGGTTATTTTTGCCTACAAACTCACATAAATTGGGCAGATTATGGAAACTCTAAACCAGGCCCAACTCTATTTTTTTTCTTTTAAACTCAGATGGTGAGAGCAGTTTATAACTGATGGCAGTTTTTATAAAATAGGCTCCATCCTGATAAAATGTTACCCCCTGGTGTGTCATTTTTCCAGCTGAACTGCTGGTAGGATTGAGAGATCTTGCACACTGCTGCTTAAATAAGTAGACTACATGCTCTATGAAGAAATCATATTATTTTCTCAAAGGAGAACAAGTAGGCTCAGTGCACCAAAATTGCTTTAAATAAACTTGCAGCTACTCTTTCCCTTTTTTGCGCAGCTGCAGATGGTACAGTCTATCAATCAAGCTTTCTTGGCTTTGAGAATCTGCTGCTGAAGTTGTCTTGCCTCTGTGTTGCAATTACATTTTTGTCTTTTACAGAGCTTTGCATCTTAAACACTCTATTGCCGCTAATCAGATTGTGCTTTTGAGCTTGCACATATCTTTTGTTTTTCCTTAGATAAATGCTTATTAAGGCCTTTCAGTAATTTGTTAATTGAATGTGCTAGTCACTTACAGTAAACCAGCAGTGTCGTGCTTTCGAAGCGCAAGAATACTTTGGTGAAATTAATGCCTACGAGGCTACCTTATCAATGGTGTGAGTCAAAGTTTACAAATGAGGGGCTTACAAAAAGAAAGAAAAATGCATTGCTGGCTGTTTGTTTATTTATTTATGTTTACCATTCTGGAGTTGCAAATCTGGTGGTAGTGAATGGAGGCGATGCTCGGGGAGGAAGCTGTGAAGTATTGCTCAGCCTGCTGAGCTGATCAGTCAGCTGCCAGCACGTGTACAATACCTGGTCAATGTTTCCGTCTGCTAACAAAGAAACTCAATGTGCACAAACAGAACAGAGCAATACTTAGCTCTACCTTTCTGTTTCATGCTCTTGTTTTGTTCTTTTTTTATTGAGACAGTCTTACAGCTTTTGTGAAGTCCTTGGTAAACATTCTCCTGAGTGTTTTTCTGAGGAAGTCCTTTTGCACTTAGGACACTGATATTTCAGCCGACCTTTGGTGTAGAAGTGACTATTTGCGCATCTTGCATTTTCAGGCTTCCCTACTGGGCACAGTGAAAATGTATATTGCTGATCCGTATCTGAGTTTGTCCCATCCTTGTCCGAGGATGTCTGCAACTAACTCAGGCTGAGATGCAGATGGTACAAAGTGAGGGAGGATGCAAGCTAAGGTCGAGAGGAGCTGTGGTTGCCTCCATTGCAAGTGGCTGCTTTGCACTCAAAGATAAGGGGCAGCCAGAACACCTGACCCCAAAGTCAGTTCAGTAGCTTTTAAAACCATTTGGGACTTTTTTTTTTTAAATGCATTTTTCTCCTTGGTACCGCTAGTTAATATCTCACTGTAGACACCCTCCAAAGCTGTGATGAAATATGAAGTTAATACATCACTAGCAAGCTTTCAGTCAGAATGATATATTATTCAAATTGGAATTAGCTAGAGGGATCAATGCACACCCATTATTCTATTTAAAATAATCATTGGAAGACTCATTAACTTTTTTCCCCCTCTTTTCAAACAACATAGTGAATGAAACATCTACGAACATCTCCTCTGCCAGCGTATGCACCTCTATGTCTTCAGTATATGTTCATTCATAGCAAGATTATTAACACCTGAAAGCCAAAACCCAGACTGAACCCAATAGAATTTGCTTTCAAGTCACTGAACCTGAAACCAGTTGCTGTAGGCAAAGGTGAGCTTAGCTCTAATGCACATTTTTAAAAAAAAAATCAAAGGTCACGGCAATATCTGTGTGAAATAGTGCATGCGCCAGCAGAAGGTTCGGTGTCACATCTTGCCTGGGTACGGTACCTGTTATTCTCTCTGATTTTACACATGAGCAGCAGCTTGAAGTATTAAGGGAGCTGTTTCCATTTCTTGTTTTCCCTTACAAATATGTTCTGCAGGACACTTTGGGCAGTTCATTCATTACACGGCAAATGCTTTCCATCTCCCAGCTCACCTCCGCGAGGCTGCAGGCTTTTGGCCAGCTTTGTCCTTTTGCGTGAACTCCCGTGGGAGATGTGCAATTATGAGCGTGTGGAGAGAAGGCGGGCAAATGGAAGAAATTATCATCTGTGGAGGAACAGGAATGTATCATTCCTGGATCATTTGGTGCTTGTGAAGGTGAAAAATATGCAGAGCACCAAATCTGGCTTATCGTTGTGTTGGGAGCTCTGTAGGCATTTTTTGCCTTCATAGATAACTCAGTATGCTGCAGCTTTGTCCACTGTCCCTTTTCACCCATCAATTCTCCTGAAAAAAAAAAAAAAAGTCAAAATAAATATATCCTACTGTATTTCAAACCAAAACACGTGTAAACTTTCTATATCTGTTCATCACATTCCAGGTCTGGCTGAAATCTTTCACTTCCTTTTGTTCAGAAGTGTTTAAGAAAATGAGATATTTATCCACAACCAGATTTTACAATGTGGGCTTCAAAAGGGAGAGAGGAGAAACAACGGATTTTGTGCAGAGCAAAAGGGTATGCAAAGCCAGGATGTGTTTCCTTTCTTAGTGCTGCTGACCTGTGCAAGGTTGGAGTGGGATTGTTCAGAAGGGTTAGGAGTAGCACCTACCCAAGCTGTTAGCGAGCTTTAAAATAAATGGGCCCCAAAGACAAGAATTTGAGGTTTCACTAGCAATTTGCCAAGTGCCTTCCCTTTGAGAAAAGTATGTTTCTTTTGACTGTATCTTGAATTCTTTGAAATCCTGTTGCTGTGAGGTTAAAATATATGTATTGTGTGGCAGAATGTTTGCATTAATGGGATTCTTCTCATTTCTGTTCTAAAACAGTGAAAATCTTTGCCATGGAGCTTGAGGACTGGCATCTGCCCAACGGTACTGCTCTGATAAGAGAATAAATCGTTTAACCACGTTGATTGTCCTGAAACCCTACAGGACAATTTAATCTCTGCAACCTAGTTAATTTATAACAGTTTTCTTTTTTCTTGGTTGTTTGTACAGCGTGTTCAGAGACTCGAGTATTTGGCCGGCGAGCTGTAGATCTTAGCCGCGAGCTGAATGGGAGCTGAAGGCATGCAGTTAGGGGGAATATTACCCCTGACTTTCACCATTGAAATTGAAAGTAGAATTTGACACATTGGCTTCTCTCTGTGTCAGCCATTGTCACTGGCTTCAGCTGCCACGGTTAAGTATGTAGTCATTCATCCTTGGCAGACACCATCCTTTACAGCACAAGAGGATGGTCTCTGGATGTTAATGCCATGGCGCTCTGGGAGCAGCTGGCTATATCGAATTCAAGGCATGCAGATTGTCTTGGCCATTTTACTTAGCAGATGGGTAAGGCTTGATAGATTGAAGATTTAGTTTCCAAGTCAAGGGCCAAATGTTGCAGTGGGAGAGAAAAGTAAATTATATCACTATTCTGAGGGGAAAGGCTCAGGTAGTGTATCACAAAATTGTTGCCATTCATTTTCCCCTGACTTGCACAAAATGCATGTCATTTCACCTTTCAATATAGCTGGCTATGGCATTCTCCTTGGTTGTGAGATGCTTTGCAGTACTGTCTGTGAGCCATTTAATGAGCTTGAAAGCAGTTGCTGCAAATTTATGACAGTTTAATAAGTCTAAATGCCAGATTTTTTGTAGTTGGAAATGAGAGAGAAATTTGTATTTCATATCACTCAGACTGGAAGGGTTTTCTTCTGTTCTTTTTTCCCCACACCCTTTTCTTCAATACAGTAGATCTATTTAAACATATTTTTAAAAGAAAAGCATATTCCTTACTTTGGAGCTGTTCAAGCTATTAATATTCCCCTACTTTTTGCAGGGTGACTGGTACCAGTGATGATTAGAGGGCTTTGTGGTGCATCCCCCAGCCTTTCTCATGTTGCTTGGAGGGAGGAGGATAACCTGGTTTTGGAGAGGCACCCAACGCAATGGAAACGGGGGAGAGAGGGTGGGGGGAGTCTTGCCCTCTGGGCAGGGGTCTTTGAATTACATCTGGTGTAGCTGTGTGGCCTTCCAGCTGCCTCAGTGCTTACCTGGGGTTCCTGTGGTTTTTATTTATTCATTATTTTTTGTAAAAAATCAAACTCGAAAATTTTGCCTGAGACTCATTTTTTTTGTGCTTTATAGAACTGTTTTCAGCAGAAAGACAGGTCATGGTTTACTTATACAAATTAACATATGGTTTAAATTATATAGCATGTGGTATAAATTTGAACACTTTACAATTCTGCTGATTTTTGTGAAATCAGACACTTAAGAGGTTCTGGGTTTGTTCCATAAAATAATCAGAGAAGCGGAGAGCTTCGGCTACTTAACAGATAGCGAATGACAGAAAACGAGGGCTGTCTTTTGTTGCTGCTTGTTTGTTTGCTTGTTTTTAACTCATTAGCACATGCTGAGCTTAGTACTGTGGTAACATAGAGGCTTTCTATAGGGTAATGTCCATAAAGTTTGTCTTCACCACTGTGGCTTGGTGCTGTACGTAGCAGCCCAGCTCTGGGGCTCTCTGACCCCATCACACTCTTGCACCTCCTCTGGAACTTTCCTCTCTGGAGCATCGCTGTCGTTATCCCCAGGAAGAGCTTGGCTCCCTGGTGTCCCTCCTGCCCTGTTAACTCTGAGGGCAGGGCTGCAGGAACAGCGCTTGCAAGCAAAGGTACAACAGGTTGTGCTGCTGAAAGGTGTTAACGCTCTTGTCAATAGAGTTCATGACTGATCAACCTTGCTGTTAACTGCAGAATGAATCATTTTTCAGTCCCCGCATTAGATGCAGGAGCTGTAAGTAAATGCAACCTGTCTAGGGTAATGATTTCCACCGTGACTTCACTTGAAGAACGTCCCTGTTTTATGACTGCAGAATGGGGTCGCTTGTGCATGACCTTTTCCTACATTGCAAATGCCTCTTTTATTCACGGCATTAACGGCAAGCTCTTCATGCTACCCAGAACTGCATGTGCACCAGGTATCGAAGTCACCCAAAGGGTATGACAAGTAAGTTTTTGCTTCCCCGTGTCATCTTCATTCCATATTTACCCTATGGTGAGACCTCTCAGCACAGGAAGCTGCTTAATGATATTCCTGTGTTTATTTTTCCCTTGCACTTAGCACAATAGCTACCTGTTTGTGCTGAAGAGGATTACAGACATCGTTCAATTATAAATGATGCAAGCAATCGTTATTTATCTTGTTTCCTGCAGACCTATAGAGTGTTAGTCAGTCTTGAGGGAGTGCATCATCTTCAGGAAACAGCATTTGTCGTGGTGGTGCTGCGAGTATTTTAGGGCAATTTCAGGATGGTTTTCCATCTGTCCCATTAATCCGTGCTGTGCAGAGCACTCATGACCAGCGGCACAACAGGTTTGTGTTTGTCTGTGAAATTCCTGTGCTTGAGAAATTTTCGTTGGTGACATTTCTTCTGTGTTAAGCCTCCAGAAGGAGGAGGGGGAATCTCACTGCTCTTGTCTCACAGGTAAAGAAAAGCTTTAGCCAGCAGAAGGCCTGTGCTGGGTGAAGCCAAAGTGTCACAACCAAGTCGCAGGTGTATGGTCGTTCTCTCATCATGAGAAATGTGGCATGTAAAGTCAACCTGAAGAATTCGTTTCTGTTGTCCTTTAGAATATATCCATAACATAATAAAAAATACTCTTCTGTAAGTCAGATTATATAACAGGAAAAAAAAACCAGTTTGTGGTAGATTTTGTCTTCCCCTGGCCCAGCCTTTCTTTTGAGCATCAGCTGTTTTCAGAGACAGGATTCTTGTATGGGTGAATCTCTGCTCTCAACCAGCCTGGTAGCTCCAGGCCAGTTAAACCAGAGACATACAGCACTGGGGATAGAACTTGACATTCTGGGTTTCAGAAACCTGCTTTTTTCTATGAACAGCAGCAGAAAAAAGAGAGAGAGCTGGGGAGGGGGGAAAAAAAATCAAGGATTTTTTATTTTTTTTAAAGAACTTGAGGGAAAAAAAGATGTAAGAAAAGTTTTGCTCTGAATTCTGAAGCATTCCACAAAATGAGAAAACTTTTTGGCACTTTTCTATTGGTCTTGCCAAGATCCTGAGAAGGGTATAGCGAGATGTGGGAGAACAGCGTGCGAGTATAAGGAAAAAAGGGGGGAAGCATCTGGAAGGAAAGTAAGACTATATCCCAAGCAGGTCTGAACTGACATCTCCACGAGTGGTACTTGTTTGCCTGAGATTTTTGAGAGAAACATGAGATCCCACTCCCGATACCCTCGGAGAAAACATGATTACAGATGCATGGAGCATATGCTTTCCCACCCCCAAAGAAGTAACATGACTCTTGATTTCATGCTATTGGAGAACACAACATTTTCGCAGAATATGTTATCAAAAAGATTGCTTAGATGGATCTATATAGGCATACCACCTCAGCAGATTAAGGGGCGCTGCCAAGGCTGAGGTTAAGAATTGATCTACTTTGACAGAAAATCCCAAAAGGAAGAGTTTTAACCTTTAGGTTTCTTTCCATCTATTTGCTTTCTTTGGACTGATTGTAGCTGTCACCAGAGATAAAAACAAAGCAAACAAAATAGAATTCTATACAACTTACAGTTAAATAGCAATAAATAAAACATTGTTTGAGTCCAGTGTAAGTTTTTCTTACAGAATTGTACTAAATAACTAGTAGCTTTTTTAATGATTTTTCTTTAGTGGTGGCCATGGCTTGGAGAAACCTGAATAAATGGAAAAGATGCAGGAACGTGTCTTCCAACAGCTCTGCATTTTTAAAGTGTTTACTGTTGATTTGCCAGAAGCCAGGCAGAACTTACAAAGTGGGTCATTGGGTTCAGTATACTGTGCTTATTATTTATACAGAGTCCAAAATGTACAGAGCACCCTTTTGGGCACATAAAAGTTCATGCTTCAAAGAGCTTACAGCCTTCAGGCCTAATAATATTATTGCCAGTATCATCTAAGCTATATATATTTCAAAGCTGCTTCTGCTGCTTTCATAATTTTATTGCAAATCTTGCCCTACCTGATCGTTGCGAGTCCTGGAGTACTGTGTTGAGAAAAGAATCTTCAATTTCCATTTAAAACACCAAACCAAACCTTTTTTTTTTTTTTTTTTCCTGGAGACAAGAGCGTGTGAATGTTTCCTGAACGCAGCAGCTTAGTTCAAAGGCCAAATAAACAGGAAAAAAAGAAAGTTGCCTTTCTTGTTTTTTCCGCCTCAATGCAGTTGTCTAGAAAAATAATAATGAGGTTTCAAAGATTTATTATTAGTAAAGGGGAAGAAGGATGGGAAGAGGTGTGAAACTTGGGCCAGTGGATGCCAGTTTTCTCCTCCACCGGGCAGGTAGAATTTGTGAATTTATTTTATTTTTTACAGTAATGCAGTTTTGGATGTGCTGCAGTCAGTGATGCAGTCGCTCTTCCTAAGAGCGAGCTCCAAGCCAGTTCCGCACTTCACGCGACAGTGTGCTCCCTGCTGGGCATTAGTTCTTCTCTCACGTTTTCTTCTTTTATCTCCACCACTTCTTTGCTCAATGTTAAATTGTGAACAGAAAGTGTTTAAGCTCTGTTTTTCCTCACAACGTGAGATCGTGGGCAGGCAGGAGTACAGGAGCTCTTCTGCAGTCAACATGTTTCCGTAATGGGAGCAGTCAATCCAAAAATGACCAACAGGATTCAGGTTTCTGATACCGACTTGTGGCAAAAAAAAAAAAAAAAAAAAAAAAAAAAAGTACTACATGAATGAGGCACATACCAATATTTATTTCCCCAAAGTAAATTGCATGTATTTTAGGTAATGGGACATGTTCACAAAAATTGTATGTTTTCCTTCAATATCTCTGAAGATGCAAAATGTTAAAAATAATTCTAAAAAAAACATTATTGGTTGTAAATTCCTTGGCTGTGTTGCAAGTAGGCGACTGAGGTAATGGGTTTAATTTGAAATTATGGAGCTCAACGAGGTTTGTACTTCCACTGCCTTTCCCTCCTTTCTGTGGTGCTGGGGCTCCTTGTTGCAGAGGGCATGGATGTTAGCCAACCATGGAAGAAATACTGTGGAAGTACCGGTTTTGGTAGTACAGGCAATTGCATTTTCAAAAATCAGAGATTTCTTGATCCTCTCTTGTAACTCTTTTTCTTCTCTCTTGTCCAAGCGGCACTAAATTAAATAAATGTAAAAAGATGAATAGCAACGAGATGTCAGGGCCCAACTGCATTACGGCTGAAAGGGGTCCAGCTCTACTGGGTGCAGTGGCAGCACCAGATTTATTCCTGTATCAGTAAGGGATGGACTGTTCTGAGATAACTTCTGTTTATCACAGCAGTTTTCCTCTATGAAAGGAGAAGTAGCTGGAGAAAAATTGGCTCTCTGTTTTTAGGTTTTGTTGGGTGATAGTATTGCTAGTGTTTTAATGAATTCAGAGAATGCTTTCTTTTAATTTAACCTTCCTTACTTTATTTCATTACACCATGTATCTTTGGCATTTGGTGAAGAGCCATTGTAAATGTGAGAACTAAGCAGCTTGTTAGATAACATCTTTTTTTTTCTCTTTAGAAGATTAAACTGAGACTGTTCTGTCTGATGCCAGAATAGATGTAACCAATCCTGTATCCTTTGCATGTAGGTCAGTCAGAGGGACAATCCAGCACTGGATTCCATTATCCATGGGTTGAAGGGCGTCGTACATCACGGTAAGTAGCTGCTTAAACTTTCTTCTTGCTGGGAAGGGGAGAAGGGCAGGAATGTTGTCCTTAGAGGATCAAGTCACCCCTGGAAGGATGCAGAGCCTGCACATTCCTCATTCACGATGTCTAAGGGCATTACAGCCATTATTTGATTGGTAAAGACCGTCGTCATTTGTTACCTGAAAATGGGTTGGGGTTAACAGTAAACAATTTATTTCTTTTCAGTCGGTGCTCTAGAATGCGTAAGTTATCAATCAAAACCTACTACAATACATCATTCGTATTAGTACTTCGAAGGCAGCGTTGATGCTTCACTCCTGCTATTTATCTTCTGTTTGCTCTAAAAATACTCCTCTCTGAAGTTTCTATTTGTTTATAAATTATTTGTCTTTCAAATTTAGGGAGCTGATAATGAAACAGAAAATTAACTATCTGTGAAAATTAATTAAACTTTGCAGCAGATGAACATCTTTCTAATGCTGACATAAATAGGATCATTCGACTGTTCTGATGCATATAAAGCTATTATCCTTGAACTTAAAGCAGGTACTGAAATAAATATTAATATATTTTATACTTTTAGAAGCAGTTTTTACTTAGGAATTTTACTGAAGCCTTATCACGGGTAATGCATCATTAGCAATGACATCAAGATGCTCCGGTTCCAGAAGTACTCATGTCAGGTTTTAATATAATGATTTGTAAAGTTTTAATAATCTCATTATAATTCAAAAGGCGTCTGCTGGAATGGTGTTAGGTACTCTAATAAATCTCCGTCCCATCTATAATGCTGCGATAAAACATCTTTGCACCTTTTCAGAGGATTGTCTTTAGACATTAGCTAGTGCTGTAGAGCTTAACAAACATTTTTTTCTCTTGACTGCAAACCTAAAACTAGTTGACAGTGTTAGATTAAAACAAATAGGATTTTGGATTAATTGCTCTACTTTCAGAGTCATTTAACATTGCAACTGGGAACACTAATAAATCCAATGGAAGTGAAAAATAGGGGTTAAATGATAACATACCATAAAGTCCTTCATTTAGAGAATTTTCCATAGGTTTTGCTGTTTATAAATTGCAGTGTTCTGCTGTGAGATAAAAACAACACACACAGCTGAAAAACTGTTGCTTTCCACAAAAATAGATGTTATTATCTAGCTCCCACTGGGTAGCAAAACAGGCTAGCAAAAATAAAGTGAGGACCAGTTGGGCTGCAAAGATTTTTCAGCGGCTGCGTAATTTGACACTGAAGTCAAGCTGCCATTTAACTGGACCAAGATCTCTTTTTAGCTTTGTTTTCTACCTGCCTTCTATTTCAAGACACTACCCCCTGCAAGCTCTATGCTATTTTAGCCATCTCATCATATTTTTTTCTGCTCCGTCTCTTGCTCCTCTCCGCTGCAGCTGTAATAGCCAGTAGCGGATAATCACACCAATGCCTCCTAAGAGTATTATTCCATTCCCAAAAATAATTGTTTGGGTAGGATGTGACACGGTCCCGAGGTTGTGATTTCTCTGACCACATAATGATTAGTCCGACTTGGCACTGCCTACCCACAGCAAAATCTGGGTGGATAAAAGGCGTTTATTTTTGTTTTGCTCACAATGCACAGAAGGGTACTAGTGTTTCAAGTAAAGGAATTCGCTTGATATATTTCAATAGCTAGTTTCCTTTTAAAAACATTAAGGAAGAAAAAGAGGAAAATCTTGCTTTCCTTCCTGTTTCAAAGGCCCTGATTAAAGGCCTTTTCTAAGGCTCTTTTCGTGGGTAACATAAGGGAATTTCCTCCTACAAAGTAGTTGTTCAAAGAAATTGTTCTCTTTAACTTAGATATTGGTGGAACGCTTCAGTGAAGAATTCTTATATCCTATCTCTCTTCTAATGTTATTATGTAGAATAATAGTAAAGATGTGAGCTTTAATTCCAGCCACCCTCATTTCTTTTCTTGATGTAATTTACTTATATCTTATGTGAGCACATTTTTATGAATTTATCTTAAAAGACTCTTCCAACCTTCCATTTGGCTGCATTCAGCTGGGACCCTAAGGCAACAACGAACTTTTTGGCTGAAATAGACTGGAGAACTCATGTGGGTTTTGGACAGTGTGGCTGGATCAAGCAAAGATCCAACAAAAGAAGCTGGAGAAAAGCAAAATGGAAACCTTAAGTTTCTTTGCATATTATAATACTTCCACACCCACGTTATTCTTAGGTGGTCATGACAATACAGAGGCACTGTAGAAATCAAGAGTTATAATTACCTTGATTTTAAATGTTCGTGTGCCCTCTTGCTGGAGAGAACATCAGCCCCTTGGCACTGCTCCTGCCATGCACCTCATTTCAACATTCCTATTTATGTAAGATTTCCTTCTTTTTCCATCTCTGTCTCCTTCTGACCAGCAACGCATCCTTGCTGATTTGGGCTGCATGGTCACTCCTTCTTCCCAATCATTCCGTTTTTAAGAAGGAAATAGTACACACACAAACTATCCTCATTTCTTCACTTGCCATACTAGAAGGCTTGTCCCTATATGGGGACTCGGTTCTGCACCATGCAGGGCAGAGCACCCACGCTGCCCTGTCCCTGTGATGGCAGCAGCTCGAACGCCCCTCAGTTACAAGTAAGGGTGCTGCTGATGAGTGGGGATCTCACTTTTCATTTTTCTTGTGTAGCATTTCAGTTTTCTGTGGAATTCTTACATGTTTACAGTGCACTTCTTAAGGGTAGGCAAACAATTCAAGCGTCAGGAGGACTTTCTGCAGAAGTGAAAGCAATTTTTGCTTGAGATTTTGTCAGGGATTTGAATTACTTACTAATTTGATGGAA
Organism: Anser cygnoides; assembly: GCF_040182565.1. Lineage (NCBI taxonomy): Eukaryota > Metazoa > Chordata > Aves > Anseriformes > Anatidae > Anser > Anser cygnoides. The sequence goes on along the minus strand of NC_089882.1, from coordinate 10,281,023 downwards.
CATAAATAATTGTGCCCTTCACAGTGTCACCAGCTTAGTAACAATGACAGAGAAACGTACGCATAAAAATCAATACAGGCTTAGTTACTACTCAGAGTTCACTTTATTTCCTCATCTCCAGGCATAATTTTCTAGAATCTTAATGTCACATTAAGCTTAATTTTACATGAGCAAACGTTTAAAGTTTCTTGGCTGGAAGGAAAACCGATGAGGTCCCAAACACGCTGACGAAGTTTGGATCGACGATAACGCCTTTGGGTTTGCCCCGCAGCTTCCTGCTGAACAGTACGTTCCCGTCACGCCGCTGCTCCCAAACTCCCGCGGCCGCCCGCGCAGAGCATTGTAAAGGCACACGAACGACGAGGAGGCTCTTTTCAGAGCTGTCAGCTGCCTGTTGCTGATTTTAAAATTGCTTTCTGTTCTGTGCTCTGCCAAGGATTTGTCACACCTCCCGCCAGCGAGGTGCCTGCTATTCTCACTCCTGCTTTCCCTGCCGCGAAGCGCGCGGCGAGCACGCGTCTGCCACGGAGCCGCTGGAGACTGACAGCTGGGAGCACGCAGTCCTCCCTCCGCAGAAGGGATGGAGCACAGGCGGGCGTGATGTGCTTTTTCTGACGCCGACTTGCCGGTGTCTTTCAGCTCTAACCACTGGGGGTCTTTTTTAGCTCCTCTTCGAACGCTGTTTTCCTCGCGGAAGCTGGCAGCAGAGCCTCCAGCTGCGCTGGTGGGATGATGCATGTCCTTCATTGAAGGTGCATGGTTGAGTAACGAACGACATGGGGCCTAGTCATGGTGCTGGAAATCGGACTTTTCTGCCTCTTTTTTGCTGCTGATGTGTTCACCTGAGTGCCCTGAGCCTCTTTCTGCTCCTCGCGATGCTGAGGAGCGTGGGGCAGGACAGAGCTGTGTGCAAGGACTGAGCAGGCTCCCAGGGCTTCAGGGAGGGCAATCGTACCCCCGGGGGAACTGGGGAGACGTGAAATGCCAGGTTATGTCTTATGCAGTTGATTTGCATTAAAATGGCCACAAAAGCTTTTGTCTGTCTCATGCTTCAGCAAGATCTCAGAGGAGCACCTAACAGGGTGGAGCTATTAGACAGAAACATTGCTTTTCTTCACCTCCGCTGTCTTTGGCTCACCCCTTTTAGTACCATTTTGTGCATAAGCCTCTTAGAGATGGTTTTTCCTTGTTCTTACCAGCTGCCTGAAAGGCACTAAAAGGTGATTCCTTCCCTGATTTCAATCCCGAAGGCAGTGCCTGGAGCTGGAGGCTGTGCAGCATTTGCTTCTCCCAGGCTGGGCATGGATGCTCTGCTTGGTCCCCTTTCACCCCACAGGCAAGGAGTTATCAGAGGAGCAGGATCCCGCGCTACCCCAGGCTCGTGGAAAACCTTTCACTGTGATGGAAACCTTGTTTTGTCACTTGTCCTGTTCTCTGTGACTGTCACGAGAACCTACACAGATCAGCAGAAAGTTATTAGCGAAGCACAAATAAATTACCGTGACAGAAGAGCCTCTATTAATGTCACAGAGATGGGGCTCTTATTCCCTTCCTTGTCAAAAGCGAGCAGTGAAAATCAAGGTGCAGCCAGATCAAAAGCGTAGGTACAAAGTGAATCGATGGCATCTGTTGCTTGTTTGCGAGCATGGGGTGGGGTGCTGGGTAGAGGGATGCCTTTGTCTATTTAAAAGGGAGTTTAGGAACATTCTTGTTTTTATTTCCTCTGCCTTTCAATCACCAGAGTGCCTTAACTTAAGCTCAGCATGGGGCAGAGTGAGCTCTTGGGTCTCCCGCAAGGTGGGCAAGAGGTGTTGAGGTGTATTGGGGGCGACCACCAAAGCTTCAGGGGCTGCTGGGGAGACCATACCGAAATACAGTGGAAACAGAATTGCTTTAGCAACAGAAAAAGGAGCGAATAAATATGTTACACATCTCTCCAGTTGTCCTAGGCAAAAGGCAGTGAATAACCTGTTAAAATAAATCAGCACTAAAAAGGAAGCAATCCAGACAGTGTTAGTTACCCTGTGGATCTATCACACCAGAAGGCATAATAACAAGAAAACACCATTAGCAGCATGACAGGTTTTTTCTTTTGTTTTTAACTTTAACCATAATGCCACCTGACAAGCTGTTTGCTTTCTGCACCAAATATCAGGGGTTGCAGAGAAGAAAGGCAGGGGAGAGGGGTGAGGGCGAGGCGTGCTGCTGTGGGACCTTGCCTTTTAAAGCAAAACTTTGAAGAAAGCACAAACCCAATTTGGAACAAGGAAGCCCATCAAAGGAAGAGCAGCGCGATGTGTTGAACTGAGAACGAAATGTGGAAGAGTGTTTTTTTTTTTTTTTTTTTCCTCTGGGATGATCTGGGTATATTCTTTTGTTTTCTGATCTGTTCTTGTGTTCACAGTCAGAGTAGCCGTGTGAAAGGGGCCAGGACACGGTTGCTGTGGAGCAAAGGCAAGGAGGAGGGAAGTGGGAAATGAAGATGAGAGCAGAGGTGATAAGTTCACACCTTTATATAGGGCAGCTGTGTGCATAGCTGCAGGGGTCTGGATCATTTAAAAGAATAAATGATGGAAGTCTTAGAAATCTCTGGACCTTCACCTGTCTGCTCTGTGGAAAGCAGTGCTGGTCATGGCTGACCACAGACCAGCAAGCTGACATATAATTAATACGTTGCACAGAAAAACTAAGTCAAGCTAACAAAAAGAAGATTGCAGCAATAAGAACTCAAAATTTAAGATGTGGCTGAATTTAGGTTGATGATGAGCGTGAGCAAAGCACGGGGGACAGGGAGGAGTTGTGTGCTTTGCTGGTGGGTTTTGAGGCAATTTGCTGAGAAGAGAGGGGCGTCAAAGTCCGAGAAGGTGCAGTTGTGCTGTGGCTCCACTGAAGGATGTGAAAAGGACATGCTCCTCTGGCCAGCTCTGCCTCGCTTCACCCTGCCTGTGCTAGGGGTCAGCTTGCTCCAGGGATCCTCTTCTCCTCTGAAGGTCTCCTCTCAGTTTCTTTTTCCTCCAGTCAGTGGTGCCTACTCTGTATTTCTCAGTTTCCATGTCCCCTCTCAGTTTGACTTCATATGTACCTCTGCCTTGGGTTAGATGTTGTGAAACCTGGAGAAGCCTCATGCAGTCTAGAATGGCAACAAGCCGTTAGGCCCAAGCCCTGCATCAGCAGTATTTAAGCATTAGAGGTTCCGATTTTATTTTTTACTTCCTTGCAGGCTTAAGACTCCTCCTCCCCAGCTAAACCTTTTCTTCTTAAACTCTTTAAAGAGAGGGAGGGAGAAAAATAAAGCCTGAGACTGGCACCTGCCATGGAAATGTTCAACTTTCTTTTTTTTTCCATGGGAGACTCTCCTTTTTTTTATTTCCTCTCTTCATTGTGCCCCTCGCCAGTTGTCTCAGGTTAAATGAGACTGCAGGCTCCCTGAGTAAGGACTGTTATTCTCATTCCCCTCCTCTCTGCCATGCTGTGCTGTGGTTCTTTGCATTGTTCAGCAGAGGATGTAGCCTTTAAAAAAATAAAATAAAAATTGGAGTAATAGTTGTACAGTAAGTGACAAGAATTAGACTGGGTCCAGAGGTCTGTCAGAAACTGCTCTTCATACTGGATATACACAGCAAGTACTCATGTGAAGATCTCTTCAATTAAAGTAACATATATTTGTAATCTCATCTTTAACATCACCACAGCGAGTCTGGTCCCTGTCTCTGGTGTGCAGCCTGCTTTATCTTGGAAGTTCTGGCTCAGTGGGCGTGTGGCATGGTGTCCTTTTGATTATTTTTGTGTGTTTGTTTTTTAATGTTTGAATGCAGAAGCTTTAGAATGGCTTGGCTCATTGTGAAAATGAAATTGGCAGTAACATTGTTTAACAAATTTGGGAGACTTTCAAAGCTCTTCGTATTGGTATTGCAGATTTCAGTTATTCAAAGTGTAGCTGGGTAACGTTTCCACCTATCAGGCATTGCACATACGTTAATTTTGGAAATAAGCTCATTTTAAGATATTGTTTTCAATGCAGCCAAGTTCCTGTTTTCTTACAGAAAAGCACGATGAAAGTCCAGAGCATTCCATGAGATATAAATGGACTTGGCATATAGTTATTTTCTTGTGATCTCCGATCCAAGTTCCTGTTAGATTTGAAAAGGGGTTTGATCACAGATAGTTGTGATGCTGTTTACCTGAATATCTCAAGAACCCTCCTATTCCACAGTGATTCGGTTAAAATTCAGGGCTATCTTCTTCCAGCATTTCACAGAATTTATTTTTAGCAAGTCAGTCCTTGAAGTCGAAATATCCAACTGATAGCTCCTGCAATATAATATTTGTTGGCATCAACTTCTGAAAACTGCAGTACTTGGTGGAGATCTGCCACCGGTATCTGTTTCAAGATCTGATTTTTCCTCTGCTGGGAAAACTATTGTGCACAGCTCGGTATTAGCTCACATGTGGTGATGCTTTAACAAATACAGAGCGTAAATAGGTCAGCTCTTTAAAGCGTGCCTGCGATTGCTGTGACTTTGGGTTGGGTTACGCAAAGAATGGCCCTTGGTTCCATGCAAAGCAGTGGGGAGATTTACCAGCCCAAACAAAGAATATACTGAGCATTACTGGATGATGAGGAAAAAAAAAAATATATATTTCTTTGTCTAGTAAACCAAAATAACGTTGGGAGACTACACCTGATGTTGTCGAAACAGGTACTTGGTCATTCAGATGTTATCATAGGTTGCTTGGTCCTACATTTTTGTGTTCTGTTTCTGCACCTAAATTGGCAAAAGAGAGTTTGCATGTGTCACATAAATACGTTTCCTACCGCATTAGTAGGAATGTAAGTTTTTCTGTTGGTTTGCAGGCAAATCTGGAACCAGAATGTGTGGTCTGCCCATGTGTACTTGTTTCAGTTTCATTGCTATTCAGGGACAAAGACTAAGAGATAGACATGACTGTTGTGTCAGAAAGTCAGATGCATTACCAGCTGACGGTTAATTCCTTTTCGTGGATGCGAGTTAAAATACCATATTGTGCTTTTATGCCGGGGAATACTCAGTAGTTTAAATGTCACATTCATTGTCTTAATTGTCAACAATGAATCTGTGGCACCTGATAATTTTTCCTGTGGAAATATTAGAGTGAATGCGTTTCTACGAGCCTTGGTGCTGTAAACAAAGGATCCCTGTTTGCTGACTGTCAGTAAAAGTGGCTGTACGGCATTAGAGGGGCATCTCGGCGGACGTCCCAGGTGCCGCTCTTGTCCGCATTGCCTGGACGTGGCAGCCACAGCAATGCCTACCTCGTTGCTTTCTCAGAGGAATGCTCTGTGGTTCGAGGTCTGTCATTAGGGTCCTGATCTCTGTGGCTCCGATTTCCTGCTTGTTTATTTTTCTGCTTGAGTGCACGCCTGTGCTCTTGCACCGATGGAGTAGGGCAAGGAGCAGCAGAAGAGCCCACACAGGTGTGAGGCTGGTTCACACGTAAGAGCGAGTAGGTGGCTCGTGGGTGGCTTTTGCAGCAGTCATTGCAGTGGTTCACAGGTATTTGCAGGTCAACACAGATGTTATCGCTGATGTTTTATTGCTTTTGTCTGCCAGTTCTCTTCTTAGTACCTGTCAGCAAATGCTCTCTTGTTATTTTTTATTTTGGTTTTCGTTCTCGCACGGAAGATCATATAGTTCCCAGCCTTGTCTGGTTTCTCCCTCCTGTAAACTCCTCATCCTGCTCAGTCTGTCCCCAGTCTTCCGGGCAAAACTCATTCCAGCCCCAAGCAGGGAAAATGGGAAATAGGAGCTGGCTTTGGAAGACAGGGAAGAAAGGTTTGATGTTTTTTCTAGCTTCGCTCTTTACAATTTAGTAGGAATGTTAGTGTGAATACACACACGCTCTTATGTATATATGCGTATATATATACACATATGTATATATACATATACAAAATATTTCCTCCATATTCAGTCAATACTGTTGCTTAGCTTGCAAATGATTCTTTTTACAGATTCACCACCAATAATAGCAATTTAAGGATGAAGTTTTAAGTGACTTGATTTTCAAATCCTATTTTCAAAACCGTCTCAAGCTCTTAGGAACATAATTTCATGTCACTTACTGTTTCTATATGATATTGAAGAGATATATTGGAGATAGACTCCTGAATTTCTAAGTCACTTTTTCTTTAAGCTTTTCATGAAGCTGTTTGTGACTCCAGTTGCTAAAACTGCACCATGCATCTAGATGGAAGTGATATAAATGAATAATCCTTTTTCAAAAGTACTAGGTTATTAAACCATAATCAATTGATTATCATCTATTTTAATAGTCATTTTAATCCAATTATAGGTAGTTTTTATTTTAATCTTTGGAATTCATTAACAAAAACTTACAGCGTTGCTTGTAGCCATGAAAAATTAGATAGAGTACACCCTGTCCCACTTAAACTGTGTATTAGCAAAGCTAGTTTTTCCTCAATAAATAGTCTTTTTCATATATCTGACTATGACTTTCCAAACGCTTAGGAAAGAAACCTTCCTAATTGATAACCAAAATTTAATCGTAGTTGGATACTTCCAGTTTGCATTCAAATAAGGTATTTCTCTGTCTAAATAAGCTTCCCTTGGTTGATTATTCATATTGTAGTTCAGAATGTTTAAAAATGAAAGACAGAGTTGGATGAAATGTAGACTACTTAATACAGTGTGTGTTTAATATAAAAGTCATGCATTATTCATTTTCGCAATTTGAATAACTTTGAATTTAGCATCCCTGTTCTTCATCTTTTCCTTTGATGAACAATTAATTATTAAAATATAATATTGTCAGCATATGGCACAAAAATCCTTGAAAGTGTAAAATGAGCTTCTTTCTCCTGTCATTCCTTGATAAAGGGATACTCTGTATTCTAGGATTTCCAGGGAATGTTTGGCCAGCATCTTAAGTGTTTCCATCATTCTAAATAAAAGGTTATAAAAGTTAAAAATAGCTAAATTAATTGTAACTGAAGCCTTATTTCATAAATGTTTCAATAAAAATGGATACAAGGGGAAAGCTCTTTTCAAAATGTCCTGTACCTCCCATCTATCTCATTTATAGTCATCGGCTGTTAACGTGAAGAGGATGTTTGCATGTTCAAATACTCTTTCAGATTCATAGCAGTCCGCTCTGTGCTCGACTTCCACAGAGAGAGAGTTTCTTAAATAGAAACACGTCATTTTGCTCTGGAGCTGTATGCCTGCTAAATTTCAAAAATCAACTCCTCTGACTGAGTTTGCAATTTTTCTAACCAATTTTTCCTGTATAAAAATAAGGCAATGAGTTTTTAATTGGAAATCAAATTAAATACGACCTTTTGCTGTGATTATGATTTCTTGATTAGTTCTCTTTGAACTTTGGCCAATCATATATATTTTACTATTTATTATCTAAGCACACTTTTTTCTGAAGATAGGCTATGAAGGGAAAATGTGTTTTACTCTTTGTTTTTTTCTTGTGGGTTGAGAAGCCCTTCATACCTGCCTGGAATAGGAGGAGAGAAATTGTTAATGAAGAAATTACAGTATTCTGTTGCAATGTGGAGTACTTTGACTTTAATAGAATTACTCATATTTTGGAACACCAAAGGCTACAAAAACTTTCCACACTTGCCAATAACGTGCAGAAGAACAGAAGACGTCCGGAGAGCATCATATATTTGCACCTTGCAGCAGCAGTGGAGGAAAACAATCCCCTTGTTTACCAGGCTGCTGTTCAGAGCTATAGGCAAACCTCTTGATTTGATCGAGACTTCTAGAAAACTGTGGGATCTGTGGAAGCTGATTTTGCGGACCTCATCCATATTCATTTCCTTCTGACTTCATGACGATGTGTGTGCTGGTCATCAACCTGCCCACTTCACCAGCCTGTGGGGGGGGGAGCAGACTTGCTTAGCAGCTCTGGTGAGACAGAGAGAAAAGAGTTTCTGCTACCTGAAGGTAGACTTTTGTTTGGAGCAAGAAGAATATAGAAAGTGAGGAATTGTGATGTATGGAAGAGCCTCGCGTGTCAGCATGCCCTGAGGCAGTGAGCACCTTTGCACAGATTGAGAGGGAGCTTCGGCCTGTGAGTCAACATAAATTGCAGAGGATAAATACTCAGGGATGGCAGGGAAATTGTCTTGCCTGCAGCTGTTTCCTCCTTTCATTTATTTATTTTTCTTCACAGTGTTAAATATTACCAGCTTGTCACTGTTACTTGAAGCTAAACGCTTTCAGTGTGTAGGTTTGCGTTTCAGGCTGTTCAAGGAGCCTTCTTGGAGGAAAGACTTCATCCCCCAGCCTGCAGGACCACAGGAAGGAGTTTCTTGGATGGAAGGGGAAGAGTGTTTTTACCTCTGAGACATGTTTGCGGTGCTGTGCCGACTGCATCCAGCAGCAGCCCCGTCATTGCCCGTGTGGCTGGGTGCAGGCAATCCCATACGGGCACCGTCTGGATGCTGCTCTGAGCACCACGTTGAGCTGGAGCTTGGCTTTAGAGATGCCCTGCTGCCTTGCTGCCCTTCCCCTCAGTTCAACCCTGGTGGCTCCTGGAGATGTTTGGCTGGCCACTGCCTTGGCCATCTTGGCAGCCCACAGAGGGACTGACTGCGCTTCTGTGTCCCTTTCCCCTGCTGGTGGGGACAGGACGGGCACACGACCCGGTGCTCTTTGGTCACGCAGCAACAAGCGGGACCGCTGGGATCGAGCTTTGTTCCTTCGAGGCTCTGACAAACACTCACTGCCATCAAGCTGAAGAGCAATTTACTGAGTGCTGAAGCCACTGAATACGGTGTTATTTCTGTGCTAGCATAAAGCAGTGGGATAACAAGGGCATTTCACACCTGCACGCCTTCTAAATAGGAGCAGTATAGGACTGACTAGCATTTTGGCTGCTCTTATAATAATCAACACATCAACTCTTACAGAGACTTCCTGATAGGGTGTTTCCATCCTTCATTATATATATATATGATAAAATATGTTGTTGCCATTACACCTTGCTAGGCTGCCTCTCAATGTGATGTCTGCTTTAAAGACACGTAAAAAAAAAAAAAGTGTAATTTTACTTGTCAATCTTCCCCCGCAGAGAAGGAGACCTTTCTGGATCCCTTTGTGCTGAGGGACCTTCTGCCGGCATCGCTGGGGAGTTACTACCGCTACACGGGTTCCCTGACGACTCCTCCGTGCAGCGAGATCGTGGAGTGGATTGTTTTTCGGAAGCCTGTTCCCATTTCTTACCATCAGGTGTGTTTAGTTTGTCCATGAAATCTCTTGATTTGCTCTCTTTCAGACAGTGTTTTCAAAACCCAATGTTTCAATTTTGAGAACAAAAAAGTTTCTGTTGACAAAAAAGGAAGTGTTGGTGATTTTTTTTTTCTTCAGTAATATTGTTTCTGAGCAAGAGCCATCAGTCTTAAGAAGACAGTACAACATGAAACCTAGTTTCCTTTCAATGATTTATTTGGTATTGTTTTTGTTAAGATTAAATTAAGCTGTGGTGTAAATATTTACATGGAGTTCCCTTTTATTCTTTTTAATTGAAACTTTCTTTTCAAAGTAAAGTGAGTGATTTCAGTTCTGCTCAGATTTAGTAATTTGAACTAATTACATTAGAAAAGATGTGTTTCCATTAATTCTCCATGGTTAACTGTTTTTGTAACACAGTAAAGCTGCCATTATGTGCTTAGAGAGCTGGTACACAAATCTTTAAAATTAGCACATAGCAGCTTTTAATGCAAATAGATGCAATGTCTGGGATTTGTCTGGAGAAGAATGTTCCCAATAAAGTAATGGATAAATGCAGTCAAATGTTTACCAGTTAAGAGTATTTTTGACATTTTAAGATTGTCATCTTTAGAAAACCATCCTGCTGAAATTAGTCTTTCCTTTATTCATCTGTCTTGAGTTACCAAAGCAAAGTTCTTAAATACATTAACTCTGTAAACTCTAAGGGAGTAGTTCACAGGGTGGTCGTGACTGACAGATGTTGGTTCTCAAGGATTTCAAAAGGGCGGAAGGCAATTGCTGTGTCCCCACTCCAGGCTTGTTTTCACTTTTTCTGGATCCCATTGCTTCTCCTGTGGAACCCTTTCATGTTTTTTTTGAAGTGCCTTGTTCAAACGCTCAGGTCTCAGCACTTTCAGCTGGGCTCCCCTGAGGCTCGGGGACATGGCAGGATGCATGTGTCGAGCCACCTGTGCTGGTATTACTTCACCTTTTTCACAAAAGCGCGATGTTATTACCCGTGTTCAGCTGGTGGCCAGCAGGAACTCTTTTGCTAGATGCTCTCTCCAGAGCACTCTCTAGCAGTGCTGCTGAACATCATGTGTTCACGCAGGCGACGATTCTGGCTGAAGCGTGGGACTTTTTGCACATGGTCGCAGTTGAATCGGACCCTTTGTTTTTTTCAGGCTGTTTCTCTGATTGTCAAGATCATTTTGAATTCTGTCCTTGCCTGCAGGATACTTGCAAGCCCTTGTAGCTTTTCACTACATCAATAACTTTACTGTTTACTCCTGGGTGGCTGTGAGGCCTGACCCACACTCAGTTTTATACCCTGCATACCACCCTGTATACACATCGAGTGGGTCATGGACTTTTTTCTTCTTTTTCTGTTTTAACAAATGCAAATGAACTGCTAAATACCAATTATGGCTATCACTATTGTGGTATAAAGGTACTTTATCCTGGCAGAGCTTCTTTCCTGTGCTGTAGAGCGGTAACTGTGCCAAGCCAAGCCTTTAAAATTTGGCATTGTGCTGCTTTATGAATGTGTGTGTGGTTGAAGAGCTGGGTATTCTGTATGTAGACAGACTTTCATTGATACTACAACACATGTGGAATAAATAATAGTATTCTTCCCCTTGGCAGTTCTAGATGGGTGTATTTTAAGGGCCTGCCACCCTGCCATTGCTATGATTATTATTTGTTCCTCTAACAGAAACAGTGCAGTATAATCCATTGCCACAGTTTAACCTTCTTTATCGCAAACCCCATGAAGCAGTCTGTAATCCCAGAGGAGGAAAGTGATATTGTTTAAGCTTTGTTGCTGTTCCAATTAAATCCTTGCTTTTGTGCAAAATACCTTGCTGTAAAAAGGACAGTACTGAAGTGGTCCATTTGTGGAGGCTTCTCTGTTTTATTCTCAGTGCTCCATCATCATCATCTCTCCCGATAATTAGACAACAAAACAGGACAAGCCGTGTCACCCTGCAGATGCATTGTCAAGCTAAGTGCATTCAATGACCCAAAGCATGGCATTATCTCTCATAATGCATACCTCAGAGTATCTCATTGTGCTTATAACACTTTTAGTATTTTTAATTGCCATTTATATATCCAGTCCTTAGAAAACTGGGCGCATCAGGCTTTAATGGTTTGTAATTACATGACTTGGAATTTTAGATCAGGTTTCTCTCTATCTACAACAGTCTTAAAACAGCTTTTCATTTGTTCTTCTGAACAGGAGCTCTTGTACTCCTTGAAGAGCATGAACGTAGCTCCTTGACTGTGACTCTTCTTTTTTTTCCTGCCAGCTATAGATCAATTAATTTCTCATTTGTGGTAGATAATATTTTTATAGTAAAAATGAAGTCAAAATGACTTATATATCCTTCAACACATAAAAAGGGGAAGGTTAAAAATCATATTTGAATTGGCAATTGTTAAAATGCAATTATCCCTCCCCAAGGTAGCACAGCAGAAGAAAATATTTTAAAAGTTCTCACTGAAAGTTTAAAAATTCAATTAATGTCATGGAAGTGTAAGCTTAGAGACTTGACTTGATAAGGAGCAGTTGGTACCCAGTTCATGGAGTAACTTTAAGGCCTGTTAGTTGGCTTCATCAAAACTGGTTCTAGAGCATGAAGGGAAAAAGGTAGGTAAATATTTACAGAGTTGCGGTCAGTGCCTACATGGAATGTCATGGGAAAGCATAGGGCTTAGCAGGATCATCTGGTTTCTTTGTTAAGAAAAAAGTATAAGATGATAGTCCCTTTACCCACTTTTTTTTTTAGCCTATCTATCATTGCTTCTGACTGCCTTATGCTAATTAGGAAATAGTTTTCAAGATTTTTCAAGATCTTTCTCTGAAGAATCAGAGAGAAGATTACAGCTGAGAACCAGAGAATGGGGCATTCATCTAAGATGCAGAAAAAGTCTAATCCAAATCCCACCATCAGTGCACACAAGGCTGGAAGCAGCACCTGGGTACCCTGCCTGTGATGGGAACCAGTCACCAGCTGTCAGCCCTCCCTGCTGGTCGCCTCCCCTCGCTCTGCATCAGCTTCCTGCTTGTACAGTAAGGGTAGGGAGGGGGGAGGCTGCTACTGAAAATGTACAAGCCTGAGTTGTGCTGTTACCTTGGAAGTGATTGCCTGTTATGAGACCCAGTTCCCTCGTCTTTGTGTTTGAGCACAGATCTGCCAAACTCAGGATCTGCGCTGCGAGGTCCGTCCCTTCTCCCTCCTGTTGTCCATGTGCTGCTCACAGTGATAATGTTCCCATACATTTCCCCATTAGCCAGCCCAGCACACCTCCCCGCTCCAGGGAGACTGACTTTTGAAATGAGAAGTGTAGAAATTGACTCTCTCGTGCCTTGGGGGTTGGAGAAGTTTTACCAATTTCAACCCAGTAACGAGAATCGTCAAGCCCAGCAGAACAGGCAAGCTGGATGGCAGCAGCAGCAGAAGGGAGTTTCTGTTTACTGGTTTGAAGGGAAATTAAATATCGATAGCGAGTGTCTCTTGGTTCAGCAGAGGATGCTTAGCTGCTCCGTTGCAGCTTCCTTTGATTATTGTTATCAGCACTATCAACTGAGGCTACAATGATAATTTTTCCCAGTTGCAAGTTTCAGGACTCGCATTCATTTCCATAGCTTTTAGAGCAGATGCACTTAATGAAAAGTATGTAGCTTTCAGAGTGACCTATTAAACTATGAGTGTTGTGTAAGTCCCTTTTTAAAGTCATGGGCCATTCTGTATTCCCCAAATCCATACTATCAATATTATGTAATTGCTGTAAACAATATCAGCAGTGAGTCCTTCTTTGCTCTGTCTTCTTCAACCTTTCCAGCAGCGACATAACTGATTCTAGTTCTTGACCTGGACGATAACAAGCTATTTGTAAATGCTATGCTGACCTTGATAGCTGTGAGAACAACATTAGCTGAAAATACTTTCACCTTAGTTTGCTAGAAATTTCCTTCTAGGAAATGCTGAGATACAAACTAATGGAAAAGTTTTCCAATTACAGTTCTTTCTCACAGGTTAATACATTTTATTAAAAATAGCTCAGATCCGAACACAACTGAGGAAACGTATTCCCAGAGGAATATGTGCTCACTGTGACCATTTTGTGTTATTTTTTCTCACCCCGTAGTTAGGTGTCAGAGGGAGCAGTGGCTGGTAGGGAGGTCAGGGTGCTTGGAGCAGGGAGCCCTCAGATTGTGCTGCTCTGCTACTGACCTGCTCCTGGGCAAGTCAGCTCTGGGGTTTGGGTGCCGGTTCCATAAAACTGGGACAACCGCAGTGACATTTGTGCAACAGTGCTGCAAGAGCTGGCCATGGAGCTCACTCAGCCTGGCAGCTAGGCATCGTGATTCAGAGCTAAGGTAACGTCACCCTCTCCTGGAGAGGGCTCTTGGGGTGGAAACATTTTTTGGCATGATACTACGAAATAAAATGGTGCCAGCAATGAGGAGGGTTTGGCGTGGCTGTCACACATAAAATCCGTCCAGACAGAGGGTCTAAAGGGCAAACATTTCCTTGCCCATGACAGACAACAGTGAGTTGCTCGAAGGTCTTCTCTTCTGCTGGGCAGGATAAGCCCTGTGCTGAGATAAGACGGTTGGCAGTGATTTCAGTGGGCAGCCCGACTTCCCGCATGGTTTATCAGTCTTGGCATCAACACTTCCTGCTATTTTACTTTCTTATCAGCCACCCGGATTTCACCACATTGTTTTCTAATTAATGTCCTTTCTCTTCCCTGCCATGATGACTGTGGTCAGCTGGAGGCTTTCTACTCCATATTCACCACTGAGCAACAAGACCATGTCAAGTCCGTGGAGTACCTGAGGAATAACTTCCGACCACAGCAAAGCCTGAACAACAGGAAGGTGTCTAAGTCCGCTGTGAAGGATGCTTGGAGCCAAGATATGACAGACATCTTGGAAAATCCACTCGGCACAGAAGCTTCCAAAGGTAGATTATGCTTATGAATTTTGCACTTGACTAATGAGAGATTTTTTTGTCTGCTTTCTCATTAAGTCGTGCTGAGGATAGCTGCGAGCTGGCAAAGAAATAGTGCGGTGTATGCAGGTATGCTTTGTTGGTATCTGTTAATAAATTAACCAATCCTGTGTGTGCCTACAGTTACCTGTCAAACTCACTGTCGTGAGGTACCATGGTGATAAAGCCCCAGAATCTGCAAGTCCCAAACTGCTGATGTCCCTGTTTCTGCCAACTGGCTGTAGGACCTTAGAGATGCCTGACAAATAGGAAATGCTAACGAAAAGGGTCAGCAGTAAAATTTTGGCCCCGTTAGCAGTGACTCATTGGGTGTTTGAATGGAAATAGGGTATCCAGATGTGGTCATGGTTTTCATTTTTTACAAGTAACAGGAGTTCTGAAGAACTGCCGACCTTTTAATTAAAAGTTTGTCTCAATCTTTTGGTAATGGTGACTGGGAAAAAAACCCTCTTCCTTATAGACAGGTGATTTTATAATGTCTTGCTGAAGTGTTTCATGTGCCTTTTTGTAGAGCAGCTGGTGCTCGCTTCTGTCAGACACTGGATAATGAGCTGGATGGAGGGGGGTGGGAGGGAGGCTGCAGTTGTTGCGTTGGCACAGGCAGCCCTGGCTAGAGGAGCACATCAAAAATTCTGAGAGAAATGTGTACTGGTTAAAATAAGACTAGAAATAAATATCATTTACTACCTTTATTTGCCTTTATTTTATTGACTGGTGTTATTTATAGGTAGGAGGAATGACATGTAGTTCCCAGTCTTCAGTCTTGAAAAGTGCTTGGTGCTTAACCAGTCCTGAGTAAAGGTAAAAGAAGAGGGGGCAGTTTGCCAGAAGGAAACAACTAAGCAGATTTACAATCTGCCCTTGCGTACCTGGCATTTTCACCTGGCCAGGCACATAGAGCGTAGTTTGAGATGTGAATCATGAAAACAGCTGCGTTCAGCAGCCTCACCCTCCCACGAGAGTGCTGAAAGAGTGTATTTCTCAGGGCTCATTATTCTGTGAGCGTGCTTACTTTTATATATATAATATACACGTACACAAACCTCGTGTACATTAAAGGCAGCCTTGGGACAGAAAATTTACATCAGAAGTGAGAAGGAGATCTTGGGAATGAAGAGACCCTGCTATGCTCTGATGCTCTGGTCTACAGTTTTCAATCAGTGTTTTAACAGCAACACGTGTCAATATTTATTTCTTCAGTTATATCCTGTGTACTTGTTACCTACCCAGAACAGTGATGAAAGTTAATAGGTTACGTTATGTTAAAAGTGACAAAACTCTCTAGTTATTATTTTGAGTGCAGCCAAGGTACCCTCTGGTACACGTGGTATAATATTCAAGGTTTTACTGTTTTGGCCACATGCCGCTGAATATTCCTCACTTCACTGGAAGGTTTTTAAGATTATAAAAATGTTCTGGGTGATTTTCACCCCACAGTAAAGATCTCAAACCCACAATTAAGGGCATTACAAACACTAAGTTCTGTAGTTAATGGGCTGATCTTGAGCTTGGAAAGGTTGATATTGAAGGGGCACTGGAAATAACTGGAAAGATTCTCACTAACTTTGCTCCTTATGGACTCTTAAGACCCAGATTCAGGCAAGTACACATGGTTTAGTTAACATGATGTGAGCCAACCCACTGGATCAAGAGAGCTTCATAAACACTAGTCCACGTTTGGATAGCTTCGAACCTGGGTGCTTAATATCTTACACGCTTGTGGACGGGTTTCCACAGAAAGTTCTCTCTGGGTCCTCTCCCAACATGTCCAGGTACTGTAATGCTCTGTGCTCATGCGCGCCTGTGAGTTTGAGCTTGCAACGTGCTCATCAGTGACTTTTAGGTAGGGGCCGTGTGTATCCCCTCTTCCAGTGATGTGACAGCGTTCAGCGTGCCATCTAATGGCAGGGACGATGCTGAAGTCAGTGATTTTTTTTTTTCCCCTCGAGCTTTTGCTATAGGAGGCTAATGGCTGGGCAGCCAGTCTTTTTGTACCAGCTCTGTCAACCTGTCACTTTTTGGGTTGTGCGCACACCAGGGGACACTGAAAATAGGTGCATTTTTTTCACAAACTTAAAAATAAATAGGTTGCTGCAGTGTTACTAACACAAAATGGATTGTAGCGTATCCTCCAAAGGTTACAGGGATCAGTTATAGCTGTTCTAGAGGTATAACAACGTGGATGTTTCTGGCCCCTTCTTTGACAAAGGTGAACAGTGATGATGTGCCTGGTCTACTGCACATTCTGAACTACTGACATATAAATAAAATGAGTTGAAGTCATAATACTTGAGTGAAAGCAAAACCTATTGTTTATTCAGCTAGTAAATACAGTACCTCTTTATATAGTGTCATTCATGCAAACGTACTGAGAAGCTGGATGCACAGAGTGCCTCTCAGCCAGACAGTCTAGCATACAAATATAAGAGCGTAGGGTTAGCATAACAAATTTATTTTATGCAGATTCTTCTGCACACCTCATGGTTGCGTCTCAGTGCTTTCTTTCCATGGCATTAAGCAATGTGACCAATGGCTGTCACATGTTGGCTCCTGTACGCTCTCCCTGTGCTTCAATCTGTGTGTTGTGGAAGAAGGCAAGGTCATGAAAACGTGTCTTTTACTTGCTGCAAGGTGGTGTGGTTTGTGATGGTCTTCAGCTCTGGAGGGGAAGTTTGGATTTGTTTGTCGGTGTGAATTTTTGCAATTTGTTTCTTCTGTCACACACTATTAAGTCTGTGGGCAGTATTGCTAATCTAGAAAACGGCGTAGTGTTTGTTACGTAAGCCTTCCTTAGTTTGGAGGAAAATGTGCCCAGAACAATTTGCATAATGTTCAGCATAATTTTCAGAATTCCCCGGTGAATGGCGAGTTTCAGCTCAGCACAAAGCGATGCAGCTCTGCGGCTGTCCATTGAGAAGCGTGGTATCTGAACGTTTTGGCAGCAAACGGGAACGGCTTTTCTCCGAGCTATCAAAGCTATCTCAGGTCACAGAACCGTGACCAGTGGCATAACCTGTAGATACACTGGAGGAAAACTATTTCTCACTTTATGCAAGTCCTCGGAGTATTTCCTTAGAAAAGCCCTGTAAGTGGTAGCATTTGGTAAATAAAATGTCTTCTGGGAAAAGTTGTTTTAAGTCAACCAAAAACTGTCAGTGAATTTCGATCCTGTTTGTTAGCTAATGTGAATGTTATGTCTTTTCTTTTGTGGTTACTCTCCTCTGTTTCCTTTTTTTTTTTTTTTTTTTTTTTTTAATTTTAAAGAGGCAATAAGGGGAAGTGGCAGTGTTTACAATAACCAGAATACAAGATGGGGAAAATGTTTTAGTTGATTTTAAATGCTGTAGAGGACTTATTTTTCACTTGAGGGTGGAAACTCCAGTTTTCCTTTTGTGTTAGTACTTAGCAAGAAGAGTTTTCTTTGGTTCCTTTATCTCATTCCTTCCTCCTATTGGCAAAAGCCAATTTAAAACAGTTCTCTTGAGGACTGCTGGTATGCCTGGACTAAAAGCATATGTGTAAGACCTTTGCTGAATCAGAGCCTAGGAACTGTTCTTAATTCTGAAGTTGACCCTGGAGCTGTTTCAAGGAACCATACGGATCACCTTTAAATATATTATTTCTGAAATGTACCTTTCAGGATGTGCACAGTTCAGCTATATAACAGTAGCAGTTGGTGGATCGATAATAAACCACCATGCAACAATGTCTTTTAAGAAGGTTAAACTTTTAGAGCTTCAAGACATACCGTGGACCATGCTGTTAAATAATGCAGATCATCAGGCCTGTAAAATTTAACAGGAGGACTCACCGGTGTTACAGTGCCATTTTATATAAAGTTTTGCCAATTTGTGGGTTCTCTGTACTTCTCCGTACAGACTTATTAAACCAGGAGTGTGTATGTAAAATACTCGCCAATACTGCGAGTAACAGGCAGTGGCAGTGTTGGGGTTTTTGCACATGACCTTCTCTGTTAAAATTGTCTCCTTTCTTACCTGGCCTGTCTTCTGTGGCTTAGGACTGTGTTGCTCTGTCCTGTCACGTATTGTGTTCCTGGCTTTTCACAGGCAGCGTTCAAGCAGCTCTGCTAGAGTTATTGCTAATTAGTTATCAGTTTAATAGTGTACATCGCTCTTAGGAGACACATAAACAGAATTCTTACATAAAAGTCTATCCAGTTCAAGGACCTGACTCTGCATGTTCTTTACTACTTTCATATGTTGTCCCGTCAAGGAGAGAGATATTTACAAAACATTACCTGCTTCGGTGAGAGTGTAGGCATGGGAGCTCAGGAAGAAAAGGTGTTTCATTTCCTTGCTTCAGGATGTACTCCAAGTGCAACAATATTTGCCCATTTTATTTTGCTCCTGATTAGGATTATCAAATGTTTCTTTATGTTTTTTTAACTCTGAAAGAAAAAACCTTTAACCTTTCTGCCTCATTAAACGTGCTGCAAGCCTCACAACACTTAAACAAGCATCCCATGTGAGGGGCTCTTGACATCAGAGTTTTCTTTCACAGATGCCTGATTACTTCCCCAAAGGTGTCTGATTACTCTTTGCTGGAGTCTCAAATGATGCCGTTTCCCATCAGTGGGAATTCGCCTTAGAGTACCATCTTTAATTATGATCCTAGACTAAGTTAAATAATAAGCAGTCATAAATTCACTCTAGTAAAACTTCGAACTCTAACCGAACAGCTGGGACATTTCTCTAGTAGTGTACAGGTGATCCTTTTCCTTTTCCTCTTTGTCAAGCCATAGTGATACACAGTTTGGAGGTCATTGTAACTTAGTGCCACTAAAACTACCCAAAAGGTACTTGGATTTTCCTTCCCGCATGGCTCCAGCTAGCAACCTGCACTCAAAGGTAGAGCACCGCTCAAGCAAAGCACTTTAGTTCACATTCACTACTTCACAGCAGCTGACAACAGGAAAGAAAGCTAGGCTTTCTGCAAAGAAGGTGTTGTCTTTTCTGCATGGCATAGCATGGCGTGGCACGGCATCGCTGTGCTGGAGTGCATCGCCGCTGCGGCGTTGTCTGAAGTTTTGCTGGAGATTCAGCGCGGTGCAGTGACAACGTCACTCTGAGGCAGATAGTTCAGAGCACTGACAGCAGTTTTTCTCAATGAGAACAAGTTGTTTGCCTCAATTAGAGCCTTTGTTATTACTCCCAGTAATTTGTTTTCCTTTCTAAATGCCCATGTTTTATGAGAACTCTCTCAAAACAACTTCACGGTCTCTTCATGCCCTTAGGTTCTCTCTGGGAGGCCAAAAAGGGGGGTAGGGCAGACAAATTCTGCTCTTACAGAATGCCATGCATATATTTTATGCAGACTTAAATGACCCCAAAATGTTGTATAGCAATAAGTGTAATCTCCTACCTGAAGCAGCATCTAAATTTACAACATTGTAAACATAAATTTAAAATTGCACATTATTGACATCTTAATTTGGAATTGCTAAAGCAAAATGATACTCTTTATTTTCCTTAAATATCTTAGGAATAAATATCTAAATATATAAAGATATCTTAAATATCTTATGAATGAGAACCTTTTTAGTTAATTTATGATATATTTACCACTTGATTGTTCTCATGCTTTGGAAGAATCTGTTTTACAGGTTGATTTCCTCATAGAGTAACAACTACTTCCCTGTTTCCTTGGATGACCGGACTTTTCCTCCTTTCCTTTCTGATTTCATATTGTTATGAAGATTGTCCTTTTCCGATTCCATTCCCCTTTCATGGGCTGTGTACTTTAATCAGGTCAGTGCCCTACTACTGTGTGCTGGTGCAGATGAATCCATGTATCATTATTAGGATTTCAGCTGGCGCAGCAGGCTGACTCGGTGCAAAAGGTTGCACTTGAGGGTGGTAACGCCGTGCTGCTAATTGCTTGCCCTGCATCTTCTCTGCACTGTGGACTTGCCCAGCTGCCACTACGCCTCAGTGCTCCTAGTAAATGTACTCCCTTACTGCTGCGATAGTCTCTTCTGACATGAACCTTGGGTACCTGCTGTAATCTCTTCAGGCAGAAATCAGTCTGCTCCTTGGGTATTTCTCATCCTTTCCACCTCAGATTTGCTTTCCTTGGACACGCAGTTGTCTTGGAGCACAGTGTGCAAAAGCAGGAGAGAACAGGCTTCTTCCAAAGGTTCTTGCATTAGTCAGGTAGAAGACAAAGCATTACAGCAAAAGGCCTGACCCATTTTAAAAGGGAGTCAGGTACAAAAAGGTGAGGTGCATGTACTTGACCTCATGTCTCCCCTCGCAGCGGCTCTGTTCTGCAGGCTTCTCTTTTCACCTGTCGTAACCTTGGTGAGGTTGTCATGTGAGCACGGCGTGTGTCCACACCTGAATGTAGTGGGCAGCGTGCCAGTAGGTTTATTAATAAGCAGTAATTCTTGCACTTGTTTAGATATTATGAAAGGCCCGAACCAAAAGAGCAAGAGGAATTTGGTGTGAAAGCTGAAATGTGGTTTGGGTTTGTAGCTGCCACTAAAGCTAGCAGAGCTGAGTACTTGTAAGGGAGCTTGATGATTTATTCCACTTAAACCCTCCAGGGAATTCATTTCTGCGCTGCCTACCTACTGGTCTAGCTGTATGGCCCACAGAAGTACTGATTTTAATTTCAGTGTTGACTGTACTTTGTACCATGAACGCCTGCAGCAAATCCCTCGCATAGGAAAAAGCCTCCAAAATCTGCAAAAGGGAAGCCACTTTCCCACCCTGATTTTGGACAT
This sequence comes from Anser cygnoides, assembly GCF_040182565.1. Taxonomy (NCBI): domain Eukaryota; kingdom Metazoa; phylum Chordata; class Aves; order Anseriformes; family Anatidae; genus Anser; species Anser cygnoides. Next base: position 10,260,027 of record NC_089882.1, on the reverse strand, counting down.
CCCTGAGGCACATACCAGGACGCTCTGCCTGCCCTGTTGGTTTGTCCCTCCTATGCCTCGTGGTGCAAGCCACCCTCACCCAGACACGGCAGTTTGGCAAACGCAGCAGAGACGCGTCCTTCCAGCAGGAATTCCCTCTTGCTCCCCACACCGATGAGCACGTGCCTCTGAACGTGATCACACGTGGTGTATCAGGTGCACTGTACAGATAAGGAGGCGGGTGTACACTTTAAACACAGGGCACCCCCTGTGTGTGCAGGCATGTGTAATATAAACACAAAGCTTGCAGGGCAGATCCTCGGCAGGCATCAGCTTAGCCCAGCATGGAGCAAGGTTGATCTGCGCCTGCTGAGGATTCAGGCCGTAGCTGTAGAAGTGGTGGTTGTGAAACCTATGAAGTATTTGGGCTCAACCACAACGTAGTAAAACGCATAGCCCATGCCTTTCAGTAAAACAGGGTCCGTCGCTGTGATGCCATGGAAACTCAAATGCTACAAAGAAAGCCATACAGGAAGGAATCAAATGCACTCCGAACGCTGGCTGTACATTCACCTCAGGAAACGGGCAGGCAGCAGAGGGGCAAAGCCCGCCTGCCCAGAGCCCCTGTGTCAGAAGTGCCCCCCACGCTGGTTAGCTCGGGAGGTTGCTTCATGGTGCTCATAAAACAAGTGCGGGGTCTGTCAATGTCCCTTACACCTTAAGAAACAACCTTGTTTGAAGCACAGTGAAAGGTAAGAGCAGGGAAGATAAATAGTCTGTCTCCTAGCTACATTCTGTCTGTGGATTGAAGTAGATCAACACAAATATTTGCGTGTACAGCATGCTCCGGAGCCTGCAAATGCCTGCTGGCAAAGTACAGGCAAAGGTAAAGGAAAAATACATGCTTCTCTTTAAAGCAATTATCCTTATATACTAATAATGTCATTTATAAGCACTGTGAGAAGTTAACAGCATACGGGAAAGCAAAGCAAAGAAATGCAAACGTTTAGTAAAAGGAGAAGGGCAAAAATGTTGTAAGTATGCCTCTCAGCACTTCTCTATGTATTAGAGCATGTGTTGTCTCTGCATATGATCCTCGTAGTCTATTTGTTATCCTTTGGGAACACAGCCCTCGCTGAACTCCAAGATTGAATCAGACAGCCAAAAGAATGCTGTTGTTTGTCACGGGTCGCATTCTCTTCTCAGGCATTTCCACCGTGCCACACCAAAGCAAGGTAGCTGAAGCTGGCACTGCATCACCTCCATTACCACAATGCTGTTGGCATGGCACTTAAAGCAAGTGTGAGTTTTCTCATTGGTGTATAACCCATATTTCTGCATTTCGGGGCTTATTTGAAGTTTTAAGGGTCTAATAATGAGCAAGGGTATATAAGTGTGTATATGTAAGTACATACTGTTGAAAGTATTTTTCTTCCCTTCCCTGTTAGTGGCATGGCTTCTGTCTTGACTGCAGTCAGGTTTGTGCAGGCTGAGTGAACGTGGTGCAGTATTTTGCCAATAGCACAGGCATCGATGATGCTGTTTTCAGGCTTCTCTGAAATCAGCTAGTGGAACTTGGGGCTGAGTCGGGCATCGTGGCAGCAAGTGGTCCGTCAGTCCTGCAGACCAGCTCTTCCAGCTCCTTCCCAGTGCTGAGGCAGAGGGGAAATAAGCACCCTCTCTGCCCCGAGAGCTTGGCCACCAACTTGATTGCCCTTATGGGGAAGAAAGGAAGGGTTGCAACCCCTGTATTGGCCTCTCAGTTTCTCCTCTCCTGACCTTGTGGGAAGAAATCCCCTATCTAGCATGTGCTTCACTCCTTCATTGCAAGGAAGGAACAGGATTTCTTGCCACCAGTCCCTGTGCATTTCCAGAACAGGTGAGAAAAAGGAGAAGTGAAGCCCCTCTCACTTACGGCCAGCAGCTGCAGACCTGAGCAATACAAGCCCCTCATCCCTGTAATTTAGCTACCTCTGAGCACTCCTGAGCCAGCAACATGCTGGGGGCACATCCCGGTGCAGATGTTTCCTCGCTCCATGTATGAGTGGCTTCAGAAGACCCCTGCCCAGCTCACCACAAGGGATTGAGGACTGCACTGGCACAGTGCTTTTCTGTGCAAGAAAAATGTCACAGCTCTACCACACAATGCATATCCCACGGCATCAGCGAGAGGAACAGCAGTTTTGTATTGCTGAGACATGAGGGAGAGAGTGGGATTTTCCAAAAGAGGGAAAAAGAACATAGCTAGAAATAACTGCCTTTAAAGTGGTGACATTTCTATGCACAGAAGAGCTAACTTGGAACATTTTTAGAGGATTTTATAAATCCCTCTGAGCCCAGTACCACTGGATTCATCACATGAGGCACCTGCGGTACAGGGAGAAGATATACAAGAAATAATCCAAAATACAGTTCCTGTGCTCTGTCAAACTTTCCCTAAATAGTTCTTTTTATAACCATAGGTAGCATATGCAAAAAGCATAATGAAACCCAGGAAGTTTGGCTGGTTTTGCTTTTCCCTCTGAAAAACAAATGTAGGCTGCTTTTTTGTTAAATAAAAAATAATAATAATAAAAAAAAGCTGTTCTAATCTCTTACATGCCCTTTCTGCAGTCATGGGTGTATCTGAATATCAGTGGTTAATTTTTGCAAAACAATAAGCCCCCTTTTTGTCTTTCATCTCTCTGAAATGGAGCTGCCAGGAGCTTTTGGATTAAGCTTTATCGGGCTTCAGTTAGGAAAGCCTTGTGGAGGTTACGTAGCCAAATACAACATACAAATCAAATTATGGAAGAGATGAATGTGGAGTTGTTAAATTAATTTTGTTTGTTCCAGCCCATTGGAATGTTTTTAACATGAAGAAAATAATTCTCTGCTGTATGGCTGGCCTGGCCAACGTTTAGGACCGTATTAGCATGCTGCATTTGTCCACAAGTGGCAAACAGGTTTGCTCTAGGCTTGAGTGAGCCCTGGAGGACAAGGCTGGCCAAGATGCTGGCTTGCCCCCGGCCTTCCCGGGCAGGCTGATCTGCAGTGAAGCGACGCAGCCAGGCTGCCAGGCAGCCCCCCATGTGGCCGACAGCTGGGAACGCTGCTACAGTCAGGTCAGAGGGCTTCCCTCCGGATGCACCCATGCAGCCCTCCTTTTTCTGCAGGACTTCTCCGAAAAGCAAGAGCCAGCGTGCCTGCCAGCTTCCCAGTTTGGGTTATCTCCAACAGGACTGACTGTAAGCTGGTGAGCTTTGGGGTTTTTATTCGGAGAGGTCCAGGACATGCTCCACACAAAGCCTGCTGCATGGCATGGCCCTGGTGCTGCGAATGTCCCTGCCAGTGAGTGCCCCTCAGGTGCAGCCCTGTGGCCCCCGCGAGGCTGTTCTGCCTCCAGGAGGCCAGCAGTGCCCAGTGGCTCGGGCATCACACCGCACCTATGCAGAGCCGGTTCAGGTGTCTCTGCTCTGGATTGCATTATAGCACAGAAAGTCGTCCTGAAATCCCCCTCGATATTTTTATTATCCTGAAGGATCTGAATTTAAAATAGAGCGTTAGTAATATTTTACCTAAAAATAGCTGAGATTTGCTATTTCAGTGTGAAATGTTGCCGGTTGTTGGGTTTGCTTCTTTTTTTTTTTTTTTTTCTCTCAAGCAGTCATGAATTCACTGGATTCTTTGCTTATGTAGCCCAGTTTAAAAACACAAAACCAAAATAACAAAAAAAAAAACCCACTCGAGTTTCTCTTCAGTGCAATCTTATTCAATCCAGAGGAACATGCAGGCTTCCCAACCTCTTTCTGCATCTGTTTGTTCTTCAGCTGCACATTTTGTAAAATCAGTAGACGCTCTTTAGCATTAAAAAAAAAAAAAAAAAAAAGAGAAGCCTGCAATTCTTTTAATCTTCTACAGAAAATCCAAGGCATACAGAATATTGAAAGGAAAATTAGGTCTGTGGAAAATGCCAGTTGTTTTATAAATGGTCAATTCATTGCACTTCTTTCTTGCTTTTCAGACATTTGCTACGTTATTATGTATCTCTTTAATTAAATCATCAAATTGAATTATTGGATCAAGTTTTTTTTTTATTATTATTCCACTGTGTCCTGAGCAGGTTTGGTTAAATTAATAAAACCATATGTTTCATTTTATAAAAAAGATTTCTTTTTTTTGCCCATTCATAAACTGTAAAAAGAAAAAAAAAAAAAGAAGTGGCTGAGCAGAAAATGCTGGTTATTACTTAATTACATCAGGTTCTTCTACGTGCCTTGGAGTTACTGAAACGAAGTCGTACTGAGTCATAAAAAGTTTGTAACGTTATTTACTGTGAAATAGCAGGTATCGTAAATTCAGTCTCCTTGTAGCTGGCTGTGAAGGCAGCTTGCCCCAGTCATGCAGTGGCCCCAGTCAAAACCCGTTAGCGTGTGTCTCGGGGAAGTTACTGGAGTCACCCAGCTGCCTAGAGTGCTCGTATCCCTCTTGGATCAGGATGCACAGTCATGGAGGGCGTCTTAACTTCAAGCCTGTGAGTCTCCATTTATTTACCCTTCGGATATACCTGCTTCTTTCTCCTGATTGGTATGAGCTGTTCTGCATTGCATTGATGCTGGCTGCGAAGGGTGATGTGGAATCGAGAACGTGGCAGTCTCCTCTCCCTAGGGTGGCTTGGGGTCATTGTCTGAAAAACAGCTCGCTAGGGATGGTTCCGGGGGGGTACTGCAATTCAGGTAGATCTCTGTCTGTCCTGAAGGGTATCTGGTTGAATTATTTCTAAAACAATTTGATGCATGATTACTTTAACTATATAAATCTCTGAATATCCCCACGGAGGAGGACTGGATAGGACTTTTAGGTCTGGGTAGTCCTTCACTATGGGCTTCTGTCTCCCATCGGATTTGACTAGGTGGAACAGTAAAGGCTGGCGTAGCATTTTGAGGAGTAATTCTGTGATGAAAAGGGCTTCAAAGGGAGCAGCTATGATTTATTGGTGCAGTTATCAATAAACGGTGATGTAAGTGAGAACTCAGAGGAAAGAGGTGAGCGTGGAGAGGCACACCGAGGCTCACGAAGCTCTGTAAATCCTTGTGACTGCTTTCAGCTGTGCCCCCTCAGCCGTGCTCCGCAGCACCCAAGCTGGGTTGCCAGCAGAATGAAGTTTTGGTCCCTTCTACTCAACATAAATAGAAACTTTTACTCATTTGGTCAACAAGCAAGTGATATGAGATACTGCAGGGTTTGTTTGCTGTGCTGGATCTTTCTGTGCTAAGCAGAAGGATCTGCTGCAAAACTGCAAGATCGTCACCGCTCATGATAGGAGCAAACACCGAAGCCTGCCCAAGCGTATTTCTGCAATATACGTTCTTTTGTTCAGACTGCCTACAAAATGTGAATTGTAACTGCACAAATACATTTGTCAGGTGTTTTTCTGTTGCAATGGTAATATTGTTGTTTACGACATTTATTCATTTTTATTTAGGAACCCTAACTATTTGAGTATTTCAGAGCTACAAGACCAACCTGGAACTCCAGGCCCAGAAACAGGCATTTCTCCCCTTCAGTACAGCCAGGACTCCCTAGAAGCGAAATAATGTCCAAATATATAGCTGCAGAGTTCGTGTAACCTGACTGTGCTGACTTTAAATGGAAAAGTCATATTGGGAAAAATAATTTTGAAAACAGTATCAGCACGATGGGCTAGGTGACACTTTGACTTTCCCTGGCAGAAGTGGCCATCTCCTTTGCCACAGCACATGTGTTTAGGTATCATTTCAAGTCATTTTTCGTGGTTCAGAGTTTATGTTTGGAAAGCGAATGTAAGAGTCTGTCCTGAATTGTGTATTTTAAACACGATTTTTAAAGCTTGGAAAAAATCTAAACTCTATAGTTGGAAAGTGCATGATGGACTTTATAGATAGCATATGAGTGCCATCTAGTGTTCTTCATTAGTACCTTGACCTTCACATTTCAATTGCTTGAAAAGTATTTTCTGCAGCGGCTGGGAGCGGGCTGTGCTCTGCATCGCATGAAGCGTTCGTGCTGGTTTTGTGCCAGGGCTTGGTCTTCCCTGGAGAAGTTTGGGTCTGGGCATCTCCAGTAAGCAGAAGCTGTAGTTTCACCACCTAGTTAAGCTGTTCTGTGCCGACCTCCCCACCGACTTCAGCTGAGGCGAGAAGTAACTTGTGCCTCTCTGCTATGGATGTGGTTAGGAAGCTGTGGATTTCGGAGGCTGGCTGGAGGGTTTCCCTGCCTGATAAGAGAAGGAAATGGCTAAGGGTCATCAAGGCTGTCTTCCCTGTGCTGGTGATATTTTAATGACAAACAATTCAGAGACTGTGAAGGAAAACATGTAGAAAAAGGAATGAAAAGTAATTGCTTCTCATGTACAAAAATGTACTGTGTTAAGAGGAGAATGCTTACTGAACTAATAGTGTCACATTTTCAGAGGTTACTATTTCCAGAGCCTGCAGAGCACACCAGACTATTTACCCCCTTCATACAGCAGGAGAGTGTGTGCCAGGAAAGGTGGGGTTCAGATTTAAGGGAACTTGTGAATGCTGAAATGCACAGCTCTTAAGTAATCAAGTTAAAATATATATGCAAATGCCAGGACTAAAGTTAAGTCAAAGAACTAAGCAACTTGCCTGCAGAGAATGGTTTCTCTCTCTACCTTTACTCTGGAGAGCAGAAAGCAGCTGCAGGTGGTATTAAATCCCATTGGTCTCAGTGGATTGCAGCCTAAGCTGTTACTGTAGGCAAGGACATTAAAGAAAAAAACACTGGCTCTTAGAGTGAGGCACAGTTCTCCCTGTTTGTTTTCTCTCAGTTATTTAGGAGAGCTTCATATATTTTTCTTCTTTTTTAGCTTGCAGCACTCCCCCGGTCAACATGAAAGTGCAGCCTGTGAACAGGACAGCGTTGCTTGTAACCTGGAACCAACCAGAGACCATCTACCACCCTCCAATCATGAACTACATGATCTCCTACAGCTGGACTAAAAATGAAGACGAAAAGGAGAAGACTTTCACCAAGGACAGTGACAAGGACCTGGTAAAACCACAGCATCAACCCCAGACATATGTGTCGAGCTATCCTTATATCGTGTCCTCAGTAGAAGTAGAGGAGGAAGGCTGTTGTTACATTACAGACAGGCTAGCATTTGACTTGCTGTGAATTGCTATTAAAATGTTAGGCATTAGTTGAACATTGCCTAACAGACTACCCAAAACACTGGAGCGTGAATTTATAGTTTATGTGAGCGCATAAAGGGCTAAATCTGCAGACACATTTTCATGTACTGTTGCTGAGAAGCAGCTGGCTCAGGAAATAGTTAGACTGAATACCTTTTGGCTTCTGTTCAGCTCACAGATTTTCACATTAAAATCCTCGATCCCCAAAACCTTCTCCTGGGTTCAGGCTTTTCCCTGTGTGTAGCCCCTTGCAGTCTTTGGAGTCGTTTCTGATCAGTAGGCGCTGCCTGCAGTACTTGTCATCAGGGCTAGAGGATTATTGCAGAGTGGCCCTGTACAAGCCCTGCCTCAGTCTGGCTGTAAGAGAAAGAGGGAAGAGCAAGACAGTTCCAGCACAGATGCAAACACTGATCTATCTCCTCCATTTAGGATTTGATCTGCTTGTCATTCCTGTCTAAGTGGAAGCAAGTATTGTACCGTCTTTAACGTTCTCTGCATATGAAATCAAAGTGACATATTCAGGTTTGAAAGGCCTCCGTTTATTGTTAATCAAAGAAAGCCTCTAGAATAATGAAATCAGTAATTGTATACGCACATAAAAAATGCAGCAGCACAGAGTGTTATTCCTAATGACTGTTATCGTTGGCGTTTTTTTTTTCAAATACACAGTCCTCCGGGCCCATTCAATCAGTTATACAATAATACTTCTCTTATTCCCTTAGATGAAGATTCTTTTACTTCATTTCCATTTATATTTTCAATTTCCCCACTAGACATTGTTATCTGGGTCACATTAGGGAATGATGTGCCTCACAAAATCAGAAAGGAATCTATTGAAAGGCACCCAAGGTTATGATGTATTGTAACCTCTCTCTTGTCATAACTTCACATTCTTAAGGGAGATTTTATTTTAATCGTGTATAAGGAGGAGAGCCTTAATCAGCAAAAATGAGGTGGGCACGGAGACGGCATCCTGTTTGAAGTAAAAGAAATAATTAAAAATGCAGGGGATGTGATGGAGTGATAGCTTGGAAATAAATTGCAGTGAGACCCTGTGCTGTGGAGCAGAGCTTGGAGGTTAGGAAGGCAATGACAGCTTAGTCTATTTTAGGGGCAAGAGAAGAAAGAAACTCTTTTTAAAAGGAAAGTGGAATTTGCCTTTAGTGCTCTGGCAGAGACAGCTGGGCTGTCCCATCTTGAAACAGAGCTAGACAGTGTTTTGCTAAAGAGATCACGGGTATTTCAAGTGATCTATGCAGCTACTGGTGCTGTCTGCTTGAAGCCATGAACTGACGTGATTGTGGTCTAAGGCAACACAGAGAAATCGCTGGAAGGCAGCAAGGCATTGTCTCGAGTGTAAGAGTATATAGGGACATCCCAGCCCAGGGTGCTGAGCAGTCGTGCTATATAGGCCACCAGCATCAAATTGCCATAGCCAGTTAGTTGCAAAATAGTCCGTTTGAACATACAGTGACTCCCTGGGCTTATACCAGGTTCAGAACTTACATCTCCACCTACAGAAACCTCGTTTCAGTTCCTGTAAGGTCAAATAATTTGTGGTGTAGGTATTTCTGGGGAGAGCAGACTCTCAAACATAAAGACTGTCATGAGAGCACATGTGGGACACGTTCACGTCTTTTTCATGGACAGAGTCAGCAGGGTATGGGTGCATCACCTTTATCCCAGGGAAGTCGTTTGACTTTTGTCTTGCCCTCTCCCAGGGGACTAGTGAAAATCTCCATTTAGATAAGGGTTTGTCTTACGTGGCACAAATGTCCTGTGTTAGCACAATGCTTTATATATTTCAAACTGATCGTGGACAGTACTGTGGGGGTAAAAAACTGAATAATATCTATTTTTTTTAAACAGAAGGCCATCATTAGCCATGTCTCACCTGACATCCTTTATCTGTTCAGAGTTCAAGCAGTTTGCCGAAATGAAATGCGTAGTGACTTTAGCCAGACTATGCTCTTTCAAGGTAAAAAAACAAACATGCATACATATTTTTACATTAAGTGACTCTTTGTGTGTTTAACATTTCCTTTGCAGAGTGCAATATGGTGTGGAATGATTTCAGATGATGTTTGAATGCATGCAGATGATGCTCGTTTCATATTGTGACCAGTGACTTTATTAGAGTCCTATTTCCAATGATGAGGCTTTGCCTACACCCTTCTGCTGGCAGGGGTTCATCAGATTTTAGGAGAATGCAGAGATTTTCTTGGTATTAGTTTTCTAAAACAAGTTCATTGAAGACTGTTTATGCATCAGGGGCACAGCTATAGCAGAATATGAGTCTGTGGTGTCTGCTTTATGTAAAGAGAAAAGGAGATCAGCCTCATGTTGAGAACCAAATGTGGAGAGGTTTTACCATGCTCACAACATCACTGATTTCCAAAACAATTTAAGTTCATAGGAGATAGAACCAAGATATGGCAGGAGATTTTTTTCCCCCCAAGGGCTAAAGTTTTGCTTCTACCTTGGAATTTATTGCTAATGTTTTTATTAAGTAGGGCAAAATTCGTCTCTGCTGAGAGCACTGCATCCCACTCCAGTTTACAAATGTGTAAACCTTGGGATGGGTAACAGAAAGCAAAACAAGCAGAGAGTTAAAAATTCAAATTCTTAAGGTGAAGCAAAGAGTTACGTTAGTTAGGTCTGATGCTGTATATATAATAGAGGCTTTTTTAATTTTGTTTTTGGAAAACGGGGGTTTAATCCTAAGCTTCTAGACCTTAGCATCTGAAATATATCAAACTGTGGACACGATTTAGTTGTATGCCAGTGCCCATGGCATGTGCCGTTGTGTTAGCAGCATTGCAGGGAGAGCAGGGATCTGACAAGAAATGTCCCGTCTAAGCAATATCTCCTATGTAGCTCACAGTTTCTTAGTTACTTATCTATTATCTCAGCATAGTGTTCCGGAGTTTAAGTGCCAGGCAGAAGTCAGAAGCCAGTGTATTACTGATTATGGCCTCTTTAAGCAGATGATAGAATGGAAAGATTCTTTGAAATTTGAGCATGATGCCTATTTAATTACAGTTAAAGAAGTAAATCCTTATTGACAGTTTTGACAGATACTGTCTGGGAACTCTAGCCCAGTGCTCAAAACAGTGGAAATGATACACACATCTGCAGTGGAAGTAAATGTTACGTTTCCTTCCATGTCTACCCATAAAGAATTTATTTTCCAAATCTTTGGCTGTACACAAGATCTAACCTAAAAATAGCATCCACTTGAGCTTTCAAAACATTCTTCAGAGTCTGATTATAGTTGTACTTCAGGTAAATAGTGATAAAGATAATATTATCATAAGGACATAAAGAAACTGTTATTATCAGCTGCTCTGGCTTCCTCTGTAAGTCAGGACATTTCTTTCAACTTGGGTCTGAAGGAGAGCATGTGTTTTCTGGCAGAGTACTTAACATCAGCATTACTAGGCCTGAATAAAGGCAAACAAATCTCTAGTCAAAAGTGCGAAGTTAGGTGAGTAATACCAAGGTTGCCTTAACTCCAGACTGAGACCAGCATACGTGTTTTGTACTTTATTGCATGCAACAGGTCTTCTCTGACATTTTCCTGCCAAGTCTTTGTTTAGTTACCAGTTCGTTCACAGGCCTCAATTTCTTTACCCTCCTGACAGGTTTAATAGTAGCAATTCAGCAATTGTTTAGCAAGAATTGTATAGTGATACAGCTGTCAATTCCTGAATCTCTTCCTTATCCGCTGAAACGCTGTTATTCTTTGTTTCTCAGCTAACACTACTCGAATTTTCGAGGGGACCAGAATTGTGAAAACAGGAGTGGTAAGTTGTGGTCATAAATCACTGCAGTGAGCAGTGAGCTGATGGGCATTGGTAATTTGGGGCAGCGTTCCCACCAGGTGGCAGCACGATGTTGTGAATCTGCAGCAGGCCTTTGCTTTCCTGGGAAGGTGGTTGTTCAAACCTGCCACAGAAGGTTTCATAACCTACCTAAAATATTGAAGGGATTTTGGCTTTCTAACTTCACATTCCGAGAGCCTCAACCACTGGGGAATCAAGTGTTAAAAAATCTTCCAAACTATATATTGAGTTCATTTAATGGGGTTACGTAATGTTAATGATGACTGTGGAAATAAATTTAACTGCTGTTATTAACTATATAACCAAAAGTCTATGCGACAGGCATCAGGCTTCATGCACAGCATCTTCATTCATCCAATGCTTTAAGGTTATCTGCTACTGTGTGAATAAAACCTTAACAAACTTTTTGTTTTAATTTTAATTCAGGTGAGACTCTTACAAGTCACTGAAAAAGGCTTTTGTATTCCAGAATCAGAAATGTTGATACATTTATAGTAAAAATGGAATACGTTCTTTCAGTTTTGAAAGCACCTGATGAGGTTACTTAAACTATCCGTAACCTAAAATTCTCGTATTCAGTGCACCGAACTGTTCAATCAAATTTATGGACTGAATTCATGCTATTGAATTTGCTATAAGTATGTTGCTTCTGTTTTTATTCTGTTCCAGTTTGATATACTCCCTTGTAAGCAAGTAACGCATACAAAGCTTGAATTTGAATGATTAATGTTTGTTTAATGATGTATAGAGGTATTCTAGACTTGTAAAATCTGCTGTCAAATTTTAATACTCAGTCCAGCTTTGAGACCATACATGCCAGCAACAAGCAAATCTCACAACGCCTTAGGGATTTATGCTGATACGTATCCGAAAGTTTAGATGCTTATTTAAAGTTTTGGCTTGAAATCTTTAAAGCACAGGTTTTCTTTTGAGATCTCTGTTTCTCTGAGATTGCAGCTGGTCAAAAATAACGTGATAAAGCCTTTCTTGTTTTGCTGCAGTATTTCAACTACATGGCCTGATTGAAACTGGGAATTGCAGAGAGATGCAGATATACTGTTAAGTTACAGATTTCAGTTCCAGAAATGCATAGACATTTTATGGTCTTGTTCGAGGTTTAGCAGGACCAATTTAACTCTTGTGTGCCCATGTGTGATGTGTGCATTTCCACCTAATGGTCTTCTTGCTGATGAATTCAGTAACGTGAGACATTTTTGAATAAGTTGGAGCGGGACCATAGTAAAGTGGTCTGAGCAGAAATGTTGATCCTGGCTCTTGCACAGAATTACTCCTTGGCCTTAGACAACTGACTGAATTTCATTGGTTTTTTCCACATGTAATTTAAGGAGGTGGATTACTTGTCTAGTTCTTCAAATATATACCAAGGTTCTGATAGGTAAATTTAGGAAATAAAAATAGTACCGTCCAAGGCGTGTGGGAAGAGCCAGAGTTCCCTGTCAGAGCAGACCCACCAGCCATGGATGCACACGTTGGCAGCACAGCTCTTATTCTGGGACAGCCCTTATGTAATACTGTATTTTTAAACTTACGTATTCTGAGGATTAAAGAGATGTGAGCAATGCAGCTAAACTCGTTAAACTTCGTTAAATCTTTTCCCACCCCGAGAGGAAACTTTACACACAAGTCACCAGTGACATGGGTGGAGAAGGTCCCACTGTAAAATAAAGATAACAATAAAGAGGCTTTTGATGATAATGATTGTTCAGAAATGGCAAACACAAGCGTCCTCTCAGCGTTGTTTGCCATAGCGTGGCTCTGTTGCTTGTGCTGTTCCTGGCTTGGCCTTGCATCTAGGTGGTTTAGGTCTTTTGTTTTTAAAAGCGGAATTGCATTTGTGTAGAAAGGGAGGGAAAGCAAAAGAAAATTGATCCCAGGTAGTATACTGGGGCCCCTGCTGATGCTCTCTGCTGTGTTTTCTTCCTCTCTGCTGCCGTTGACCTCCTCAAGCCCACGGCCTCTCCTGCCTCCTCAGCCGACATGGCTCCCATCAGTTCTGGCTCCTCCACATGGACCTCCTCGGGGCTCCCCTTCTCCTTTGTGTCCATGGCCACGGGGATGGGGCCTTCCTCCAGCGGCAGCCAGGCCACCGTGGCCTCGGTGGTGACCAGCACCTTGCTGGCGGGGCTGGGCTTCAGCGGTGGCGGCATCTCCTCCTTCCCCAGCAGCGTGTGGCCCACCCGCCTCCCCGCGGCGGCCGCCCCCAGCAAGCAGGCCGGCCGGCCGGTGGTAGCTACCACAGAGGCCCCAGCCGCCGCCTCCCCAGGGCCAGAGCGGGACTCGGCGCTGACGAAGGACAGCGAGGGAGCCGAGGAGGGGGAAAAGGATGAAAAGAGTGAAAGTGAGGACGGAGAGAGGGAGCATGAGGAAGAAGATGAAAAGGATGCCGAGAAGAAGGAGAAAAGCAGGGCGACGGCAGCCGCGGAGGCGCGCAATAGCACAGAGCCCAGTGTGGCCACGGCTTCCCCCAACCGGACTGCTGAGGAGGAAGGAAATAAAACCATATCGGGTGAAGAGCCAAACCAAAACGTTGCCCCTAAGGCTGGACACCCTGAGGAGAGTTTTACCGAAGCAGATGCTCAGCCCCAGCCTCTCCCTTCCACCCAAGTGCCGCCAACATTCACCAACGAACTTTACCCAGGGAAGATCCCAAGAAGACCAGAGACAACAAGAAAACCTCCTCCAAAGGATGACAGGTTTCCAGAGGAATACCCCTCAGATAACAAATTCATCACCATTAACCCAGGTGAGTGGCCTTGTTTTTACCAGCATAAGACTGTTGGAAAATTGCACAAACCAAATTCCTTACTGATTTCAAGTTGATAGATTTTTGTGGTGCCTGGATTCCACGATAGACAGGTCATTACAGGACCAAACCAACAAATTATTACTGGGGGAAATAGAGAGGAAAGAATCATATTTTTATTTTATTAGGACAGACTCGTGCTACTTGTTCTTCTTACTAGAAGAGGAAATTTGGAAAAAAAATGTTTTGGAAAAGGCTGCGTGAAGTGTTTGTTGTTGTTTTTAAGGGGGGGGAAATGCAGTGAACTATGGTTTTGAAATTAATTTGGAAGATTGGTTGCTCTGCAGAGCTAGTGTTTCATGGGAAGCTTGCTCTGTATGCTGTAAGCTAATTTTGTTTATCTGCAGGATTCTCCCTGATTGATTTTGAGACATTCTCCCAAATATGGGATTGTTGGTGGTTTATTTCTCACCACAAAATCTACATGCTCTGATCTTTTAAGACCAGGAACCTTTTGCACTATGCTTACCTCCTTTTTTTTTTTTTCCCTGTGAAAAAAATTTAGCCAGGCAGAGCTCACAGATTTGCTATATTTGTCTTGATGAGAATTAATGATGCTCCTGTACACATCAGCTCTGGATATATGTACCTACTCCACAGTATGTGCACAGCAAGTACAACCTTTGGAGGCATGCCCTGGTGATCTTGTACACCAAGTCTTGTGTGGTCAGAATTTGCTGCACGAGCCTGTGCAAACAGATGCCTGTGGTGCTCCCAACTCACTGTGCAGCAGGTCCATGCACATATTCCTGCTTGGGAAACTCTACACACTGGTGAGGAAAAGTTTGCAAGGAGCAAATGGAGTACTTTCATACAGATCTATTTGCAGACTAAGGACTGGGATTTAGATATGGCAATGAGTTTGTCTGAGTGATTGTGTATATTACAACAGCATTTATAAGATAGCGCATGTTTTTATTGTTTGTTTTTTTTTATTGTTTATTTTGCTAATCTATAGACTGTTTTCTAATTTTGTTTTTTCATCAAAGCAGCTCTAGAGTTAGAATACTTTGGAAAAAAAATAAATATTTATTTTTCCCTACATTTACAAACACAAAAATGCAGACATTGTGCACTCAGTTATAGCTCAGAACCAATTTAGAAAACAAAGCTAAATCCAATCTTTAATAATATTTGTTACAGAAATGCTGACCTGACTGTAATGCTGTGAATCATAACTTCTCTGTAAGAGAACAGATTAATGAAGAAGCCAAGAAACCTGCACCAGATTTTGCAGATTGTATATGTATATTTTTTAATACACTGCTGTTTTTCTTATTCCTCACCCAACTATCTTCTTCAAAGTCCGGTGCTCCCACTAAGTGTACTGTGAGATGCCTGTGAGGCAGCTTTCAACACGCCACTTGCCCTAAAAACCTTTTAGCAGGAAGAAGGGAACTTGTCCTCACCGCACTTTGCAATGCTGGGAGTAAGCATTCAGCACCATTTAGGTTTGAACCCCAACTGTTTGATCTGCCTGGGTGAACCTGCCCCTGGAGTGGCTGTCTTTAGTTGGTCTTTTTGCTTCCTGGTTTCTCATGCACCAGATTCTTGAATGGCCCAAATATGACATCCCTAATATAAGCCCTAGCAAAAGCCCTCATGGCTTATTCTCAGCCTAATGTAAATTGAAGGAAAGGTGGGTAGCTGGTCATGCTTCTTAGCTCCTGACAGAGGGATTGTTGTTAGATTGGTTTTTATTCCATGAAGAAGATAAAAATCAATGAAGAGTTGGGGAAATATTGTTCATATTGCTAAGAAGTACTTGCTGGTTGTATCCTTCTAGTCTGTAGTGATTTCTGTCTCTTTTTAGCATGCAGAGAGCTATTGCTGGAAGTGGTTCAATACAGCTTTGCCTCCTACCAGACAGGCTCTTTTAAGAGCTCTGCTCACTTGCAGGCTTGGAGGCTTGAAGTGACCCTACCTGAAGACTGCACACAAAGATGGATCGGTCTTGAAAGGACTCTGCAAATTAGATTTTTTCATGCTTATATGGGGGGAGAATAACTTCTGAAGATCCTTGTATCTTACACATCTGGCTTCCATGTGTAAAAAATAAAATCTGAAATAACCACCATTAGCTGGGGGAAAAGATATGAGAAAAAGTCATCTGTTTCACCCAAGCTGACCTTGGTTGAATCTTTGTTAAACTTCTGGTTACATACCTGCCCACAAGGGAAGGAGCTGTACCATATTTTCAGCTTCCCAGACAAGCCTCTCCCAGATCCTTCAGGGAACCGAGGAGGCTACTTGGTGGCAAAAGGGCAGGAATGGCTCTTCAGAGAAGAAGGCTGCATTTGTGCTACTTTCCCTGAGGTAGCGGTTCATTCCCTGTCCTTGACTTCAAGGGGGAGAAGCTAGGCTGCTCACAAGTGTGGCAACTCCTTGCCTAGAAGTTGGGTAAAGCTAACGCTTCTCAGCTCTGAGAAGATTTTGAGATGGGGACAGAGGTTTTCACTCTGAATCTCTCTGCACCAGTTGTGAGGATCATGTCCTTCAAAGTCTCTTTAGGTGAGTTTTTCCTCCTTTTCTTTGCATCTTTTGTCCCTAGGCTGCTGCAATGAATAGCTGAGGTCTACTTTACCAGGAATTTGCCCAAATATTTCACTAAATGTGTCCGAGTAAGGCCTGGCTGACCTTTTGGGATTGTTAGCCCTGTGAGAAGACTTAGGAACGCAGACAGAGGAACTTTCCCCCAGGCTGGATCTGGGTTACCAAAGATTCCTGCCAGCAAAACCCACACCTGGGAAATTGGCCCATAAGTCAAACACAACCATGAAGCCTGAAACTGGTTTCTTCAGGTTATTTTTTTTCCATAGCAATATGGAAATCTGTAATTCATACAAACAGAACAGACCTAGCTCACGCAAGAAGTTGAGTTCAGTGAAACTCCAGGCATAAGCAAGACCTCTTCCTGTGAGAAAAGGACTTAAAGATTTTCCACAACCAGGTGAACCTGAGATCAGGGCAACAACTAGCAAAGTCAAGAGGATATTGCCAGAATTGTCTGAAATAATTTCTGAGGATCAGGACAGTTAAACGAAGGTGCAGCTCACTTCTGAAATGAGCTGAGACAACGCCGCTGCAGTTTACTGTGTCCCGCAGAGGGCAGAAACGTTTTTGGATGCATCTTTTCGCCAGGAAATCAGTTCTTAAAAAGCTGTCAGGGTTTCCAAAATGTTTTTGTGAGTGGAAAGTTTAATCATTTTAAGGAGTAGAAAATTGTTTCATAACAATGTACACTTGTAAAATTAATTATATAGCATCAAATTAGCAGTTGTAAGGAGATAACTGAATGGGGAAGTACTCACGAGTGTGGATGATTAGAGGAGAGCAGGGAACACATGAGAAATTACAGGGGAAAGTGCGAGGCCAATTAGTACAGCAAGGCTCATTTTCTTTTAGTGCTTATTTCACACACACATACACACACCTCTCCTGAGGCCATGTCATTATTTTCCAAATGGCACTGGCCTCTTCTTGTCTGGTGGTATTGGCCAACGCTAATGATTTTCTTCTGTCACTGAGCGCTTGCTTGCATTCTCCTCTTTCATTTTCCTGATCGTCCCTGTCTCTGTTTTGTTGCCCACATTAGACTAATTGTACCTTTGATCTGCAACTGTTACACACGCAGCTGCTCAGCATTGTCCATGACTCTGAAACCTGAAAATTAGAAAAACAGCAATTAGAATGATGCTCTCTCCTCCTCCCTCCCCTCAAAAAAAAGGAAATAAAAAAGGAAATAGGATGATTCAGTTTAATCAAGCTAGACAGACACAACCCAACATCATTCTGGTTTGTTGTGCCAGACAGTTAAACAGATCCTTTGTACATGATAGGAGGTAAAGAAAGGGCTGTTGTGAGCAAAAAATATATGTCTGGCTGGGGCTTTTGCCTGAGTCATGAGCAGAGCCTAAGAACAGAGACCTGTGTTTGGACCTTGATCGAAACTTCATCCAGGTCCTCCCATCCTCAGTGCCCACCCATTTATTTTGAGTTCCTCCCATGAGAGGCTGTGTAGAGCGATCATGATGTGCAGGCTAAATGTCATGCCAGGCATATACTTTTAACAGAGTGAATTTTAGTTTTTAGAACAGTCTTTGCCAGGTCTGAGGTTACAAAAGCCTTTCGGGGGTAACCTCATTAAGATAATTAAACATCTGTGTAATTCTTTCTTTCTCCATACACAGCAAGGATTATTAAGCTGTATTTTCATGTGGCACATGAGCCATTTTGTATGGCAGTTTATGGAAGCAAGCAGTAAAATGGCTTGTGTATAAAAGAATTGGATTACTGAAAAAAATTTGATGTGTGCAAACAGTATGAATCTCAGTTATCCAACATCAGGTTTAAACATGATTGGCATCCGTTTACAAAGCAGTGAAAATCCATGCTTAGTTGTGTGCAGCTTCTAAGTCTGAATACTGCATAAATGCCTTTAAAAAAAATAGGTAGAAAATTGCTGTCCAATGATACGAGCTTGTGTGAAAGTGATCTTTTTTAAAAGAACATACCTTTTTGCCTTTTCATAGTTGAATAACATGGCCAATATTATTTTCTAGAATTAACTAGTAGTTTTATATAAGTCTGTAATTTTGTTTACTCAAAGGAGGGGTGAGCAGGTGACTTTCTTTTAAGTAACCATAGGGACAGAGACAACTCTGCAGTGGAGGTTTTCTTTGGGCATGCAGAACGTGTATTGTTGTAGTTATCGGTATCTGCAACAGTACAACAAACAGAACTTTGTACTGGTGGCTTGTGCAGGGTCAAGGGATGATAAAGGGAAGTTACAAAAGAAAAAAGCAGATCCGTTATATATTAGGGCTGTGGTTGCTTATTATAGCAAGCAGTGTAACTTAAGGGAAATAAACACATTTTTATTCTCAGTAACGAATTACCAAGAATATCCAGAAAAACAGTACATTTCGCAGACTGTAGAATGCCTCGACCTTTGTGCAGGAGTTTCACTGCCAAAGCACCCCTCGCTGCCCAGTGCTCTCTGATACTCGCCATGCCAGGGCCTCATCCATCCAGGACCTGGATGGCACTGCTGAACGGGTGGTTCACAGGAAAGCAAGCATTACGGATTTTATAGACGTAGAAGTTTATTTAGCAATGCTGGGCTGGTGTCATGTGGGACCTCCTGAAACAGATATGCTGTAATAATTTTTATTCCTTCCTACCGGGATGTATTCCAAGCCAGTAAAAGGCAAACTGAATTAATTCAACGAAGGCATATGCCACTGGAAACTGTTTACATTTCTTAGAAAAAATGGAGTTTCCTGGTCCATTTTTAAGCTTTTTTTTTTTTTTCCGTGAAGTAGTTACATGGGCACAGTTACAAGGATATGCTGTTGGTGCTACCATGCCTCAACATTCTCACTTCAGAAAAGAAAGAGTAAAATGCTGAGCATTTTTTATTGTATACTATTTTGTTATGAGAAAAATGGGAAGATATAAGGGCCCAGATCTGTCCTTTGTGTGTGTATTTTCTTCAGTTTTTTTCCAAGTTACCCAGTGTGCTTTTTTTAGGCTCTTTTGCAATGACACTCAAGAGACACCTGCCAGTACTCCAGCTGTACTGCTGTGCTTCTGGCCCCAGCTGTCATTCTAGAGCAACTTTTATTGGTGTTGGTTTGTTTAACCTCTCTCAACACTTTACTTCAGCAGTGGAAAACACCTAAGACTTTCTCTTCAAAGACAGTACAGGAATGGTTTATGTTTTTCCTCAGCACATCACTGCTTGGGCATTCCCAACTGGAAGCCAGGGCCAGCCGTCAGCGTGCAGGAATGGCATTTGCAATTCTGGCACTCAGCATACTGAGCACTTACTGATCCTCACATCTGTGGCATACAGAGTTGGCAGGGTCAGATAAGTGTGTTCTCCACAGTAGACTGAGTAAGAGGAGCATCATGAGCATTGCAGAATTTAATAGCGTGCATTGGGACTCTAGCCCATGCTGTGCTTACAATGGAATTTAATTTTCTTTCCATGCAAACAAAAACATACGTTTTTGGGTTGAAATATGTGGAGGTAAAACTGAATAGAATATTGTCCTTGGTGTGAAATGAAGTAATACCCATACAGATGTAAAGTGGTAGGACCATTTGGCTCCTTACTAAGATTTATTACGTTGCATGGTTTTTACTTTGTCTTTTTTGCCATTCTGATTAGCAACACCTCACAGACTTAATTTTTTCATGATGTTAAACGATTTGAAATGCACTGATAAAGACCAGTGCCTCAAGGCTTATTTCTGCAGGTTTTGTAAATACAGAGAATAAGCCTTTGCTTTAATTGTAGGGTTGTTCTTTTCCTTACTCCTTGCCGATCAAGGAAATCAAAAACCTATCTCGAAAATGGTATGGAGCATATTATTAGTATGCTGTGAAGACTAACACTCACCACGTGCTCTAAGTACAATGTCGTGTGCATATTCTGCAGAGTGGTTCTGTTGGTAACCTCAGTAGCCGTTCTTACTGAAGTTGGAGACCAGTGGCTACTCATCTCTCTTTTGATCAGTTCTACACTCAGTGCACGTTCACTTCCACCAAACATCCCTCTGATTAGCACCTCATTTAGGTTGCTTGCTAAAGGGCATTACCTCCATCAGCCTAGTTCTTAAAACTAGAAAGATTGCTTGCTGGGCTTGCAGCAGCCTGCAGCCTTGCTCTGTTTTCAGCAGTCAGGCGAAAGCATTTACAATTAACCTTTACTTCCATGTTAGTTGAATTTTACTCCTGCCTATGGAGGAATATAATCTAAATGCTATTAAAATAGAGTATGACTTCATATTATGTGACATCTGGTGACTTCCAATTATCTGTGTTTTGCCTGCCTACGGTGAAAAGGCAATTATGTTCTTCTGGTAGGATTTGCAGCAGTTTCAGAAGATATGATAATACAATAGCGAACGAGGGCAAGGAAGCACATTGGTGAGGAAGGACCTGATGGTCTAATAAGTAGAATTCAAGTGTGTATGTTTCGATCCTCGTTCAAATCAGAAGCTGTTTACACTAATCCTTTCCCATTACGTCCTGTTGACAGGTATTAATCAATTACAGTCTGTTTTTTTAGGAAACATGGATGAAATACAGAATCCGCTTCTGTACTTTTTGTTTATAATCAAATATTTAATCTACCATGTTATCAGAATCATGGAATATCCTAAGTTGGAAGGGACTCACAGGGATCTTTGAGTCCACACAGGATTACCTGAAAATCTTATCTAAAAATCTAATCTATTCCTCTTCATCAAGTCTACTTGAATTTGCACAGTTTTGGTGTTTTTTGACATACAGTGTAGGGGCAGGGTCTATTCTTATGAGCTTCAGTACCCGAAGAACTCCTAGATATTTATCTTATATATGATACAGTAATTTTGGCATGGTGTTAGAGACATGCAAAAAGTGAAAATGAAGTTACTCGGCCAGCTCTCATATATTGACCAACTTTCATTTTGTTCAAAAGCTGCCGCATAACAATTTCTTCTGTCAGTTACAACACACACCATCCATTCATTCATCCATCCATCTTGACAATCCATATGCTAAAAAGTGCTTTCGTATGCAGTAACTCACCAGATTGTGACAATTCAGCAAATGATGTGACATGACACCCAGCATGTTGAGGATTTTTTATTTGAAGATAGTTACCAAGAAATTTATTTCTGAAGCAAAGTATTATGCTGAGCTTTGCAAACAGAGCTGTCCTGCAGTGTTGAGAAACAGGGTGCGTTTACCTGCGAACACTGATGACGGAGCAAAACATTTACTTTGTTGCTGTGGTGGAATGACTCGGCAGGGTCCTCCACATTTGATAATAGGTGCTTAAGTGATAGAGTCCTAAAATTGTGTATGAGACTGTAATTACAGGCAGCAGTAAAATCCAAGCCATATGAGGCAATAAACACCATACTTCTGTGCTCTAATGTTTCAGACTAAAGACAAATGGAATCCCACCCTGCAATTAGAAGATCTTTGCTCTGAGTGTTTGCTCATATCATGTAAAATGCACAAGCTATTTGTTTTGCTTATACATATTTCCATACAGTAACTCTGCTTACACGTAATGATTGTCTTTATTATGTGTTTAATACACAGCTGACAAGAACAGCTCCAGCATGGCCACGAGACCTTCTCCTGGTAAAATGGAATGGATCATCCCACTTATTGTGGTCTCAGCACTGACCTTCGTGTGCCTCATTCTTCTCATTGCTGTGCTTGTCTACTGGAGGTGAGCCTGTTTTCTTTAGATTGGGAAACCGATCATGATTTAAAACACATTTTGGATGGTATTTTTTAATGCGGTCCCATGTTTTTTATTTTATTGGATGTTATGGTGATAGATGCATTAGATATCTCTCCAGATGCTAAAACAGCTCTGTTGGTTAACTATTCAGCTGTCTCAAATATTAAATTTTTGTGTCATGAAAATGAAGTTACTAGTAGCAGTGGTAGAACCAGCTGTAATGTCAACAAATATTTTCACAATTAGTTCATTTTAGATAGCTGTTAAAAGCCTAGTGAGACTGTACTAGCTACCACATGTGACTTTGCCACTGACTTTCTGTGTGATCTTCAGGTGTTCATTCTTTTCCTTTGACTTCTACAAAAGGGAGATAAAGTTGTTGCACGTTACATAGCAATGCTCTACATAGGAGCTCCTTAGCACTGGTGAAGCATTCACAAGTACAGACTGCAAGAACTTGCAAGTAAAGATTGCCTCTTAAAAAGAGATAGCATCCTTTACACCAACCAGGCTCAGTGGTGGAAATCAGGTTTAGCATCAACAAATCCAACTCCAGGTGATTTAGAGTAAAACAAACCCGTAGTGCCTTCTTATGCCAGAACCAGAACTCCAAGATACTTCATTTTTCTTGTAGTGAAAATTAGCTAGACATTAGCCTTATAGAAGGCATTTTGGAATTATTTCAAAATCTGCTTAGATGGGACACAGAGAAGTAGCTTTGGTGAGAAATAACGGTCTATTGATCATTATATCTGCAGAATCAATTACAAAAATACCAATCTGTTTTTCAATGCACCCATTTTACTGGCAATTAATTGGCCAAATCATTGAGACTGGAAACATTCTAAAGTATATTAACAAGTAGAAGACGATATTCTTGTGAAATTCATTTCTATTAACAGTTGCAAGTAATTAATGTGATTACAGTAAAACAGTGAATAAAAGAGCAGTGATATGTGCGCAAATGCTAAAGTTGCAAAGGTTCTGAACATTTCCATTTAGTGTCCCATCCTTCAGTATACCACTTTTCCAAAATCTCTCTTTTTTTTTTTTTCATTTGAAGAACTAAGCTTGGTCATATTCATACCAGACAAGCCCTTTAAGTATATGGTGTATCCTAAAGCACTGTAATAAGGGACTAGTAGTATTTATCTTGCATTGATACAAAATGCTCTTCTAAGGAAGAAGGGTTTAGAAATAAAATGCTCACAGCAGTTATCAAGAAGGGTGTTGGTACCTCTCATTGTTGATCCTGCCTGGCAGGAGGGTTGGATTAGATGATGTTCAGAGGTCCCTTCCACCCTCAACCATTCTGTGATTCTGTAGTGGATGGAGAGAAATACTTGCAAATTTAGTAACAGTACTCTCCCTGAGAGAATATTAAAGTTGGAAAGTACTGGCTTAGTGACCAATTGTTAGAGACTAATTTTTGGTAAATACTGTTTTTTTATAGATCATAATATTAGTCAAGTCTCAAATTAAGATACGTTACTTAAAATGCCTTTTATCTTTCAAATTCCAAACCATCTACCTCATAACGTTTTTATTTGCTTAGCAATAACAAACAGGCACATAAATCAAGGAAGTGAACAAAAGCTTTAACTGAAACCAAATTATTTTTCCAGTAATGTTACTTGTTGTTTTGCATAACAAAACATTTTTGTTGCAGCAATTGGTTTTTATCTGCTCTCCATAATTTACATGAGTAGTTAACATTCATCAATAGCTTTGGTAGAATTATGAACACGTAATACGTTAATACTCTTGACAGTAGTGGATCAATTTTTTGTGTATAATTGATGCTAAAAAGAATGTCGAGATTTAAAATTAACGTAGATATGGAAGGTATGTCACATAACAGTCAAAAGTTTTGGATAAATATGAAGCAACAAATTGAAGAACAATAAGCAAACTTGAAGGCACATGTTCTCAATTCAAAATAAGCTTGTGTTCCAAACTTCATAGTTCTGAGGATTTTTTTTAACAAATAGAGGACAAGTACAAAAGAAGTAAATGCGTGTTTTAGAATAAATCAACAAGGAACTAGAACACAAACTGTCTCCAGTAACATTTCACGTTGTGCAGACCATGTCATTGAAGTGGTAACACAACATTTTGTGTGCCCTTTTCAGTGTGATTACCATTCTTTAGGAAAAATAAAATGTTTATCTTTGTAAGTGCTTCAAAGAAAGGGAAAAACAGAACCTCAGACACCTCAGAGCCTAATTTACAAGTTTGAAAGGAACAGTGATCTGGATTTTCAGGAAGAAATACTTAGCTTAAAATGTAATAGGCAACATATGGAATAATTTGCTAATTAACACCATCAAAGCAAATGGCATGAAAATGAGTTTGAGACAGATTTTTCAGTAAGGGAAACATGGTATTGAAGTGCACAGCAGAGAAACACTTGCTATGAAAGGATAACCCTCGAGGGGACAGGCATGCTGGACCAAGGGGTCTTCTCTTGCGCAGAAATTCTTTGTTCTGGTGTGAGAAAAAGCATTACGAAATACAACCCAGGGAACTAGAAAATGCAGAAGAGACATGGTTACCCTTTGGCAATACATTTTAAGGGTAAAACAAATGATATTTTTCTTTTTTCATTTTTGAGCATTAGTGGGAATAAGAAGATTGGAGAACAGAGGTGACGTAAGTAGAACAATGAAGCAGAGCAAAGCCTTCTGCTTCTTTGCATTGCATCAGTGCCCTGTTATCCAGGGACCAAAATAAGGAGTTAAGGGGTTGCTTAGGAAGGTTTGGCAAAACGTTTATCTCTGTTCTGCTCCTTTGTATCGCATTCTGTGATACAGAACTGAAGTAAGTTTTGTGATGATGTCTTGTTGGAAAGAAGCTTTGTTTTTTGTTACCTTTATGTGAAAAGGTGAGTGAAAGGAAGCAGTCAGTGTTTGATGAATCTTTCCCTATGTCTGTGCAACTTCCACGCTGTGTTCATTAGAGACCTCTTGTAATTTAATATATTTGGGAATGATTTGTCCCATTTCTGAACAAGACTCCCTTATTTGCAGAGGTAATTTGCTGTTCTCAGTTCCTTTTCCATGTGGATCCTGGACAAATGGCGAAAGAATATGATTGATGTTGAAGAGAAAGGGTCACTTCCTTCTTTTTAGCACAATGGCCATCTCAGTAATGAAAAGGGATGGGAACTTAGAGGCAAGCAGCCGCTCTGAATTACCTTTCTACTAAAGTTTCCTGAATTCAGTACTTTTAATGGCACCGCTGTGCAAAGAGGGCTATGTGATTTTAAGTTGGTAGAATGGAAAATAAACTAGGTCAGCATAATGAAGCTGCAAAGATTGCCCTGCCTCGCACCCCAGGACAATGAAGGGAGCGGCACCACGGGATGACCAGGAGCCAGGGAGGTGCACTGGGGCTGGTTGGGAGTTTGGCTTCGCAGCAGGAGGGTTATAGTTCAACAGTTTGCTTCTGTGCATCTTTGATTCCTCTTACAGAAAAGCTGGCCTGGCTGGTCCTTGAGCTGTCATGGGCATGACAAAGGAAGCTGCTGCTCCCAGTTCTAGCACCTGAAACTGATTTCTTGTAGTGCAGAGAATTAGAGTCTTAGCAGATAGAAAATATGAGGAGGCCAGATCCATGTAGTACTCAACATTCAGCATTCGCTTCCGCAGTGGCACAATGGTATTTCTTTTTTCTGCTTTCATTCCCTCCGTACTAGTTCCTGAAATTGGTTTCTGTTTGGACAACCACTGCGTATTTCGGAGAACTATTCACTCCGATTTTATGATCTTTCGTTGGAGCACTACCAGCTCATCTAGAGCCCTTTCGAGCGTGTGCATCGTAAGCTGCAGTTTCCCAAGCACATTATTTTTGTGTTTCTGGGCATTTGTTTTGCATCTGTGATTTTATACCCAGACTCAGTATCATGAGATCCTTCTGCAGTACTTCAAGGTCAGTTTAAAATTTGACTTGGATTTTCTGCCATCTTTGCCACTGTTACTCTCAAAGCCTTTTCTACAAGGCTTTGAGAATTGCAGCGTGTGTTGGCAGTGACCTCCAAACTATTTAGGGATTGTGTGTGACTTCAGGTTTTTTTGCAACAAGGCAAGTTCCTACAGCATGCTGAGCCATACTATGCCTGGAAACTTTCACTGTATTCCTGTCACAACTTGAAAAAGTCCTGAATATTGACACTGTAAGGGATACCCAGGGTCAGTGGCACTTTCTTTCTCACAGAGGTTCAGGAGTGTAAGTAGGGTTGGGAAATCAACTAAAATACTAAGATGCATGTTACGTTCTGTCACTTTAGAAAAAAGAAAGGAGTTTTAGGAGTGACTGGTGACCTTCCCCTGATTGTTTTCCATTCTGATTTTTAATATAAATACTACAATACCATAGACTATGGTTTCAAAGGGGAAAATAAGCAGAGAATATTAAGAAGCAATTAAGATTTTAGAGTTTAGCCAACAGCAACTTTTAAATGGGAACTAAATTATAGCCATTTCTCATTTTCAGCTAAGAGGAAGAAATTAATTCACAACTATAGCTGGAGAGTTTTCTGTTTCTTTCTTTTCTGCAGATACCATAATTCACCTCTGAATTATTGCCACTATCAACATTGTGATCCCAAAGACAAAGCAGGAATGTTGTATTGCATTTCTTATTAAATCAAGCTGTTTATACAGTGCTAATATGTTTACATTCAGGAGGGATTTTTGGAACAACACAGCTGCTGCCTTTCAAAGAGCAAGCAAGCTTACATTGCTTGTTTATAGTCATGTGTGTATATGAGACAGCTTGGGAAAAAGAGGCCTTTAAATTTCCTTAGGCAAAACTGTACAGAATTTAAAAGAAGAGTTTTCTTAGGTTCTGGTAAGCATCCTACTGAATTGAACAGAGGCCCTGGAACAGGTCCTGTGACAGAGCCTCACACTTCAGCAGTGCCTTTCTGTGCAGAGGAAATGACATTGAGCACCAGGAGATGCGGGTTCTTTCTCTGACTGTCATTGATTTTCTGTGTGACCCGGGGCCAAGTCACTTACGGTTTGACTGCATTGTTGTTGAACTCGGTGGCAAAGACCTCACTGGGAGCAAGCTCGGGTGTTCAATATTTCAGCACCTGAACTCAGTCACTGGTGAAATAGCACCAAAGAAGGTCAGTTAGCTGTATTTGTAAATCAGTTTGTAATTTAGAACTATAAGCTGCAACATGAGACCAAGGACAGTTGTAGTTATCATGTCTAATAACCGTGCCTTGGAAAACCGCCATTTGGTGTTCAGTTCTGGGTAACTTGTGCTGCCGCATAGCTAAGAGTGTTAAAACTTCATTGGGAAAAAAATGTGAACTTCTGCCTGTAGGAGGTTGTAAAAAGTGCTGAAATTGTTATTTGAACCTATCTTTAGATTTTATTTTATGAGTACACAGTGTGTTGTTCATCTACTGTACTGATTGAAAAAGGAACATTGCAAATTTACAGACCTTTGTAAAATTGCTTGCTTACAATGATAAAAGCTGCTTTCAGCTTACTCTAAAATACTTGTGATTCTGCTCGCTTTCTCACTCTTGGAGGATGCTAGGTAACACTTTCTGAGTCTGTGTGTTGATTTTAAGAATGACTTGGGTGCAGTTGCTAGTGTATTTATTTCAGCAGCAGTGAATCAAGCACCCTCCTCTGTTCCTGCCCTTGCACTGCCCTCTGTGATACCAAAGCAAATGTTTGTACAACCACGTGGTGAGCTGGATTGAGAAATAATCCACGTGTTGTTTTTTTGGTTTTGATTTTGCTGTTTTTGTTTTAAAAAAGAGGGGGTCTTTCATGCCCTGATTTAAACCAGATTAACTCCCAGTCTGGTCCATGCAGTAACCAGAGAGAGTTGCATTGGCATAACCGAGGGAGCAGCAAGAGGCAGGAAGGAGCAGGATGCTCGCGCTGACGCTGCCCCAGTGGTGCCAGAGGACCATGTCCTCTTGGCTTGAGGACAGCAGTGCCCCAGGGTGCAAGCCGTGTTGTCACAAGCGGTGGGGAGAGTTAACCAAGGGGAGAGATTTCCTGAGCTGGGAGACGGGCAGCACTACAGGCAGATGAGGAGAAACACGGAGGTGAGCTGTGTGCCTGAAACCTCTCCCTGTGACCATCCTAGTTCGGAGGTTCAGTAACCAGCCATGCCCTGCTCACACCGAGCAGGACGTGCCTGCGTTTTGCTCTGGAATTGGCTGCACGTAGTTTTGTGTGATGGAAAGCAGCGTCAGAGGGTAACTGCCCAGCAAGCAGCGTGCAGCCCAGCCTGGGTTCGGAGCCCTCTGATCTCCCTGCCTCAACCTAGGCAATGCAGGGAAAGCACTCCAGCCTTTATGGCAGAAGACCCAGGCTGTATTTGATTTTGCCAGTGCTGGAGGTGAAGGTACTGAAGCGGTGGGCCCTTCTGTGTGCTGTATCTCAAAGCGCTGCTCATTTTCATTGAAGGGGAGCAGGCCTGTGATCGTCTCCCTCTTATCCCGCGTGGGGAGCCGAGCTCAGCCTTTGTGCCGACGGCAGGCAGCTTGCTTTCCAGCCTGAAGCTCAGGGCAGCCGCTCGTTGCTTGTTCTAGCTGTTGGCACCGTTCTTTGAGCGCTTGTCGGGGAAAACCGATAGGAAAAATTCTCCGACTGCATCCCCGCTCTCATCTGGCGACGTGCAGCTTGGGGCGAGGGGGGAGAGCCCATGAGGAGAAACGCTAAGGCCAAAACGTAGCGCGGTGCTGCTCTTCCTCCCGTCGTGGGCCTGTGGGGTTTTATCCTCTCTTCTCACTGGGACTTGGGAAGGATCCAGCCTGGCTGCCCTGTGAGGGTGGTGGGGTGCTGGGGCCTACTCCGCACAGGCACGGCCGACATGGGCGAGCGCAGGGGAGGCCTTGACACCCCGTCCCGCACCACCCGTCCTTCCCAACCTCTTCCTCAGTACCCGTTTCCCAAACGGCTACTTGAGGCCTTTCAGAAATCACAGGAGTTGTCAGTTGTTATAGTAACGGACCCCCTGCTGCTGAATTGGCCCTGAGATGCCCATTTGGGCTTTTGAACAGACTAACTCATGCTCATTAGACAAAAAAGAGAGAGAGACAGATTTGCAGATGGAAAGTTGCTTTTTAAGCATGCTGGATGATCTGTTAAGAGCTAGATTGTGGAAGGGGGCATGTTATCTAATTATATGCCTGTTACTTTTACTCTTCTTTAATTAACACTAGTTTTACTTTTTCTTGCAAAGCAAAACACTGCAAGATTTTGGATTCCTCCCTGGTGAGGTCGGTAGCGAGCTGCTGCTTTACAAACAAACAATTGTTGTCTTAAGAAAGGAGAAAGAAAAGAAGTCAGAGGGAAATTAAAAGAAGTGAAACGCATGTCACTGGTGATTTCCAGAACCATAATGATACCTACAAAACTCAGAAAAGAGCATTTCTGATCCTCATTGTGCAACATCAGGAGCAACACCAAAAATTAATGAGCAGATTTTGACCCAGGGATGTCCCATTTCAAGGAAACAGCACGGTCTAGATCTTGCTTCACGTTTAAATCTGAGCAGCACCATTGATATTAATAGAGTGACTGAATAACTGCTATCGGTTAAATCAGACCTTGCTCTCATAAATTTGAGTCCACATAACTGTAGAACCTGTGTCACCTTAAACAGGTTCTCAGGAGCACGAAAGTGCAATAACAAGTTACTTCTTGCCAGGTATTTGAAGCCAGCTTCTTCCTATGTCACGCATGGCCAGCCTTCATCTGAATTTCATGAAGCAGCGTTCTTCTCTCAGCTGCCCTGTAAATGAAAAGAAAACCAAATCTACAGCAGGCTGGTGTATCTCCAGGTGTAAAGAGGACTGTGGCTGTGAGAGGTGAGGTATATCTCACAAGATACACCTTTTCTTTGAGGAAGCTGGGAAGACCATACGGGCAGGCAGGATTGTTAGCTGAGAGGGGACGCAAGTGTTCCAGTACGTGAAAGGGATCTGCAAGGAATAAATGATCTTCTGCATCCATTGTGCTTAGGATGAGGAGTCTTAGGTTTAAATTGCAGCGGGGGAGGAATTTAGGTCTGACATTAGAAAAAAGCTTTATGATAGGAACGACAATAAAGCAGCGGACTACAGAATTTCCATCATTTCTACGTTCCAAAAAAAGGTTAAGCAGCCATTTGTCAGGCACAGCACAGGAGTCATCGATCCTGCATGGGAGCTCAGAGGCTCGTTCTCCACAGCGCTGCCATGCAGGCTTTAAGGCACACATGCAAGTACAGGAAAAGAGGGGGAATGGAGTAGTGTGATAAATCGTCCTGTGAATCACAGACTAGAAGGCTGAAAAAGTGTTTAGAAGAAACCGTTCAAATGCATCACATTTAAAGTGAGTAACGTGAAGCCAGTAAAAGAGCACATCTAAGAAGTGGGGTAAGGACAGAGGGGGGGCTGTAGCTTTGGGTAGGGAGAGGAAAATACAAACGGGCAGGAAAGAAACGGCACGGGCAGCTTGCAGAGGACAGCTGCGTCAGGAGACCGCAGGTTGGTGGAAAGAAATCTGTTTGGAGTTTCATTCCGTCTGTTCTCCTGCAGCGGTGGGCCTAAAATTAGGGAAGAAACAAGAGTACAACAATGATAGGAAGATTGGAAAAAGAAGAGCAGGGGCGAGCCTAGTTGAGGTTTGTTACCCCCGTTGGGTGTTATCCGAGGCATCCATCTGTATTGCACGTGTCAATACTGCCGTTAGCAGCAGCGAGTGCCAGCGTGAGGCCATCCCTCATGTCAAGGGAAAGGACCCTGCAAGCCAGCACCCGGGGTGGCTGAATCAAGCCATCCACAGAGAGCTTGTTATGGGGAAGTATTTTCTTGCAGAGCAGACGGGGAACAGCGATGGCTTAAAGAGCTAAATTCTCAGAGCTATGAAGCCTCGCACAAATCATCCGTCCCAGCCCAGGCAGTCCTGGTGCCTGCTGGATTGTGGTTATTTTTAACGGTACATTTAAATGAGAGCTCTTAGTTGAAACTGTGCTTGTTCCACAGCTCCTGGGATGTTTGTACTGTGCGGGTCAGTTGTGTGAATGTCTTTTCTGCAGGCACTTTTATGAACTCAGTGGGAGCCCTGATCTGCATCACCTCTTTTTTAAAAAGATAATGTCAAGCATGCAATCATAAGTCAAACAACAGCAAAATACGTGCTTCGGTTGTGGAAGACTAGAATTCAAAATATCATGGTGGTGACCTTGAAAACAATGAAACAACAACAAAAAAAAAGTTTTTATTTTAATCTTTAATTTGCTGTGAAGCATGTCCCATAAGAGCTGAGACATTTAGGGTATGCTAATTCACTAAAGAGGATAAGGTGTTGGCAGCAGGATGGAAAACTGCTATTGACACGCTCGTCACCGCTTTGTGTAGATGTGGAGCAGCATTTCCCCAATATTTGCAGAAATACCTTCCTCTGGGGAGAGAGCAAAGGGGAGCAGGCAGGGACAGTTGAGGTCAGGCAATGAGGAGTCTGTGGCGCAGCTGCAATTGATCTTTGTTTTGTTTCCCTGGAACTAATTAAATGGATTAATTCCAGACACTTTCTCTGGAAATGCCTTCCCCAGTGCTGCTGTAGTGATGAGGTCTTGAAAAAAAGAGCAAGGTTTTATTTGTGCAGTAACTGGATTAAAGGCGGTATTTTTACAATGCATAGTTTTGAACCAATATTTTTAAATATTCAAATATTCTAGTTAGGCTCCATTAAGAAATGGTTTGTAATTGCTGAGAAATAGTATGCCATGAGGAGTACAGGTTTTAGATGAGCACAGCAGTAGAGGATGTTACTGCTGCCTTCTCCTACTCAGCTGTTAGTTCATTGTAAGCTATTTTACAAGAAACTTTAATACAACTTTAAAACTTTTGAACTCTGGATTTTAGAATTATGATCAGCTATTAAAAAAAAGAGAAATCAGTCTTAGCAATCATGCTTCCTGTGAAATTAACTTGGGAAAAAAAGGTCAAAAATATAAATATTTCTTAAGAAGCTGGGTGCATTTTTTGTTCCCTTTCTTAGCTGCAAGAAACAATTTATTAACTCATCGTTGTTTGACTTGTTGCTAGTTTATGTTCTTTATCGATCTGTTGCTAATGCCTATGTTTTATATAATATTTTTAGTATGTATATGTTAAATCGTATACGGTATCTCTAGTATTCTCACATAAATTGGTAGGCTCAGAGTTAGAGGAATGTCTCGGATGAACTGTGAATGAAATATCCTATAATACAAGTAGATGTACCCAGAGGGAACAGTATACCTCTGCTGTGAAACTGTGAATTAACCACAGCAACCAGATAAATTATATTTTTTCGCTCTCCTTGTAACCATAAAATACAGCTATTGAAGTGCCCTGTGCTGTCCTAAGTCCCACAGCAGCATTTGGACTAACATTAGCACTAGCTATTTCACAGCGGGATGTGGTCTGAGTGTAAAATTATAGGGTAAGAATATTAAATCAATTCAGCAATCTTAACTGGTTGGATAAATACCAGGAATCAGCAGCCTAGTAAAACAATAACAAGCAGGGGTGGGTTTTTATTTTTACTTTTCTTAAAATAAAGTGCCAACCTATGCAACTTAGGTAACAAATGCCTTGGGATGCTCGATGTGTATTGTGCTGCTATTACAAATGTTGCAAGTATGCGAATTCATTCAGGTTCTTGTACAACGCTCAGTCCGTTAAGAAGAAAACATCTCTTCTATCACTGTGGATGGCACGTACTTCACTCTGCCAATCTACAGGTCAGAATCCATTTCTTTTCTAAATTTCAAGCCGAAATGGGAGCAGGTAGCATGCCTGGTTGTCATTTCAAGGATTGTTTCATGTGTTGGAAATCCTGTTTTTTCTAAAACAGAACAAAAACATTTGAAGTATCATACAAAGAGACATTTATAAAGCAATATATTAAAAAAAAAAATACAGGTTGGTGTTGACTAAAATTTTTTCTCCAGTTTTGAATGTTAAAAATATTGTTAGTGTAAAAACAGCAGTGGTTACAGTTGAGGATTGCAACAATTGTGCAGTGCTGAGGGCAAGGAGGACTTCAAACCACATCATAACTCAAAATGATGATCATTTACTCTTCGGTCTTCTAAGTTTCCTGAATTTCAGTGTTCATTGCTCATAGCAACTGGCATTGCAGACATGAGGTGAAAGCTCTGGAGGTGCAGTCCTCATCCCTGTCATTTTTTTGGTTATTTGTTCATTTCGAATAAAAGCCTAGGATGTAAACCTACCAGAATGGTTAGTCTCTTCCCATTCATACAGCTCCTTATTTTTGAAGCATTCAGGGTGCTCTTTCAGTCAGAGAGAAAATGGGTTTGCTTTGCAGTTCACTTTCCACAGCCTGCAGATGTTGGTTTTGTGAGTTAATGCGGAATCCAGGCGTCTTCATCCACATAACCAACGTTTATTCAACATACACGAAATAAGATTCCTGGCCATGATATTTTTACAGGCTTCACATTCATTTCAATGAACTGTTTTTCACCACTTTCCTCACTGCTAAAGGTACAAACAGGCCTTTTAACTTAACAGTGCTTTTCCTACAATCTGTTTATTCTTCAGCAAGCTTTTCTGTAAGCTTTGGAAGTCAGAAGTCATAGTCATGTTTTCTGCTAATGCTTAGTCTCCCTACAGCTACCCACTTGTCCTGTGCCCTTGTACTGTCTAATTTGGGGGAGCAGAGAAAGAAGGGAGAGAGAGATTAACAGCCCATCAAACACCAAGGGCATTTGGTTTATATCTGCCAGAGTTGTTCCGAACGTACTTTGTGGTATTGAGGGGGGAGAGTGTTACCTTATATTTATTGACAGCAATTCCTTTTCCAGAAACCTCTGATAATAATTAAGTAATGCCATTTGCATGCACAAATCACCATAGTTTGACTTGGGTGACATTTAATATTGAATCTGTCTAGGCAAAGCAATTGTAGGAATTGTATTTCCTTGGAGATCAGTCCTAAAGAATGAAAAAAGTTGAAAAGATTTTTAAAATCATTTCAGCAAAGAAATTATTCTCTTTTTTTCCAGTGACTGTGAAAATAAAGTTTCTGCTTTACAAAGGAAAATACAGTAATTAGGAAATTTGCAAATGTAAATTAGCCTGTGTTGGTCTTCGTCTTTATTTATGTCATTAAATGGAGTATTTAATTAGCATATATATTATTCAAGTTTCAATATAATCCATTTTGTAAGTCCAAGTTCAAATATAAAAATCAAAATGGGCTTGATGCCTATTGTTCACATGCAGAGCAGCTAACATAGATGTGAAGATATGATGTGAATTGAAACATTCATATTTCACAAGGAAACATCTACATTTTCTGAAATTACGGGTTGAACTCTTATTTCTAACTTTTTCTAATTTGCATACATATTAGTCCCTGTTTAAATGATGTGTTAATTCTATTCATTAGACTTCAGTGAATGCTTCTAACTCTCCTGATAATCAAGCATAGGTCCCTGGAAAGCAAATTATGGACTTCCATGTTGCAAAACACATCGTAAACGTGACATTTACCACTGCTAAGCCAACTTATGTGGAGCACTTGGCTACAGTCAGTAGGGCAGAACCCTTTTTCTTATGCTCACGGTAATAATTGTCATCTCTGAACAAGGACCTGGCTCCAGGTCCCCAAAGTCTCTTCAGAGGTGGTTGGGCACTTCACAACCACTCTGCCCTCTTGAAGTTAAAAACGCCAGTTCAGCTCTTTGGGAGAGAAAGAGTAACTTGACTCAGATCCTCATGCAAATGGCTTCAAGAAAATGGATGATCAAGAGTTTTCTGTTCCACATAATTGGATGGTGGAGACGAGAATTTGGGAGCCTATGGGGGCTCTGCAGTTCTCTTAAGAGTATTTGCCTGCTAGAGCAGGAGCCTGCAGGCTTTGTTTTGCTGCAGTTCAAGACAAGTTTGTGCTTCAAAATGTGCAAAACGGTAGCCCTGCAAGCAAAAGCATGAAGGTGGCAGAGTGCAACAGGAGCCCTTCCTTCCTTCTGAGCCAGATCCTGTAGTGAATCGCAGAAACAGTCCCTGGGAAGACAAGGGACAGCAGAACGGTGTTGGAATTTGGTGTCTGCTGTTGTGTGTTGATCTATAAATCTGTGACAATTCATCTTTTTAACTCTGGGTATAAAAGCGTTGTTATCCCAGTGGTAAACCTGAGGTGATAATTTCCCAAGGTTTTATGTTGATGGGGTGAGCCCCGAGTGGTGCCACACAGGGAGTTGCCATGTGTGCTCTGATTAATAAAAAAATTGATGGGAAGAAGAAAGATTCTTATGCCATCATTGCAAGGAAATGCTTGACATCTTTAAAGGCCTATAAGTTTAGTTTCCATCTGTTTTTTGCAGTGTCTGGGCCTTTTCAAAAGCAGCACTGATGTGCTGCAGGGAATTAATTTAGCTCTTTGTGGTAGCGGAAGGTTAGAGTTCAACATCACTGTTTTTGTTATCCACAGAGCTACACTGAGCAAGTTCCCTGTTGTATAGTTTAAAGGAATAGGTGGAGACTACTACAAAGAGACTTGTTGTCCCTGCAGCATAGTTTTATTCAAGATGCACAGAATAAGCGAGCAGAAGAGAAGAAATCACAGTATTTGATATACATTCACAGCAGCTGCTTCATCTCACCATGTCTGAATGTGTAATCTCACTCTCAGGAGCATTCTGCAAGAGAAGCAGCTGGGCGCTTCTGAACACAGAAGAAATGCTCCCATTTCACCAGCATTTGTAATAATACAAGCTGCACTTAGGCCTGTGGGGAAATGAAAAGTCCACGTTTTACTGGGAGTCTGAGATTTTGGTGTGTTTCAGTGCTGTCTGCGGGGTTTGAACTTTCACTTGGATGTCCAGTCTGTCCCTGGCAGTGCTTCCTCGCACTGAAAGAGCTTTATACCAGCTTTCTTGAGACATTCAAACCATCTCCAGCCCACTCCTTAGCTGAAAAGTATGGGGTCCTGTTGACTTCGACAATATCAAGCTGGAACAGCCTGTGTTGTAATTCCCTGTGTGTTCAGCACAGAAAAGGATGCTGAAGAAAGGATGCTTTAAACCATGTTTGTGCTCCCTGTATTCCCCTAGCCCAGAGTTTAAGGTTCACTGGGGTGGAGGACAGTGGGGGAACATTCCCCTTCCACACCTCCTTCCAACATCTTTTTTTCTTGGTGCTCCAGACAGCTCCCCACCCCAGGGAGATGTGCTGGCAACCTCACACATCATTTCTCTGGTGACTGATTGAGCTTTCCCATTGTCATTGCCCTCCACCAACCTCACTGTATTTACTAGGCTTTCTGTGCAGAAGGAGTTAAATTCATATGGGTTGGATGTTTGCTATTACAGCTCGTGTTCTGTTTTGACTTTTTTTGGTTTCATGTATTTTCCTCTTTTAAAGTTACCAGTTGTATCTGAGACCTTAACATCAGTGGACCGCTTTGTGAAAATAAATATTAATGGGATGGCTGCTGATAGCATCATATGGGTCGAAACAAATGCTTTTATAATAAATGGAATGGATTATTAATTGAGTGGTTTGGAGATAAAGCGGGATCTAAAGTGACAAGCTCATGGCACAGCAAACTGCCCTTTGCAGGAATCCAATTAGAAGTGTGAGCAGCAAATTGTAAGCAAACTTGCTATAATCATATGGGGGCAATACAAGAGTGGAGCATAATTTGGAGCCTGGGACCTGTCCCCTTGAACGTCCCCTAATTCCCTTGAATCAACATTTAGTTACCGTCATGCCAAGTTTGCTTTCTTCAGCTCTTTCCTGGATTTGCTGCATCCCATTGGTCTAGTCCAACCAGAGGGAGACAGCATGTTTTGAAATAAAAGGGCATATCAATTAAAGGCACTGGATTCTGCTGCACGCCTGTCTGAGAAAAGTGGCTCATTTGTTAGCCTGCTGAAATTACTTTGCATTGAATAACTTGTGCTGATGTTACAGGGTTTTGCCTCATCACTTGAAGCTGTTACATTTGCCATTTCCTGAATGAGAATGTTCAGGAATTGTTTCCTTTCCAAATTGCAATGTTTGTTCATGACTTGGAAAAATAGATGGTTTGCTGCAATGTGTCATAGATAATGGTTAAATACTGCCTGCAGTAACCAAGTGCAATTGTCACAGATATATTTGAGCATCCGTGCCAGCAGATATGTCTGGTGTCCTAGCGAGTGATGTAAATTGTTCATTGGGTATGAATGGTTCAAAAAGAGTTTTTCTAAATATTATGTATCATTTTCGTCTGGCAGATGGAGTTGTGGAAGCTGCTATAGCGAGAGTTTGTGAAATTTCAGACATCCTGGGCATTGTGTGAAATAGGCTTAGCAAGCCTCAGAAATGAGGGTGCAGGATGTAAAATGAGGGTGCAGGAGTGATGAAGACCTAAGCACAGCATCTGGGAAGTTGGGGCGGTATTTTCAGGCTGGTGGAGGAGCATGTGAAAAAACAACACAGAGCAAATCAATTTGTCTGTTCTGTCAAAATGGCTATGATCAGCCAGGAGGCAAATGAATAAACGGATCAACAAGTATTTCACACTTGTGTGTTCTCGACAGGAAATCACAGATCTGAAACCAAATGTCTGGGACAAAACTACCAGAAATAGTGGCAAAATACTCTGCTGTTTAGTCTGCATTTTAAGCATTTTTAGCTCACAAAACTCCTTGAATTAAAATACAGGAATAAAATAGGAAGGCTTGTTACTACTGTTCCCAATTACCAACAAAGATGGAAATTGTTGGAGTGGGTCTAAAGGCAGGACCCCTGTCGGGGCTGGAAGCTCCCTTTGCCCACGTACCCGAATGCGTGGTGCTGGCCATGGTGGGTGCTGCTCTGTTTTCCCCTCCTGAGCTTCCTGTCTAATCGCTGCACTAATCGCAGCAGAAGCAGCACCGCGGATCACTTAAGAGCATGGAAATGAAATGCATAAATACAGTAGGTGGAAAATGAACCTGAATTGTTGGAGGTGTCAGCACCGAACAATTCACCTAGGTGCAGACATCTCCTACGTTCCTCATGGATAGCATGCCTGCCTTTGCAGCTGTGTCACTTCGTGTGCTGTGAAAGAAAAGAAAATACTGAGACAAGAGCTTGCCTTTAATTTACATGTCTACTTCCAAGCAAGTGCCTGACATACCCAGACACATTTCTTCATACATTAAGGAGCATTCACGTGTTTTTCCTAGATGCAAACTCCTGTTCTTGTGTTGTTTTTTTTTTCTTATTTTCCTCAGTCCCACATTTGTCAATACTGAAAGGTTATAAGGAGCTTAATAAAAGGTAGATTAAAGCTTTGGAAATCATGCAAAAAGGAGAACAGTCTATAAATAGAAAATATATTAAACAGTATCTGGCGTTAAGGAATCTACTAATTAACATAGGTCGACTGAATTTCCTGTTTTTCTTATTTGCAATGAACTTTTATCTTGAATCAAGATGTTCTCCTCACTGTGATTAGCTTTGTTATTAGATGTTTCTACAGACTGATTAAGACAATGGGAAAGCAATAGTTTATTTGCCCAAGTGTATTCTTACTGAAAAAGAGTTTGTCATGAGGATGAAAGCATTCTGAATTTTCAGAATAATTTAGAATGATTCCTTAAAGGCAAAGTCTCTTCTACATCTGTTGCTTTGTGATTTTTCAGTTCTTGACTCTTCTGTATAATTGGGGGCCTGTCAATATACTGCATGATGACTTTGCTGATACGCCTCACGCTTTGAGTCCCCATGTGCTATAAAAGTGCATTTCCTTGACACTGAAATTTAAGGGGCTTTGAATGAGCCATAGGCTTGAAGCTTCAAAGATGTCCTTGTTCTTAATAAATACTTTGAAAGGGGAACTCTTTCTCGCTTTATTTCAAGTTCTTTCAGGATGATCCTTGTAGTTCCCTCTGCCTCGTGTTATAGTGGATATAGTGGTCTTCGTTACTTGCTTATAATATTTCTAGATTTTTTTATTATGGCTTATTTGGTCTGCGGAGATGGTAATTTGAAATAAGCATGGTTTTTACTTTACGTGCTCATTTATTATGCCTAAGTATGCTTAATACTGCTTACCACTTTTTGGTATTAATCAGATTTTTCTTACAATATCAATTATCTTGGGATTTGTTTGATGTTACTGCTATTGCTGATACTGTTTACTTTTTAGAAACATTCTAGCAGAAAACACTGCAGTGTTTAATGCAGATACTACTGGACTGATCCTACTGATGCAGGGACGGTTTGTGCTTATCTATGAATTGATGTGGGTCTGTTGTCTTTAGCGAAGGGAGCCCAGGGGCTATGTTTATACCCCACTGATTGTCCTGTTTGACCAGAACTCCACTTCAGCTCATACAACTTGCTTCTCTGCAAGATAGCTCTATGAGGGCAGAGCTATGCCCGAGATACTTAGCCCGGCAGATAAGGAGTATTGGAGCAGGCAGAGCTCACACTAGCATGGCTGCATCTCTCCTGGCATCCCAGATAGGTCGCTGGGGTCTGACTCGAGTATTTTTACAGAGCTTGTTAGAGATGTGTTCAGCATACTAGAGCAGAATACACAGTGCAGCATTTCTCAGTGCTTTGATTCAATGGACATCATCTTATTGTCTCTGATATTTGTGCTTCCTTGTCACATTTGTTAACCTATGAATGCAAGAAACTCATTAAAGCAATGCTTCAGACACGCATACGCCAGGCTTCCACGGAGCTCTTGAGTCACTACCGCATTAGTACCAACAGCAGCAAGAAGCGAGTCGCCAAGTGGGTTGATTGATAGCAAGATTAATGATCCTCAAGACTTCTGTCCAGGTTTATTATTTGGCGGCTTACAAATCTTTGCTTTCAGGGAGATGGGTGGGGTAGGAGGACCAGCTGGCTGCCACCCGGTCTGTCTGTATTAGCGTGATGAGGTGACGTACGCAGCCCTGTCGGAGCGCTACCATTAAGCAGTGTATTCTCAGTGTTCTCATTATCCTGCAGGTACTAAATAATTTGCTTCTCTGCTCTTGGTGCCAGCTGCTCTTTTCTTTTCCTTTGTGCTATGCTTCTAAAGGTGTCGTTTTGTTCCATGACTAATTGTGTTCTAAACAGAGTTAAGAGAAGATAAAAAATTAAAAATTAAAAAAATAAGTAGCAGTTTCTTTCTGAAGTGGCCAGTGGAAAAGGCCCACCTTCTAAATACACAGTAATGAAAAGAGGAAGGAAATAATTACATTTTTAATATTTTATCCTGGCCCCAATACAGTGAACATGAAATATGGCCAGCAACGTTGGGCAATCTTCCTAGTTTCTCCCATGCAGTTTTAATCCAGGCACAAGTGGACATGTCTGATGAGGAAGAGTCCACTTCCCATCAAGCAGTTCATTATATTTAATAAACTGTGGCATTTCGGCCTGAAGTGGTCAGGGCCTTCAAACAGAAAAATTGTGCCTGATGTGTTAGCACATTCTTGTATTCCGTTTAGGTCCTTGTCTGTAGCTTGGGATACCTAAAATAATTGTCAGTTGAATGTCCTGATTCAGAGAAGGAACATTTTAGCAACAAGAACAGTAGAGCTCTCCTATTTTGAGAGCTGAGGTAGGATTAATTAGGGACATTTAGGTGAATGTTCCAAGCAGAAGCCAAATCTCTCCTGGCCTCTCTTAGCTGGGATCATCTCTGTATCGTGCTTCTTACAACACAACTTTGATCCATGAATTACACTTTGCATTTAAAAATACCTGCATCTTAACTTCCTGGTGTGCTACCCTTGCTCTTTTTTTTCCTTCTTTCCTCTTCTGAGATTCATTCCCAAAGGGAATTCATGTCCCGAAATGATAATATCAAGTGTGCCCAATTTTGAGTTCTAAGAGGTGCTACTAAAAGCTCCTTTCTAGTAAGAGGCAATCTTCATTGATTGCTGCAGTTCTCGTGATTACAGAACAACTCTTCACTTGGCTACATTTAGCTTCCTTCTGTGAGAAAGTTTTCGCTTCCCTTTTAATATTATGTTACGTTTGGGGCATTGGAAGTGCACGTTTTGTAGGAATTGCCTGGGGTATTATTTAATTGGAAAAGGCATGCGTTTGTTTTCCTCTGATTTTCTAGTCTTTGTGGTATGAATGTTGCACTAAATAAATAGTTGGCTCAGGGAAAGGAAAATGAGTGCATCAAGCTTCCCTTTGCTTTTAAAACTATGCCTAATTTTTAAACCATTTTAAGATACCACCCATAGCTTTTTCTACCCCATTTTTGCCCGAAGACATTAAAAATTTGAGCGGTAATGCATACGCTAAGAAGCTTGTTCTCTTGCAGCAGCAAATACTGATGAGTAAAGTAAGCCCGTTCAGTCATCTGTAAAATTGCTGAGTGTATCCAACACAGCTGTTGTGAGTATTGATTAAAGCAGGAGGGGAAGGCCTGATGCTGCTGGCCCTGTCAGAGGTCACCGGGAGAGTAATTAGCTACCAAGTGGTACAGGGCCAAGTGTCATCACAAATAAGGGTTCACGATCGTCTTTGCCATTCTCCAGGGACCACAGCAAGATGGGATAAGGAAGCGTGGAAAATGTTTGTGCTGAGTTAAACTACGATTTATCCACTTACAATTTGCAGTTAGAGAGCTTTCTGAGTGCATTTCTCCGTTGGCCACCTGGGCGCTTTCTGGTCGCACAGCTGATGAAGGGGGGGATGACTTGAAAGCAGCTCGTCTTGGTGTGTGCTGTTAGCCATTTCAATACCCTTCTAAAAATGATTATTTCTTGTCTAATGTCTGAGTTCAGTACCATACGTGATTTAAATGGGTGTGTAGTCTGGTGCAGGAAGATGCCGTCTAAATCCAGGATCTCAGAGGATAGGAAGAAGAGGATTTTTAATTTTGTGGAGAGCTGTGTAGTCAGCTGGCAAATATAGGCCATCAATATTAAATTAGCTGTCTTTCTGTGTCAAAAATCCCTTGCCTTGTTTGCAGATTAGTTTTTCAGATGGCGAATTTTTCTAGTTGTTTGTTCTTCATCACAAATACTGCCTCAGATTTTTACACACCTTTTTTTTTTTTCCAT
Source organism: Anser cygnoides (assembly GCF_040182565.1). Classification (NCBI taxonomy): domain Eukaryota; kingdom Metazoa; phylum Chordata; class Aves; order Anseriformes; family Anatidae; genus Anser; species Anser cygnoides. The sequence goes on along the minus strand of NC_089882.1, from coordinate 10,217,916 downwards.
CTACCTTTTCTCAGCATTTTTCCTGTCTTTCTCTGCGACTTAGTAGTATGTGTAGTTCTAAGTATGTGTGGTTGGACTGGTGATTAGCACTTGGATCGTTTTAGCATCTATGGGACTGTGTTGGTGCACAAGTGACTAGTGTGGAAAGCATTTCTCCTTGCCCGGAGGAAGTCCTCTGAAAGGAACAGCGTACTTTTCACCATTCTGCCTGCCAAACACTTGGCAGCTGTGAACTCCTGAAATCTATCCATGTACTGTCTAGACCTCTCCAGTTATCATATCTGTACGATGCTTAACACTGCTCAGGAAGATTACAGGCAGAAATTGCTTTGTGGGGAGAAGGTGAATCGTCTTCAGGAGGGATATGCAGGAGAATCAGCATTATAACAGGGAAATTTTCCTCCTTTTTCAGCTCTCCTTCACCATCTTGGTTTTTGTGCGTTCCTACTTTGTATATCCTCCCATAGCTCAACTTCAGTAAGCCTTCACAGCATTACTGTTCCAGCACAGCATAGGTTCTTTTGTAGCTCAGCTTTTGGATTCTGATCTTTAAGCGTAAAGACCTGAGAAGGAAAATAATTGAAGAAAATTGGGGCAATATAAGCCATTTTATGGCTAAAAAAGAGAAAATGCAGATGCCCTTCTGATACAATGAATGGAATATCACTGCTCCATGCTGGTCACTTATTCATATTCATAAGATCAGCTTTTTCCATGTGTTTTTTTCTTCTCTTTTTCTTCTTAACGCTTGAGTCAGTTTTATTGCTCACAGAAATCAGTGACTGATGACCCCAGCTAGAGCAGTGCAGACTGCAGACAGCTGCTGTCCAGGCTCCCATCCACTGCTCTGCTGGTGACACGGTCATGATTTGCAGCACTTCTGTTGTTCCGTAGTCTGCGGCTCTTTTCTGAGGAGTCATTGCCAATTCTGACAGTGACAAATGCTTGTCAAGGAATAGTGAAGCTAGTTTAAAGTGCAGAGCCATGTGTTACTAGTACACTTGACTGCATACATACTCTGCGTTTGGTGCCAGCAGAAGCCGATCTTAATTGTGTCTCCTGGAAAACATGCAAAACAGTTCAGTGAGAATCTGAAGCATCTTTTCTTCTATTGAAAGTGAAAATGATTGTGCAGAGGTAGTGAAAGGGATAATTTCCTGTCTTTGTGGCCTTATTCGGTAGTTATTTGCAGACCCCCCCATGATGGAGGAGCATGATGAATGAACGCCCGTATCCAGGTTGCGTTCGATAAAGAATAAGCCGTGTCCTGAGCAGCCTGGTATAAAGGTCTGTTACAGATCCTGGTTTGACTTCTGTTCAGTCTTGCCTGTGCTGCCTACCAGCCAAGGACTGTGTGTGAAAGTAGGGTGGCTGCAGCACCTCTTCATCAATAAATGTACGTTCTGCAGAGTTCCTGTCTGTGAGAGGCTGTTTCTGGAGGAAGGGTACCCGGAGGACAAGGTTTGCCCTGCACTGATGATAGCGAATAGGCCTCCAGGACCCTTTCAAGCCATCTGCCCTAAATTGGTCATGCTTTAGGAGGTAATGACCCAAGAAGAGAGTAGCTGCAAAGAAACCAGGAGTCTAGAGCTCCTCAGTGCTATTACAGAAATAAAGAAGAGTAAATCTGCCTAGCCTCAGAGAGGGAATACATGCTGGCTCCAGCCAACAGAAGCTGCTGTGGAAAGAAAGAGTAGATCCCTGATGGACAAGGGATCAGTGACCATGCCAGGCACTTCAGCGTGTAAGGCAGGACACGGCCCTTGGGTGTCCCCAGGAAGCGAAGCATTCTCCTTTGGTATTTCCCGTGTTCGGCCGCTGTTCTGGCGGAGTCAGCCAGCCACTGCAGGGGCGATCATTTGCCCTGCCGCAATAATCCCCTGCTCCTTCTCTTCCTGCCTCAGCTGCTCCTGAGCAGTGCAGATCCCTCGCCTGTCAGCGCAGATCAGGGGATGCTGCCCGTGCGAGACGGAGCACAAAGGAGTAAAGGCCAAACGCTGCCCTCAGAGCTGGTCCCAGCACTGCCATCGGCTGCAGCACACGCTGTGTGTTTGTATTGGCAGCAGAATTAACTAAACACCGAGGCATTATCTTCTAGGCAAAAATAAAATGCATCCATGCTTCCAGGCCGTCGTGTGATCTGGTTCTCCCTCTTGCTTTTAGATGAGCATGAAGGAGAAGCTGCTTGAGGTTTATTAACTAATAACCAAGGAAACCTGTTTTGAGTGTCAAAATCTCACGAGGCATCTCTTCTTTTGCAGAAGCTAATCTGGTGTTTTGCTCAGCGGAGATGGAACAAGCGTTTAACCTAGCTAATCAGGACCATCTCTTGGCATATTTTTTTTGCTTGCAGTGTGATAATGAGGTGCTGCTGCTCTGGACTTTGCATTCTGTTAGCTTCCTTTAATAAAGCGCTGTTGGTATCTCTGCAAAAAGATTCTGGGCAGGGGGATGCTCTCCCTAACGTCATCTTTGCATTCCAGACCCTGCCTCTGCTCCTTCTCTCGGGAGATGCTAATCTCGTAGTCTTTTACTTTCTGCATTTCGGTCCATATGTGACAATTGTGTATCTGATCACCACAATCTCGCACAGTTATTGTACCCCAGGGAAAGGGAGCCAAAAAACATATGGGGCTAGAGAAAATTGTGTGCTTCGCTGCACACAAGCCTATTTCAGAGACAGCAGACTCTTTGGTATACTGCAGAAAAGACATGGGCTCTCTGAAATCTTTTGGAATTGAAATCAGGGCTGTGATTTGCTTTTGCTCAGCCTCTGCTGAGTACAAGAATTACTCTAAAATTAGTGTTTCAATTGCTAAAATTTTAATAAAATCATTTATGCCATTGACAAATTCAGATTGCTCATTCACTAAGGACTGCTTCTGTCGGAAGAAAAAGCTCATATTTTTTTCCTGCTGACAGTGTCGGTTTTCTGAGCAAATGGACACACGGGCACAAATACCTGAACGTGTATACACCCTGGGGTCAAAAGTTACAGGCTGAAGTGCTCATCATGAAAACAGTTGTAGACTTGCAGCTTGTCAAGCCCTGCATCCATTCCCACCTCTCTCCATGGCTGCTTGTCCAATGACTTGAAATAAGCAATTTTCTGCTCTCACCCCTTCCCTTTATCCAGCCCTCCCGATATACACAGATTCACTGCAGCCTTTTGTAGCTGTAGCAACTGCTGCCAGTTAAGGTTTGTATACCGACGGGAAGGTAACGGGCAGAAGAACATGCCAGGGAAGAGATAGGAGCACCCTAAAGTAGGGAAGAAGACAGTTACTGAAATGGCTTCCCATAGCCTCAATTCCAACTATCAGTACGTATTACAACAAGCTAGATGCGTTTGCAGAAGGCTCTTCTTGGGTCCAGACAGCTCCTTACCTGGTCAGTCCCAGGCTAAAAAATGGCTGTTATCCAAACTGGGCGGCTTGTGGGCATCTGTCTGGTGCCCCGAGGTGTATGCTCCCTCCTGGAGCTGCACAGAGGAGAGGCACAAGAGTAAGCAGAGGCCCAGTAAGCAGATCTTGCTGGAAAATTCATGGAGTGAGTTTGTGAAACCCATTGTAAAAGGCCTTTTGAAGATCAGTCTGCTTTATCCTGCTCTCGAGTTTGAGCCTATTGCCATCAGTGCTGTCTTACCCTGTCACCAGGAGCCCCTGAGAGATGGGGGAGTCATCAGGACGTGGGTGTAGCGAGCTCACATGTAGAGGATAAACTTGGATAACTTGGAAAACAGCAATTGTGAGCAGGTTAAAAAACCTTTGAGAGGTATGTCTTCACGTAACGTGCCAGTATCTAGCATTGTAAAGTGATGAGCATGCTGTATTATGTACAGGTGAACATAAGACAAGGGTGTATTTTATGTGATGTTTGTAACTGAGAAAACCTTTATTCGGATTGTGTGGTTGCCTTTTCAAAAACAGCTGCAGAAGGTCTACCAGGAATAAAATACAGAATTGTTAATGACATTAATGATTGCAGCGAACTTTGCTATGTGAAATACTCATTTAAAACGTTGTTATTCCGCCGTTGTGCTCAGCAGAGATATGCTGCACTGGGTGTTCAGCTATCGCCATCGCGGGCCTTGCAGTATCACACGGTGTGATTATGCAATACAATTACATGTTTTGAGGCTATTAAGGAAAAGCTATCTTACGGCTGCACTAAAAAAAAAAAAAAAGCGTAATGCCAGCCTAACAGAGTCTCTCGGAGTCTAAAATAACAAATTACAAAAAATAATTGCTTTTCTTAAGTATCGTCAGCTTAAAAAAATCCTGTAAATCCCTATGTAAAGGTCTGTCCTTTTATCAAACACCTTCTTAAGGCCTTCATTACCAGGAGAAGCAGTTCAAGGATTTCTGTAGTATTGACTCAAGGGAAAGAGCCCCAAATATATCAAAATCAGGAACATTTTGCCTGTTTCATATTCATAGTTTCTTCTTTATGTGTGACTGATTTATTCTGCTCTGTGCCCCCAGGGTGTGCATTGTCCAAAATAAAGGCTGCCAAAAAAAATGAGACCGGGGAGCGAGTAGGGTGGGGGGAGTTTAACTGATGCTTTTAAATGCTGAGGCTATTGCGCATCTTGCATCCTCGTGTGTGAACTCACCTTATGGTGTTTCTTAACAAAAACATACCGACTAAATAAATAACTTCAGCACAATGCAAGACATGGTGTCTGAAAATAGAAAGCTGCTATGAGACAGTTGCTCCGTGCTGCGCAATATGCCCTTTCCTGCTTCTGTATTGTCTTAAGTTGTACTTGTGCTGCTACAGCATGTGCTTGCATTACAAAGCGCTCTGATTGTGGGCTAGAAAGTACAAATGCATAGAAAGCAAGTGCCTGTGATTATTTTTGGTTCTGGTTTTGCCTAGGAGAGTGGTTTGCTTTTCAGCGACTTTTTTGCTCTCTGGCACATATGGATGTTGAAAACAAAGCGAGCACAAATTACTTTGACCGTGTCAGCAAAGCCGGCTCAGCAGAGTGGGCTCTCTATGCAGAGCACAATGCCCAAATTACAGAGGAGCAGACTGCAAGGCAGAAACTTAGAAGCCACTCCATGCAAATATGTTTCAGCAAGGAAAACGGCAACTTGACAAAAGGCGCAGCTCGGAAGGCCGCCTGCAAACTTTGCCCAGGTGTTGAGCAGTTCATTAAGGGCTGCAGCGAAGGGCATCTTTCTGCAATGGGAAGCTATTGTTAAGTGCCCCTGACAGATGAGAGCAGACCCTTCTCGTGTCACAATAGCTGCTCAGACCAAGCAAGACTCATTAAATATTCAGTTCCAGCCTCAAGCAGCTCATTAAGTCAGCAATGAGCAGTGACGCTGGTGTTGGAAAACCCTGCCTCGGTTAACATCACCATGCAGAGTCTCCTCGGATCTCTTCATGTTGTTCTGCTCAGTACCTTTTCTGTGATGACCAGCTTGTGCTCTCTCCTTTGCCTTAAATACAGGTAAAAAAAAAAAAAAAAAAAAAGTCAGGTGGATTTAAGTTCTCCTATTCTTTATAGGCCTTTTCAGAGCTGAGTCCTGGGGCCCAAGCTAAGTGTCTATTGCATTTTTCTGTAGCAGCATATGTAAAACAAGTTTGCAGGAGGAGGATGGGATGAGGGTTATATGGCTCTGGTGTTTAAAAAAATATAGAAATGTTTGAAGGATAGCTTCTGTAGCAGAACATCGTGACATGCAGCAGTTACAGATGCTATATTACTGTCTGTCCGCTGATACATGGCATAAACCTTTACGGTAAGTATGTGTTCCCTAGAAATGTTAGTGTCTTGGGTGGATTTGGCTTGAACTGTATGCTGAATATGTTTCTTGTGTGCAGTTTCTTTCTGGATGATGTATGTGAAACCTGTTTTGCAACCACTGACTTTTGCGAGGATAATTCCATATTCAGTGGTACTTAGGAATAATGTGCAGAGGCATTTATGATGGGTGGATGTCAGATGTCAGTGAATTAGAGCACACCAGAATCTGGAATTAGGATTGAAATTGTTGAAAACTCAAGTATGTTTTCACTTACTGATTTTTTTTAAACTTTAATATCTGAAATTGTGGAGCAGAAATGGAGAAGCCAAAGATGCGCAGAAGTTTGGGGCTTTTTCACACCCTGAACCTTTTTTTTATTTTCCCTTTAACAGAAAGTGTTTTCAGACTGCCCATTTCTATGTGGAGGACAGCAGCTCACCCCGTGTGGTCCCCAATGAAAGTATTCCCATTATACCTATTCCAGGTAAGACGGGCTTTATCTCCTGTGTTTGTGCTATTTGGAGTCTGGTTTAATTACGTAAAGAGAACGTTTTATTAAATCACGTGTATTTTTATAGAAATTTGTGTTATCAATGCTGCTTCATTTATTTTAAGATGCTTTGCAGTGGGGCTCTGAGTCCCAATGCTGTACTTTTGCAGAGGCATCTCTCCCACATTGTTTTAATAGGAATTTCAGAGTAACCTTTGTCAAATGTCAAGACCACAAGCAACACTTCTTAAAAACACTAACGCATTGCATCCAAGGCGAAACAAACTGCTCTGTCGGGGTGGGTTGTGGACAAGGGACACACAGCTCTACTGCTCTCTCAAGACCAGGGGGTTTGTCCCCGCTTTCGGCATGTGCAGAGGTGATGTTTGCTGGGTCTCAGGGAGGAAAGCAAGACAGAAAGGATAAGCAAACAATCTCGGAAAGTCCAAAACCATCTGTTAATTTGGTATTAATCAAATTACCAAAGGTCAAATTCTTCTCTCAGCTATGTTGAGAGCAAAGCTGGAAGCGGGGTTTAGCACTAGTCTCTTCGTGAGGCATTTCCCCTAGGAAATATCAAGTGCAGGATCCAGATCCCTTTAAGTAGTAATGGCAGAGAACAGCTTGGTGTTACAGTGGCCTTTGCAGCCTCTGACTTCTTTGATGTTGCTCGGTTTCTCAAGCAGAGCCAAGATACCCAAAATGCTGTACTGACCTCAGCCTGTCAGATACTTGTACTTGTCACTTCAAGCTGGTGTTTTAAGTTTCCTTGTCATATTCTGTAATTTGTATTGCTGGTATGGGATTCAATTTACAGCTATTAGGTTCATTTTAACAAAAAAAAAAAAAAATCAAAGCCATTTCTGAGACATTGAAGAAACATCCATCCTAGAAAAGTGAGAGAGTCCATTTACATTTCCGTTGATTTTCTTCAGCAGACATGTATGACTGTTCTTTCTAGGAAGAGTTTCTAAAAGTCCCCATGGGAACTAATATGAAAGGTTAGATATTACATTCCTGTAGAAAATGATAGGCATTTTGCCTTGCAGTCTGATTCTGTGCCACCAAAGAGGAAAGAAAACATGCTATCATCCCGTCTCCTTTCTGTGGCAGACTTTGTCTTGGCCACCTCACCTCCTTAGCGAGGAGCCACCTTTCCTCTCTTTCTCCGTCAGAGTAACAGGAGGCAGGAAACCAGTCTTAGACCACCTGTGATGATCTTTCACAGAAGAGCCTGAATAGGTGGAGAACTCCATTTTTCCTACTCTAAAACTGGGTGCAGCACTTTGCTGATGGGGCCGCCTTTGGCAATGAGTGTCATGGTTCCACGTTGTCTGCTGCCATGTGATGCCTCCTTAGAGCCTGAGAGGAAGGGGAGGGTGGGCTAGCCTGGACTGTGCAGAGCAATGTCAAAACCTGGGGGATTATGAGCACAAGGTAGTGGGAAGAGAGAAATTCTCCCCTCAAAGGGCATTCTCTTTGGTCAATTGTGTTTTTATTTTTTGTAATTGAGGCAAATTTTTCTTAGACAAAGAAACCAGCAGAAAGCTCCATCTTTTCATGCTCTGCTATCTGTTGAGTTGAGACAATGGTTCTTCCCCGTTTCACAGGGATGTTTTGATGGTCAGTCCATTAAAGACTGGAATGTACTTGTATAAATTGTAATATAGACTGAAGAAGTTCCACTAAAACAATGCAGGTGGCACGTATCATAAGGCCAGTACGTACACTAGTGCTTCTCAGCAGTCATTCTTGCATGTAAACACCAAGTCACTGAGAAATGAAGAAAATTAGATTTTGGGTGCATCTACCCATGATTATAGCAAGCCAAGCTGATGGACCATGGCACCTTAAGGACTGGTGTGATGCTGCTGTCACAGCAGTGCACACCGTGGTCTATTCAGACTCAGTACTGCTAAGAAATTGCTGCTCACTTCTGATAATGGGCACTGCAGATTAAAACACCTGCAGATCAAGTGCTATAGGACACCTCGAGAAGCTCTGTAGTAAAAAATTTGCAAGGACTGCTGATCAGCTCTAAGGCATTTGAAGAGCTGGGCCAACAGGACTGGACTAAACAGAGGTTTAGTCTAGTTGGATGCGAAGGTGAATCTAACCCTCAAATTTCCATTCTAATAAGATTTTTGTGGATATGATAGATATTTAGACACCTGCATATAGACAACTAAATGGAGGTGCCTTAATCTGAGGCTGAATCATACCCAGAAGGTCTTAACAGGGAATGCACTGATGAACTTGAAGATCTTGGCAGTGACAGTAAAGCTGTTCAGGCCATCAAAAATCAAATCACTCTCTGGAAGTGCCTCCCTCTGTGCATATTAACTGTTACCTGAACAGGGAGTCTGTAATCAGGCTCTAAGTTAGTAGAGAGAAATTCCAGCTATGTCGCCTTTTTCCAAAGATGGAAGATATTGCTTGAAAAGATCCTGAAGCTCTCCTAAACATTTTCCTGGTTTGGAAATACAGAAAAGGCCTGTTTCCCCCTATAGACCTGTTCCTAAATGATCTTCTCTGACATCAGCTGCTGGTCCCAAGTAGGCAGCCCACTGAAGTTCCTTCAAGACATTAAATAACAAAATTCTTCTTTGAACTAACAGCAACTGGTGAAGTGATAAGCCTCTGAACTTCTCCAGTGGAAGCTGTCAGAGTGTCTGAGAAAGTCTTATTTTGGTATGTTAATCACAGAATTAAAATATAAGCCGCATTTTTGCAAAAGCAAGTTTTTTTGGATTTATCTTGTTAGCTTGTGAAACCCCAGACGGTACATCCTTAAAAAAGATATTTGGATAGATCCCCGTGGAACCATGCATCTACCTCCTACAACCTGCTGGACCAACTTCTACTCTCAATTGTATGCAAGCAGCCACACTGGCGGCAATTCGGAGCAGTGTGTCTGAAAGATACGTAACAGACTGGCCAGGGCCCATCTACAGTGTGCAGAAAGCTGCTGGTGGAAGAAGGCTGAGCGAATTTAGGCTGGCTGGTCCTGGCCCAGGTGCGGAGTGGCTGTGCCAGGTGCCTGGGAGCCAGGCACAGCGATGGCCTGACGCAGCTCGAGAGCTCTCACAGCGTAGGTGTCTCTGCGTGCCACTGCTCTGCTCTGCGGATGTTGCCGGCATGCTCAGAGACAGCTTTCATATTTATTTCTGTGCTACGCTCTGCTCTTGGTTACACACACCGTGTGTTTCCTTGGTTCTATGAACCCTAAAGTCAGTCTCCCAGCTACTCCAGTTGGTACGCGGTACAGCTTTTCGGGGCCAAAAATCTGAAAAATCTTTTTGTAAAGGAATGATTTTACCCATTTTCTACTTCACTTCCTGTAGCATACATGCTTAATTATTGTGCATGAAGCCACGTCACCCGTAGGCATGTGGTTATCTGTGCAAATTTGCTCTGAGACCCAAATCATTATCATTATTCATAATTATCTGCACTGCTTGATCTAGAGAAACACAGGACAAAGGAGATATTAAATGAGTCAGCCACTGGATATTACAACTGAGGTATAAATCTAAACTCACAGCCTTGTGCCTGACTAGCACATCTGTTATCAGTGGCAGAACTCTGAAACCACCTCCATTCAGCCAAACAAAATTATTTCTCCATATCCTTTCTCTTTGCCGCTGTACTCAGTTGATTTTGGCCATGCCTACATCATCTTTGAATGGATATCTTCACTATAATGGCAACATCTCTGCCAGCAAACCAGCTCCTGTACCCATTTGTTTGTTTTTGTTGTTGGGTTAGCATCTGTTTAAAAAGTTTCTGGACTTGATCCATTTCATTGGAATCAGATAAGTAGGAATAAGAGCAGCAGTTCTGCAAAGCTGTATATTTTGCATACCACAAAACAAAAGGCATCTCCATCAGTCTTCCTTTGCTCTGGTCACAAGACTCGCTCCATGAAAGCAGCGCAGAAGTGTCTGTCTGTCTAACTGAGATGGTATCAAACAGCGGAATTAGCACAAATTCCACTTCTTCCATCTTCCTCCTATCATTTGTTTGAGAGCTTTCCTGCTTTGGGTTGGTGCGTTGTTCTGGAGCTTCCTGTGGTTTTCCTGGTTCTTTGCCCAGCCCAAGGGCACAACAGGCATTGTGGCGCCGATGCCAGCAGGACTTGTGAGATCAGCACAGAGATAGCCGAGGCTTGACCCTATGGCGAAATTCAAAATTCTGCATAGTCTTGACCACAGTCCAGAGAAACACAGCTCGTAAAGAACAGAACAGCTGGCCAATGCAGCTGGTTCATTTAGCATATTATTCCAGCTGTCTTTCACCATTTTCAGTAGAAGTAAAATGTCTCGGATGTGATACCAGTCCTTTCAGCTGTGTCTAGACTGCAAGACTCAGGAGCACTTCCTAGCGCACCTAGGTCATGGTGCATGCAGTTTTAGGTTTAAATGGCAGTAAATTAATATTTTGTAACTATCGCTGGAGTTTCTGAATAGTGTATTTAAAGTAACCAGTGGTAGAATCTGGGACAAACACTGCCATACTTCTTCAAGAATGACACAGGGTGACTGCATGAGCCCAGGAAATTGTGGAATAGCCAAGTGCACTGCACTGAAAAGGTGGCTTGGCCACCTCATGCTGTCATGCAAGGGTGTGGAGGCCAGCGCAGCCATCACCCACTGTCATATCCCTCTGTCTTATGGTTACAAGAAGTCATCCTGTCAAGAGTCCATCTTCTTAACTCTTAGCTTCTGTTGGATCTTCTGCAGACTTTTGAAAGCTGCTTTCTTATTTTTTCAGTAACCATAATTCCCTTCAACCTTTTCCTGACAAACGTATCAGTGGTTAGACTTGGGGTGTTTTCTACAAGCCTACCTCCTGCATTTCTGTTATTTTGTGGTGGCAACCACCCTATGATGAACTGTTTCTATTAAAAGACTGTAGCGAGGTACCTCACTTGACAAGGAAACTGCAGGTTCCCAACTGAGGTTGGTTCCTTACTGTTTTCTGCTGAGATGCAGCTGTCTCATTGCATGTCTCGGTTGCATCCCAGGCCAGAAGAGTGGAGCACCAGGACACGTCCGTGGCAAGGTGAGTGGCCACTGAGCGACAGTGTGCTGAACACAGTGCTCTGCTGTGCTAGGGACTGGTGAGGGACAGGGAGAAGTGCTAACTGCAGCTGAGGACTTATTTCTCAAGGGCACGGAGTTTTTCACTGAGCACCGAAGTAGCGCTCTTCAGCTGTTTAAGACTTCATGTCTGCTTTCTGCTCCCTGTGGATTTATGTTCCAGCACCATATTGTGAATCGTACCTATCTTCAGCTTCAATTAAATTCATGAACGCAATATTGCAAACGCAGTCATCCTCTGAAGCCAAGAAAATATCAAGGTATTTTAGGGAACATCCACCTTCTGTTTTCAGTTTGACCAGCCCTGCTCCTGCAGCACACCGAAGAATTTATGGTGGATATCTAATTATGGTATTGTAATGGAGGCTTCAGGAGTGGACTCAGTCACCCAAAAATGTTTTCATGGTGGCCATGTAGAATGTGGGCAGATTCTTTCTTTTCAGAAAGCCTTCGCACTGGACTGCAGATTGCTTCAGAGTTGCACCTCCATGTGCTTAAGCCTTAAGTGTAAGGTGTGTGTGTAACGAATGGCACAACTGGACCAGAGGATGGAAATGTGTGACATTGAAGTCATCCTCCTTAGCAGACAATACCAAATAAGATCATGTTTAATGTCTGTGCTACGGGAAAATTCATATTATTTCATTCTCTTGGACTGAAAATTATATTTTTTGCTTAAAGGGAAGAAGTATATTGCTATTACATTTATAATTAATGATAACCTAATCTAAGATTTGTACAAGCAGATTTAAACTGAGCTCTTATTTTGACACATATAAAATTTTATCATTAAGATCTTTATATTCCTGACTGACACATGGCTAATAGCATTGTAGTAGATTAAATCTCGAAGCAAGAGAGATGAATGTAGCTACAGTATTACACAGGTGATTTTTCATATTCTGCTTTTTCATGTGTCTCTCCTTTATCAGAAACTCGTCCTTGTATTCATTTGACTTGATTATAACAAATAGATAGTAATTATCTTGAAGAAAAGGTTTCTGTTTTTTTTTTTTCTTTCAACGTTTCCACCTATGCAGGTCTCTCAAATGTATTCACAGTTTTACGCGCCTTTTCACACTGAAAGACATTTTTATTAAAAAATGTATTTGATAAACACATAATTACAAAGATGTGATAATTAATGAGGAATGGTATCCCCAGTAATCAACTCTCAGTCATTTATTATTTATCTCCATTTCTTCTAATTTATAATTTCACAGAGGTCAGTGAATTCAGGAGGATGCCAGCTATAATGGACTTTCAGCATGTAGTTGGAGCTCCTAGAACGAAACCTACTATGTTGCCTTTTTAGTATTCATGCAGAAATGATCTCCTCAGAAAAGACCTTCTCAATATTAAGGAGTTTTTAATGGCTTTTGTTTTATCATAAATTAATTAATACTCATGTTATACAAATAAAACTATTCTTATATTTCTGACTATTTTTTATACAGCAAGCAATATGATCAGTCAGAAAAATTAATTATTCCAAATTAAGTACAATGGCTTCAGCTGCATCCTTATTTTAAATAGTTAAGCAAGGAAAGCCAGTATACTGCAGAATTAAAGGCTTTGCCTATATAAGTGTGTATAATTCAAATGTATTAAATCTAAAATCCTTTGAAGAAAGCAGGGCACTGCCCATTTTTACACGTGGAATTATTTGTGGAGTCAAGTACTGGCATGAGTTAGGGCAGGATCTGGCTGTGGAGTTGTCAGCTCAAACATTTCCATTTCAATCAGTGCCAAAATTTGAGCTGCATGTGAAGTTTTTGGCCCCTGTAAGCGTGTGTACTTCAGAGTATGCTCATAGTCTGTAGGCTTAGAGGTTTTTTTCTAAGCTTCTCTCTAGACCATAATGAATTTGATAGGAGTTTTTCAATAACCTCCACTGGGGCAGAATTTCACCCAAGGGTGTGCTATTAATCCTTGCAATATTCTTTGTGATTAGCTGCTGTTCTAGAGACAGAGCGGATACAGACATCTGGGGCTTTACATCCCCACTAAGTGTTGTGTGTCGTGTGCGCTCATCCTGCGTTGTACAGCTGCATAGATCCTGTTTAAGTGTGGGCTGCGAGGGCCCCACTGCTGGCACGTGCACTTCTGCTGCAGTGCTGCATGTACGGGCAGGCTCTTGCTGGAGCTCTGCAGCCTTCGCTCACCTGGCACATATCGTAACTTATGGAATGGCTGTTAGGCTGAGTTTTAAGTAATATGCATCCTAAATATTGGTGCCAGGTTTTTCAGCTGCATGCAGGATTTTTCCAAAGCTATTTTGCTGGAGATGAGAAACATGAGGATACATTATTGAGAGGTGGATGCTCCAGGATTAACGTCAACAGTGACATCACTGGTTTCGTGATTGTCATGAGCCTGTTCGGGTTTGTGCTGTCTTCAGAAAGAGCAGTTTCCCTTTCTGGGAATAGTCACTTATTCCCCATGGCACTGAGTAGGATCAACCCGTTTACCCCACTGACAACTAATCCTTTTTCCCCTCCCCACAAATCCATTAATCCTTTCTTACATTCATCAGACAGATTAGCAGGCTGTTTCAGTTCACTGCTCAGCCCCATAGGCAGGGAGAAGGGAGTGGGCCAATCCTTTTGTCCTTTGGCTGGAGTGATCTGTGGCTAGCACACTGAGAATTGATGGGGGTGCTTCTGAGATGCAAAGGGTGGCACAGGTTTGCTGAGCGGTGCAGTACGTGGCTGCTGTTCGAGCAGATGGGCCAAGCCACGTGGCAGCTATGGCACATAAATCCAGGTGGCCTTACAGATGAGAGGCTAAAGTGCAGTGACTAGGGATTGGAATAAGCCTTCACATTTAAAGTAAGGCATAAGATACAGGGGATATATTGGATTTAGTAGAGTGAGTAAGATGATAGATGAAAAACTAAAAGCATTTACACACACAATGAAAGACATGGGAGAATCTTCTTACCAAGACTTCTTCATGTGTGTCGAATGTCTGGTCTTCAAAAATGCCAAAACTCCAAACTAGACAAAGGTAAAATGAAGAAGCATTTTGCTTTTGACCTTCTGGATTAATTCATGACCCAAACCCATCTATTCCAATCCAACACCACTAAACCATCCAGTGAGCTCCCGGGCTGTAAATGAATCAAAATGAGTCCCAGATCTTATTATGTGGAAATGCCATCTCTGATATGATATCCCATTTTTCTTTTGCAGTTGGCCTCTATTGCTTTAACTTTGCAAAGGCAGCTTATCAAGTGGGAGGTGGAGGAAAATCCATCCTGGCAGGATTACTAATTGCCCAAATTTTAAATGTAACCCTTTACTAACTTTATTACTTCTGTACACTTCGGGCTTCTTTTGAAGGTGGTTGTCTTCTAAGAGAATGTATTACGTATATGCAAGTAAAGGTTTTCCTCTTCTACCCTTTTTTAAATGTGTCTTTCTTCTTGGCATTCTCCTTTTGTGGCAGAAAGTGAGCTGTGTTAGGCTCCCCTTCAGTTTTGTTTGCGATACTCCTCTCAGATACTTGTCTTGGACCAGCGAGTGAAGATGGGAACTCCACAAAAGTTAATTGTCTAGCATTGTAATGAAACATACCCTCACCTATCAGCTTCAGTGGTATCTGCTTATAAATATTATAAATTATGTTGTTTATAATAATAAATACAAATATGTATAATTATTTAAGCCCTGGAGACTTCTGCCTCTTTCCATCTAAGATTATTTCTTTCTCTGTATAACACAAAGGGTTAATATGTTAGTAAGGTGCCAGATTCAGCTTATATTTTGTAATGGTATAAATCCAGAATCACTTTATTTGCACTGATAAAACAGATGGCTAAACCCAAGCTAGACGGAACTGTAATTATATCTTTGGTGTTGGAGGTGAAGGTATGTTATTAAAACATTTCCCTATTCTCTTTGAAGAATGTGTAGGTCTTGCAAAATGTAAGCATCACACTGATGATATCAAACGTCACTCTGGTTTCTGGATGGGAAAAAGTATATGGTGCAAAAGGGAATATGCGCAGAACAGCTATTAGGGCTCTTAATTAGCCATTATAGGATTCCATTAATCTCTTCAATCGACTAAAAGAATTATAGTCATTGAAGTCTATTTGTCTTCAAGATGGAAAGAAGGCTTAATCAAAGCTTTTGGACTGAAGACAGTGCAAGGAAAAGCATATTATGTGCATCTAGCTACATCTGTTGGTTTTCTTAGAGAAGGTCTCAGCTGTCTTCAGGTAACATCAGAGCAGATACCATTCAGGAGCACTGAGTATATTGCTATGTACTTTGCCAGAGGTCTGACAAGCTGCCCAAGGCTAAATATGCATGTATACCCCACCTGGGGTAACGTCTGCTCCTAGCTGAGGGTTTGGTGTTAGAGGGCATGAATCAAAAAATACAGGCTGCGAGCATTCCTGCAGGGGTGGCCTCCTCCTAGGTGCTGCACAGTGTCTGCCAGATCTTTCATGGTCAGTAGGACCAAATTATCCCAGCAGTTTAGAAGTTGGAAATCATAAGTGTCCATTAAGTTACTAATGTTTGTGTTTCTGATGTTAATCTTCAAACAATTACCTTTGTTCCAACATGGTTTTCCTGGGTGAATGGGCACCTTCAGTAGCCTAAGATCCCTTTCTCCCAGTGAGCTCGTATGTCAGCAGTATTTACTATTTATTTGCTGTTTAATTGTTGCCCATGTTATCAAATGGGGTAAGAAACAGGATTGGGTTATGGCTTCCGAAGGGAATCAGAAGGGGCTGTACAAGAGAAAATGCAGAAAAGAAAAAAGGGAGGAGAAAAATAACGGATAGTGAACAACAGAGCAGTGAATTAACAGTGGCTCTAAAGGTGGAGAGATACTGCCACCATGCAGTGATGATGATAAAAGAAGCCTAACCATATTTTGCCATGGATCTCTGGTGCAGACCCATCCTTGAAATTGGTGGGAATTCAATGGACTGGAGAGCACGTTATCTCTAATGTATTTTTTGGCTCACAGATCACAATTAAAATTAAATTCTGCCTTCTGCAAAATTAAATTGGACGCTGGTGTGCTACAGTGAATCCTTGATCTTGGTTGGTTGCAGCTGAGCTAAACTACTCAAGAAAAAAACAAACAAATAATACATATGGAACTCTTCTTGTGACAGTTTGTGAAATTGCTATGATAGCACAAGTTATTTTCAAAGAAATTAAGGATGTATGGGTTACTTTTCCAGAGATGAAAGATTGTTTTACAGGCTCTTGCTATTGACTGCTGTTCCTATAGATCATTCCACTCAAGTGTCTTGGCAGCAAAAATATTAATACAAATGTTGTTATGAGATGGTGATGTTCTCAATATTACGCAGAATAAATGTTAGCACTTAAATATTGTAAAGTGCCAGCATTTCTACATGCTGCAGCTTTTTGCTAAGATGAGCATACACTTGTCAAATGTTTTGAATTCTTTATTATTCAGTAAATGAGCATGTGGTTAATTAAAGTAGCATTACTATACGGGGAGGTGATCAGATTGCAAACATATCTTTAACAATTGGCTCTTGTAAATAAAATAGAAGAGAGCTGATTGAAATCTGAAAATGTCAATAGATGCAAAAACCACCCTAGAGCGCTACCTGATAAAATAAGAGTAGAGAAGTAATGACATGGTCAATATGAACTGCCATCAGCTGGAGAGCAATCAGATTGTCAGGGCTGGATCTATAAAATTCTTGCCAAAGAAGAACCTCATTTACACATACAGATCTTCATACCCTTCGCTAAGAAAAGCATATGTGACAGCTTAGGGGTTTTAGCTGCCAAAGATCTTTCACTCTGAATACAGTAAATGTCACATCTATTTATTTATCGTTAAATTTTGCTAAGTATCTGTAGAAATATTTGGATTTTTTCTATCATAATGTAGATGTTTAAAAGGAAAGGAATCCAGATTATAATGCAGCTGTAGCACCAAACCATATGGCTGCTAAATGGGAGCAAAAATACACCACAGAATTACTGGGAGTAAACATAAACTGGATGCGATCTTCAGAAGAATATTAAATGGGATACTTAAATACCGGAGTATTGCCATAAAATCATGCAATCAGACAATAGTAGCCATCAGGCAATAGATTATTTCACATGCTGAAAGTAATCACAGTTGTATAGCAATTTACATTTTCCAAATGCCAGACTGAAAATATTAACTAATGAATCTTGGCAAGCGCAGTGTTTCTACCAACTGCAGCGGTGGTTATAACAACATCTAGGCTTTTCTTGAGAGAGAGAAAGAGAGAAAAATTAGGCAACCATCCTACACCCCAGTTTTATTAGCATCTGTCCAGAGGTGGAGTGCTAGAAATAGTCTTGTTTGTCTTTAGTTCTGTTCCAGCATTTGATGTCTTACTTCTAAGAAAATGTTTGTGGGTGATTTATTGGTATATTGGGTAGCAATTGCACTATGCTGAGCATAAATGGAAGGTCCAGCAGAATACATATTCAGTGTTATGAATAGTGTCTGGCATGAGAGAAAGCTGAAATTACTGTGGCTGTTGGGTTGCCTGTTCTTTTGCTCAGAGACGGCATCATGCTACATTCTTTTCGATACTACATTTTTGTGTAAAAGGAGAAAGTTAATAACTTCTCCATTGCGGAAGAAAAGCTTGTGTTTCTGCTCAGTCTGATAAAAACTTACTGGGTGAAAATGTGTACTATGCCTTCATATTTGGAGTCTGTTCTGTTCTTTGGCATCTTCATCCCCTTTACAGCTATCTTCAAAGTGCATAAAAGAACAAAAAGATGCTTGAACTTCAATTGGACTTTGCAAATAAGCATCACAGGGAATAGACTCTCAATATTCATATTTGCAGTGGTTAGAATTACAAGTATAATATGAAGAATTTGCCTCAAAATTGGCCAGATTCATCAAGATTTCTTATTACTGTATATTGAACTAACTATGGTCCTGGGAACTCAGATCTACGTGATATGGAGTGAATGCTTTCTTTCCCAAGTTTGCAGTTGAGAAAGTAAATGTTGAAGTTTTACATGTAAGACAAAGAGCAACCCTGACTATCTCTTTCTTTCTACAGATGATATGGAAGCGATTCCAGTCAAGCAGTTCGTTAAACACATCAGTGAGCTCTATTCTAATAACCAGCATGGGTTCTCAGAAGACTTTGAGGTATGATTTAATGATCCACTAATAAAATGTCGTTTTCCTAAAGTTAATTGCAGATTAATAGTAAAGGGCTGTGTGACATCTGTGCGATGTTGTCGTGTCAGGTCAATGCAATGCTCAAATGTATAAGAAGAAATAGGGAAATACCAATTTGCCACCGGTTATGAGTAAACTGGGACTGGACGTTTACAGATGGTTTCAAGCCACAGAGCAAGGGTCTGAGGCAGCCTTCTACTGGAATTAGTGCCTTTAAGGGCAACCTTACTGCGTTTTTATTAAATAGAAAAGCTGCCTGCAACATGAAGGCACAAGCAGGTGTTTTTAAGTCCGTGTTTCTCTTACAATCTGCAGCTTACTTTACTCTTGTTGGTCCGGTATTTGCTTTTCTCCATCACACTGAGAAGTCACCCTTTGCTCAAGAAGAGCAATTATTGCTCTCACTGTGAGTGAGACTAATAGAGTTTGGTCTTTTATAAAAACCCCAAACTGTGGCTGTTCCTCTCATTTGCACCATGTCAGTTGCTGGAGTCCTTGTTGATCGTCTGTTCAGGCAGGAAAGATTACTGTTGAAGTGATTGGTTATTTTGCTCCAGTACTTGTTTGGTAGTATTTACGTAATGTTACATATTGTTAGCTGCTTAGGACAGGTTCTGACTTAGAAACATGCTGTAAATTTGAGGTAGTTCCAATGAAATGAAAGCAGTTTGCCACGACTGGGTTACCCATGCTGCCCAAACACAGTAAACATCCCATAGTATGAGGATGGACTGCAATCGGGCCCAGTAAGTAGTCGTCAGTATTCTCTGGGTAGTTTTTAGGCATTGCTTTCAGTCTAATCACAGTCACAGCTGAACTTTTAGAAGCATTTAGAAGCAGGAGGAGCCCCGGGAAATTGCAATGGAGCTGTGGTGCTGGCTTCCCTATCAGCAGAAAGAGGTGTGTTTGTGCGATGCATGTGAATCACACGGGTAGCTCTGCTTACAAACAGAGCAACGAAACAAAATAGGTGGTCTAATATCTACAGCTTCCTTACTTACTGCAGTAAAGATGAGACTGTATGCAGGAATTGTTTTTAATGGGATCATTTAAAACATTTATTGTTGCTGTTTGGTTACTGTCTATAAAGAGAGGCTGCTTTGTCTGATGCCCCAAAAGCGTTGTGCAAGTTAGAAACGTTTTGTATTCATGAGGAAGGCAAATGTGTAAGGTGTTAAAGTGATTTAGTTCAATTGACTGCTGGCTGGATGGCTGAGCAGGAATATTGAGGCATTTAACAATGTTGATGGTATTCAGGACAAACATTTATTCTCCAGAGAGCAGAATTTGATCAGGATGATCAAATGCGACTCACTCTTCTCAATTATTTATGAATTGCGACCCCAGTGCTATTCATCACAGCTGGGTTTTACACCATTTAATTATTCAAAATAATCAGCAACACATCTGTAAACTTGGTCTGGCTTTAAGCTGGCTTTGCTTCAGCTGTCACAAAATCACTGCTATTAACAAATGTTGGACACCTTCCGCCCATGTTTTAGCAAAGGAAAACACTGCTCTAATAGCCCTATTTTTCCTTTCCTCCTGGAGCTCCCTGCTGCGAGTGCCACGCCGTGGCAGCCAGTCAGGAGAGATGGCTTTAGCCAATTAGTCCTGTGCTGGGGACTGTGGGGTCCCCTCTGAAGGAAGTTAAGACTCCTCCGACTACACTGCGCACACCAAATCCTGTTCTCCCCACTTGCTTAAAATTTGGAGCCTCTCCTTTGAAGTCTGTATAGCTACTTCAGATGTATTTCTCTGTAGCTGAGGTCTCCACTTGCTAAAGACTAAATGAAATGTTCTCCTAGAGTAAGGAGAGGGAATAGGAACGAGACGACTGCTGTCTGGCATAAACCATCCATCTCGCTTTTGGGGCTTACGTTCTGCTCTGCTGACACCTCGTGGGCCTGATTCTCTCCCTTATGCTTCACAGTGATGGGATGGAAGAGTGAACCCAGAATTTTTCACAGATCCTGTAGGTGAAGTGATACCTGATCTAGATCACAGACGTACTGCTGAAGGATTGGGCAGTATGCACACACAGTACACGTGCACAATATTAATTATGTACCTCCAACCTCCATGCCTAGGGAACTTCTGAAAGGGGCTATCAGGTTCTGCAGTCATACGGGCCTTTTACAAAAATCTGCTTTTTTACGTCTAAAGGGAAGAGAGAAGAGTGGCGAGGAGATGCTGGGAAAAAACAAACTGATCAATACTACAGAATAAATAAATCTTCCCAAAGATAGCCATGGTAGTACATGGAATTATTTAGATGAGAAAAGGATCAAAAATATCCTCAGAAGTTTCCATGGCAAGAGGTTTTATGGTGAAACCTGAGAAAGGAAAGGCTAACCTAGGCACAAACATAACCCGCCCTATGCAGAAGGTAAACGTTCTCCAGCTGTTTGTTGCTAGTTTTTGGTGTACGTCTCTTCCTGTGTTTTTGGCAGCATGTTGTGGGTTGTATTGAGTTGTTTTTTACATGAAGAAGATTCCCGTGGAAGTAAATTGTATGAATACTCCCCCCTTCGTCCTCTTAAAATGAGTGTAATTGCAGCTAAATATTTTGTGAATGTGCTTAGGAAGCGGTTTATGTGGAGAGTTAAAAAGGACTTTGAACTCACAAATCTTTTGATGGAAAGTACATCCACAACAATTCCTTGTTCCCTGGGGGTAATCACAGTGCCAGTAGCCAGCTTTATTGTCTGGTGATAGCTGAGCTTTCTTGTGTATACAGAATTGTTAAGATTTCCTTTGAGTCCCATGAATTTTCAATTTTTGATATAAACTAGAAATATAAGGCCTGATTTAATACTCAGCAACGAATAGCTTTTGGAACTGAAGTCCACACTCCTGTGTTGTCAGTGCTGGTTTCTTAGGTAACTCTTTGTATAGTTCACCTTGGAATTTGTTCAACCTAAAACTGAGAAAAGCTCAAGGAGGTTTTGGGGCTTGCTCTCAGGCAGCTCCAGCACCCTTCTGCCATGGCATACAGGGTGAGGTACTACACTTTTACAGGGCAGCACTGGGGCAGAGTTTGGTGCCTGTTTCCTTGTGTGCTCTGGGACAAGACTGAGCAGAGATTGAGAGGCTTCCTGAGCCAGAGATTACATCTACTCATTGTCTAGCCAGAGATTTTCTTGGCATCATTATATTTAATGGTCTTTGATAGACCTTTTTTCCCACAAATTTCTAATTACCTCTTGAACCCTTTTAGACTTCTGGTGCCCAAAGCATCCCATGGCAATGAATTCTACAATTTGTTCCACAAGAACAGACTTCCTTTGGTTTTAACTCATGGCTAATAACTTCTCTTGGCACCTCCTAGTTTTTGCATTACAAAAACTTGTTCGCTTAAATGCCTCATGTAATTCTGTGTACTTCCCTCAAATCATCTTTTTTTCAGATCTGAAGAATTCAGTCTGTTTTTTTGAGGAAGCCATTCTAGATTTATGACGACGTGTTCTCTCTGTACCTTTTTCTTTCCTTACCATATCCTTCTCAAGGTGGGAAGGCCAAAGCTGTGCACAGTATGTAATGAGTGGGTTTACTGCAGAGTTCTGCAGGAGCACAGTGATGTTTTCCGTTTGGTTTTCCATTACTTTCATCCTTCCTAATATACTATTTGTTTTTTAACAACCATTGAGCACTGAGCTGACACCTCCAGAAAACTATCAGCGCTGACCCCAGGGTCTCGTCACTGAATAGCGAGAGCAAATTGGGAACCTGTCAGGGTGTGTGTATAGTTAGGGTTGTTTTTCCCAAGTACATCACTTTGCATTTATCAACATTGAATTTCATTTGCCATTTTATCATTCAGCCACTCAGTATTGTGAGATCATTCTGCTTCCCTTAACAAACAGCTTTTTTTTTTCTAATTGTCCTGAATAATTTTTCATCATAAACACGCTTTGTCTGCTTTGCAGTCCATTTATGAATAGATTAGGTCCCTGTAAGGTCCCACTGGTGAAACGTGAACACTGACAATTCCTGCGTGGTGAATGCCTCTTAGTATACAGGGGCAATTTTCCTTCTGCTTCACGAAAGATCAGTTTTTTAAGTAATGTTTTCTGAGAGACCTTTTCAAAACCATTTTGGAAAACTAAATATGCAGTTCTCTTCTAGACTGTCCTTACCTATGGGCTTCCTCAGGGACCTCTCCACAGCGTGTTCGAGGCACTCACTGACTGCTATTTATTATAGCGTCTAGCAGTTTGCCCTGTAGACAAGTCAGACGCAGTGGGCTGTAGTGCCTGAAATCCCTTCTGATTCTCTTGTTAAAAACTGATGTCACATCTTCTATTCCCCTGATACTCAGCCTGATTATATAGGGCATGTGCCCTCCAAATTCTTGTATCAAAGAAGGGTGTGAAGTGCCGCCTCCCACGGTGAAGCTTTTCACTCCCTCTCCCTGGCCTGTTATTGGCATAACACAGTAAGTTTTCTCAGAGTTGTCATGTCCTTGTGCTCTAAGAAAGGAACATTAAGCCAAGAAATGACCCTCCGTCCCCAAAGCTAACTATGCATTTTTATAATACGACGCCCTAGTTGGATTTCTGAGATCAGACAATTTTATTTACCTCCTCCCTAATTCTGGAGTGAGTTGGTCAGTGCTGCTGCGGGAGCGATTAGAGTGGGTGAATGCAATCTCCGCAGACCTCTCCTCCTGCCAGTGCCTGTGTGAGGGTAATGAATCATTGCCAATTTGGAGTCTGAACAGGCTTGCTGAACTCGGAGGCAGGCTGTCTAGCTCCCTCATCACATAAATTGAAAATATCTTTATACTCCAGTGGCACCTTCTTCTAAATGTCCTGAAATGTAAGAAAATAACATAAATCCATATCTTCAGCGATGGGGCAGGGATTTGCTAACGCTGTTCTCACAGTTGCTGCTGTCTGGGGCAGGGGTCACTAGCTGTCTTTAACCAGTGACCTCAGAACGGTATTCTCTAGTGAAAGGTGGCATTGAAGACTGAGATAATGCTGCGCTTTACACATTTCTCGAGGCACTAAAATCACTGTGTAGTTACACTGGCATCTTTTACAGATTAGACATAGCTTACACCAGACTCATAACTGCATCTACACCAAGGAATTTGGCAGTAGAAGGATGCCATTTCAAAAGTGTGTTGCTAGCAGACATTGCTGCACTGGGAAATGTTTTATAACCCTGGCCCAAAACTGCCGTAATTAGAGGTATTCTCAGGCTGTGCATTGCTGTAGTGAAGGCAAAGGGAAGCAGCACTGTGAAGCTGGAGGATGAAGGATCGCTGCAGGAGAGGTCTTCCTGGAGTCTCTGTCTCACTGCCCGACCCACCCTAAGAAACCGGTATGAATTAAGAGAAAAAGTAGAAGACAAACTCTAAAAGAAATCCAGATATCATAGAATTATTGAAGTTGGAAAAGACTTTCAGATCATCGGGTCCAGCTGTCAACCCGGCCTACCGAGTCACATCACCAAGCCATGTCCCTTAGTGCCACATCCGCACGTCTCTTAAACACCTCCAGGCTGTCTGTTAATTACGGCCCAGCAGTATCCACAAAGTTTCTGCCTGGAAGTCCTCAGAGGAGGACTCAGAGCAGCCGCAGCTTCACACGGGGAATGCGAGGTTTCGGTCAGACTCAAGCCGGACCGTAACGAAGGGCAGGATACAGCGAGCAAACAGTCCTCCACCATCCTCTGCTCTCCCACATCTGCAGGCATCGCTCGGGTATACAGCTTAGCAGCATGCCCAGCTCAGTGGTCCTGACTTGCTCACACTTGCATGAATTTTTAATGATCTATTCATGATTCCTCCACTGTTATTCCTGGGTTCGGTCCTTTTGGTTTATTTATTTTCCTCTTCTGCCTAGGCTGTCCCCAGCTCACCCCTCTCTTGAGTGCCATCAGAGAGTTTCTACTAGTGCTAAGTTATTGCAAAAATCTACACTGTTCCTGTGGGAGATCTTCAAATGCTATTTGCTGTCTCTATTGGTGTGCCATCTTCGTGTTTGCTGTGATAAAAGAAACAGCAAGAGCACTACCAGAGAATTCTCTAATTTGGGATTAAAATAATAGATCAAAAATGATCTTGGGGGTGGATGAACTAGCTGCTTTTACGCTGAAAAATATCACAATAATATCAAAAAATAGCCACGGATCTTCTCTAATTTAGTCCTTCAGGTTAGGATCCTTTCCTTTGTTCCTGATTCCTCCTCATTGCTATTCATAGGCTTTTACAGTTCAGCCCCTGCTAGGACATCTCTTTACTGAAGTAATAGGAAACAACAGCAGCACTGCATAAGGCCAAATCAAAGGCGCGAGTTCCTGCTCAGTCACTGTAGCAAAAATTCTTGCTCAGAACCTTATATTGCCAGCGTGATGCTGAAGCGGTTTGATTTTACACTTAAATGGAAATTCTTTGAAGTTTAGAAGAAACTAATCTTTAACTTGTTTCAGAAAGGCAATGAAAATGGGTCGTTAAACCTGGGTATGTCAAATTCCAATTAGCATTAGCATGGACAATATAATTAAAAGGTAAATTAGCCATAATAGCATAGACTAGAACACTTTTTACAGTAACTAACGGTCAATTGAAACCATGTACTTCGGTTTCTTGGGTTGTCAATGATAAGTTGAAAGGACAGAATAAGAGCCTGTATGCATTCATCTTTGGACAGCAAAGTGTTCTGCAGAGTTAAACATGAAGAGCAGCGGTGCACTAGCCAGCCGCCGTTACAATCAGGGGAAGAGGCTAAGCAGGATTAAGGAAGGCGAAGAAAAGACTCTGGACCTGAACGTTTGTTTGATATGAGAGGGCGAATAATGGATGCGGTGGTAGGAGCAGTGGCTGTAGTACTCCGAGGTGCCAGAAGCAGTTATGTGCTAATTGCAGAGGAGTTTGTTTAGGCTGCAGTGAGCAGCCTGGGATCAGACCAGCCCTGGTGGGCTGCCTGCAAACTTAAGTTGAAATAATAATATAATCACGGGGATGTTTTTAATGGAAATGAATGACTTCGTAGCCAGTACGACTTAGAAATCCCAGGGCGTTAATTGCATAACCAATAGAAAATGCTGAGAAAATAAATATGTAATATACATAAACTGTGGTAAAATAGCGTAATTAGAATAGTGACTTTTTGGAACTTCCTCCAGGGTGATATTTATTAACACCAGGCCATCCCCTTCTGCCAAAGGGCAAATAATATTCTGAGCTGAGGCATAGATAACAGGCTGCAACTAGTCTTGCCTTCTTGAAGCACTTTGTGCTTTGATGAAAGGAACCACGTTGACTTTAATAACAAAGGAATGTTAACTTATGCCTTGCTGTCTGTTGCAGTGCGCCTGTGGTTTAGTCATTTGCTGTTAGAATTTGGAGAGGTGAACCCAGGAGGGCAGACCATGGATAACCAACCTGTGCTCTCAATCTTACCTGTCCGTGCAGCACAGCCAAGTGTTGTCAGTGGCCAACACGAAGCTGGAGGATGTTCTCAGGCCCCTTCTTGCAGGACAGCCTCAGCATCCCAATGCTTTGTGTGCCCTGGACTGGGGAAAGGGGGCTGGAGTTGAAATAGCCTTTTATTGTTCTACACTGACGTTAAAAAAGGCCAAAAAAAAAAAAAAAAAAAAAGGTATATTGGCAAGGGAGAAGCTTTTCTTGAACAATCTCCTTTTCACAGGCTCCTGTGGAACAGAAATCCAGCATTATAGCAGTTTTCCAGAGTATTAAAATTCACTTAGAATGTTATG
Source organism: Anser cygnoides (assembly GCF_040182565.1). Taxonomy (NCBI): domain Eukaryota; kingdom Metazoa; phylum Chordata; class Aves; order Anseriformes; family Anatidae; genus Anser; species Anser cygnoides. Next base: position 10,191,646 of record NC_089882.1, on the reverse strand, counting down.
TGGTAGGAAAAGCCATTTTCAGATGATCAGCTCTCACAGCATAAGACCATCTTTTCCACTGCTGTGTTTTTCACCATCTTAGCTTAATCTTCCTCTTCTATTAACTTTATATTGGCCAGCTGGGAACATGCACAGTTGAGAAAACAGTCAGCATCAACATAAAAAGGTTAATTAAAGTGATTAACCTCACCAACAATTCCCTTATGGAAAAGTCCTATAGAATTTAATAGAAAGTGATACATTTACTATGTAGTATTTAAACTGTCAGAGAAAATTCCTTAGCAGGGATGTAATTCCCTATTACATTCTATAACTTTCTAGAGTATTCTCCACAGAACCTTTTTGGATTCATCTGAGTTAAATTCTGCAGCATTTGGCATAAATGTTTCAATACTAATAACTTGTAAAAAGAATTTTGTAGTGGTGCAGGGATGTAGGGGTTGACGTAAGGCTTTTCAGAAGTGGGAGGGTATTTTTTAGGAGTGAACTCAAAGAGTACAGCAGCGCTATTATATGATTTCTAAATGCAAAAAGAGGTAACACAAAATTACATTAAATCGAGCTAACATATAAGTAATGCTGCTTTTCCATTTATGACTTAGGCTGAGCTGATCCTGCCCAGTGTATAATCAGAAGTCCCTTGTTTACTGGAGCTGACAAGCAGAATTAGGGGAAGTGCACATTTTAATGTGGGTTTTCATCCGTGATAGAAACGGAACTATTCTGTGAGGATCCGCTGAGAGTTTTGCCCGATTCCTCTTTGTCTTTGCTCAGCTCACCTCCTTGAATGCAGTGTATTCCTCCCTGTGGAGAGGGGGAAGAGAAAAAGAGAAGCAATTGTTATTTGGGAGTGTCTTGGGGATATAAAAGCTATAAAATGTTCAAGGTTTTAGTACACTTTGCACTTTTAAAATGTAAATGCTGGGGAAGATATCAAAATTGTAATGCAACTCCTTTGTGAAATGTCTGCATAATGCTGAACTCTGTTACATCTGCTGTTTGTATAGCATTTCTCTTGATAATTTTTCTCTGTCACTTAGCTTGTGATCTTTGTAGCAGCTGTGAGCTCCTAATGACTTTCCCTCTTAGGCAGGTTCTGTACTGTTATTTTTAAAGCCTGGAGTACAAAGCGATTTGGCACTTCCCCATATATCCTTGGGCTAAATTGGTTCTATTTGGTGTGATTTCTGGGACTCACAAAAGATTTAAATAACTAGTTTCTTCCACAACTTTGTGAGCTCCAAACATTGATATATTTTTCAAAAATGTGTTTTAAAACTACAAATATTTATGCTAGCGATAAAAAGAGTTTTAGCATTTTCAAGACGATTGTAATTAAATAAATGAAAAAAGTCTGTCTTGGAGGTGGCATCATACATGAGTTGAGGAATTGTAATGGTTTAGTTTGCAAGACAATCTCTGACACGTGTGAATCTCAAGGGCAGCCTGGCCAAGTGGAATAGCTGTTTCTCAAGGGGCTAAGAAGAGATCCTCCACCGCCCCATTTCAGTAGCCCTCTATTCTGATGTCCAATGGTGTAAGGGGTAGGTTCAGAGCTGAAAAGTCAATGGCAGTTTGGTATCTAACCTGACTAGACAGACACCTGCATCTCGAGCTTCAAGACAGACTCATTCTGCTTTCTGAATGTCTGAATAGACATCGCTCCAGTATATATACGTGGATGCAACCTTTTATCTCTTTCACTATATCATTGGCTGTTCATCAGTGTCCAAGAAGTGGTATTTAAAGCACTAGCTGTTACCTTCAGAGATCTATTTTATTTATATTTTATAAAAGGCATCTCTCTGCAGAGAACTAACAAAAGGTCAGTGCCAAACTGAAATGTCAGAAACCCTGTTTTGAGAGGTTATAAGCAAATTAGTTGTCCTGCGGTCAAAAGACTGCCGTTGAAATGTTCTTTGTGCTTCATTTCTTACCCTACATTGCGGCCACTCTTGCCTTTGAAGGGACTCTTCTTCCTTTCCCCAGGGGGGAGACAGTGGGGTGCCACAGGAGATGCAGTCCCGAAGATGGATGGACTGCTGGTCAGAGGGGACAGCTGACCCTTGGGGTGCCCAGACTGCATCTGTCACCAGGTCTGCGGAGAGGAGCATAAGCCAGGGAGCAGCGAACGCCTCCTCAGTTTAAGCAGACCATGTCCTACAGGAAAATGCTGAATGACTGTGTGTTTAATCCAGCAATTAAGATATCGATATTTTGAACATGGTTTCTATGAGCTGTTGCAAAAGGAGATAAAGCTTAATTTTGGGGACTGACGCATTTTGCATCTGAATAATTTTTGTGCCTAGGAAGTGCAACGCTGTACAGCCGACATGAACATCACTGCAGAGCACTCCAACCACCCTGACAACAAGCACAAGAACAGATACATCAACATCCTAGCATGTAAGTAAGCACCAGCAGTGAGCACCTTTAATCAAACAGAAAAAACACTCTCCTCTCACACTGTGTCTGTGTGACTGGAAAAGGCAGGTGGGTTAAAGTTACGTTATTAAACGATAATTAATAAATACATGCCAGTGTGACTGGGAGATCGTTTTCCTTCTAAAGGCAGTGGACATTTTAACTTCTCTGAGGCTAGGATCTCACTCCAGCTTTTGTTTTAGAATAGTTTCCAGTTTGATGGTCTAAGCGTAGGTTTAGAAATACCAGTTTGCTATGAAACTTTGTGGAGGAATAACTGGAATAAATTGATGATCAGAGCTCTTCTGCCTGCTAACATCTGAAAACTGGCCTAAGGGAAGTGCAAGTTAGAGGAAAGAGTTTTACTGATGATCCCTGAGATTTCCTTATAATCCCAAAGGTGCTAAATCTTACAGAATGTATCTGCTGTATTTCAAACTGCTTCAACCTTGTGTACAACTTGGACAAGCAGTGATCTTTGTAGCACAGTGCAGGCTTTGCCTGTATTCCTCTGAGAACTGAAAATCTGGACTAGAGTGCAAATTATTACAGGCCTGGGATGTAAATGCAGTAACTTTTTTCCATGTTGTTCTCTGATGTGAGGTGCAGCAGTTACTGTGGTTTAGGATCAAAGATGGAAAGTCGCTGATACGGAGTCCCCAGAGTTCTTTAAATTTACAATAAATCTTGAAGGTTTTTGATGGCGTAGGAAGGAAATGCATGTCTCTGATTATCAGAATCTATCGAGGTGCAGGCTGAGGACCAGGAACACACTCACTACGTGTCCTTGGGCAAGGGGATTCACTGCAGATGTCCCAGCTCTGATTTTAGACATAGGTGTCTGGTCCCTCTAAGCACAGAGAGAGATGTACCACTAGAGGAGAATTGAAGCAGGAACTTCGGTGCTCCAAATTGCACCTGAAGGAACCTCTTTCTCCCTTGGTGCCTTGGAAGGCCAACAAAACCAGATTCTTCCTGCTCAAAGTTAGCCCACATGTCTCTTTCCTGCATGTGTTGGAAGCCCCTCCCAGGCCCATACTGCTGCTTAGAAGCAGAAGAGCTGGAATTTCTTCCGATTTAAGCAGGAAGTCAGGCATTTGAGTGCAAGAAAAACGGGAGCTAAAGAGTGGAAAAGCACGATCTAAAGTCTATCTTCTTGGTATGATGAGGGTGGTGAAGGAGTGGGGACATTCACTCTCCCAGACCCAGTAGAGCTGTCGGAGCACAGCAGAGTGGAGGATAATGAGCTCAGACACTGAGCCAAGCAAAGGCAGCTCTACTGCCTGCGAGAGCTGAGCTGGTGCCTCTGCACGTTACACAGCCCTGTGTGGTGCCGTGGCTCTTTGAATCACATTACACTGTGCGATGCAGATGATCCTAGAGATCTTTCTACAGTGTCTTTTAAAGAGAAGCTGTCCCAGCATGAGCCGTGTGATTTAAGGGATGTGAAGCCTTGAGGAGCTGCTACCATGATCAGATGGCGAAGAACAGACAGTTCATTCAGGTGACCAAGAACAGACACCTTCCACTTCCAGTCCAAAGCCGGTTTCTGCAGGGTATTAATAAGGGCTGCTCCAATACCTAGGAAAAGGGACATTTACCTGCAATTCTGCATCATGTTTCCTTAATGCTTCTGCTCTGTTTTCTGTCCTGCAGATGATCACAGTAGGGTGAAGCTAAGGCCTTTACCGGGAAAGGATTCTAAGCACAGCGACTACATTAATGCTAATTATGTTGATGTAAGTTCTTTGAATTGTTTTTTCTTCTCTAACTCTAAATCCCTCCACAAGAAGGAAGTATTGCTACTTGTGAAGTGTTTGTGTTTTCCAATTTCACATGATCATTTTGCTACAAATTCCTCACTATTCTGAATGAGAAAGGCACCTTTCGTTGTTCTCTTTAAATTATTAATATCTCTGCCATGATATTGCTTTCATCTCACTTGGCATTATGGTTTTCTTTGAAGGGTTACAACAAAGCAAAAGCCTACATTGCTACCCAGGGACCTTTAAAGTCTACCTTTGAAGATTTCTGGAGGATGATTTGGGAACAAAATACCGGAATCATTGTCATGATCACAAACCTTGTCGAAAAAGGAAGAGTAAGAGATTTTCTAGTTTATTAGCTAATGCTCCTTACTATCTCTCCAAATCATGTGGGCAGAATTTGTTTTAAATGGTCTGGGATGACACATGTTGATGTCTAAACTCTAGCTAACATAGAGGGTTGCGTAGCTAGCCATGATTTTACTGTTTATAAAAAAATTTAAACACAAATGTAAAGAAAGTTCAAACCTTCAGCCAACCCATCCAACTATGTCTTTGTTCAGAGAAAATGCGACCAGTACTGGCCGTCAGAGAATAGTGAGGAGTATGGCAACATAATAGTGACGCTGAAGAGCACAAACATTCACGCTTGCTACACTGTGCGCCGCTTCACAGTCAGGAACACGAAGATGAAAAAGGTGGGTGAAGCCTTCACTCTTTTCATCCAGATGCCTTCTAGCTTGTGTAAAGGATGCAAGCCATGCAGGAGAAAATTCAGCTGCTGCATAGGCAACTTGCAGCAGCAGGTGGATGGGAAATAAGTAAACAAAACCAGGATTACAAGGAACCTGGTGAAAGGATTAACCTATATTTATTTCTCTCAAATTTGCTGCTGGTTAGGTATCACAGCTGCTGCTGTTATTCCCATGTGTATTTTTTCTTGAACTCTGTCTCCACCTAGCAGGAGGCAGAGCTGCAGAAGATTTCTTCTGTAAGAGTCCAGCACTTTTTCATCCGAGCAAGCCAGTAGGATTAAATATATTTGCATGCTTCTCTTTCCTAATCTTTCTTTTTTCACTGCTCCTACTTTGCATGCAGGGTCAGAAAGGAAACCCAAAAGGGCGCCAGAATGAGAGAACGGTTGTTCAGTATCACTACACTCAGTGGCCTGACATGGGTGTGCCGGAGTACGCCCTGCCTGTGCTAACCTTCGTTAGGAGATCCTCTGCAGCCAGAACCCCAGACATGGGACCAGTGGTTGTGCACTGCAGGTATGATTGGTGTGATTAATTGCTTCATGGTACAAATGCCTGTTTTGTAGCATATGCGCTTTTAAACACCAGTGAAGGCAAACACCATGAGTTATTAGCACAGGAGTGTGCCTGCCCTGTGGAGTGCAGGGAGACATGAATTAGCTTTGCCTACATTTTAAGCCATCTCCAAGGCAAAAGCATCCCAGTTGCGTTAGCAAAGCCCTGCATCATGATGGTGAGCTGCTGAGCATTGCACTGATGTGGCTGTGCAGTTTCTGGTTCAAAGCCTGTTTTCCACCTGCCCACACTTCCCTTAAATGAGCTGAAGGATGCATTCTCCATTGCTGTGTGCAAGGGGGCTGTACAACGCCATAGCAAAGAGGAGAAGATGGTGGGGTTAGAGCTTATTGAGCAACTCTGAACAGTTCCCCTCTCCTTCCTCTGTGCTGGGCCTAGGACTGCCCTCTTCCCCTTCCAGAAGTCCTGCCTTCATGGGGTTAGCCCCACCCCTAGGCCTTGCCATAGTGCTGGTACCACCTGCATTTGCAGAGCACCGTTACAGCTCCACCATGAAGCTTCAGCCTTACTTCATGGCTGAAGCCAACCAGGACAGCCCACAGCCTGGAGCAACCTCGCCAGTTTGGCACAGGGTGGATTGCCACGTGGCTTCCTCTGGCCAACACCAGTAACAACAGCAATGGAGGCAGCACATCCAAGTCTCAGCTCGTGCAAACAGCCAGGCTGTGAAATCCAGGACCGCGGCAGCCCCATCCTTGCTGCCCGGGCCTGCAAGCCAAGCCAGCTCCAGTGGCACAGGCACGATGGCTTGTGTAACACTCATCTTTCTCTTACACACAAGTTACCACAAATGGGAGGAAATACATGCCCAATAAAATTCCCAGAAAACCAAAATATTCTATTTAGTAACTTTCGTGGTTAAGGCTAGCAGGGACACGAGAGTCTGGGAACAGGTGCATTTGTTCTCCTGTTGTGAACATTTACTTTGGTCCAGCTGTATTACATGGAGTTTCTCTCATGTTTCCCATAGTGCTGGTGTTGGCAGAACTGGTACCTACATTGTGATAGACAGTATGCTGCAACAGATAAAAGACAAAAGCACAGTTAATGTCCTGGGTTTCCTGAAACATATCAGGACACAGCGCAACTACCTCGTCCAGACAGAGGTAACAATTGCAGTGGGGTTCAATTTAAAGCCATGTTCGTTATTATGTTGCAATCAAAAAGCAAATAGATTTTTTATTTACACCTCTGTAAGTATTGAATATATCACATCTATTGCACAGGAATGTCTCTCTTTGTCTAGACCAGAAACTTCAGATTTTGCATATGACTTCTTCGGAGTTGTATTTGTTACACTTGTAAATGTTTATTCTGGATTTGGCAGTATTTGCATGGGTGGCTTGTTTTGTATGCCCTCCTTTAGCGCCCTACCCCTCAGTTAAAGCCAGCTGTTCAGTTTATTCCAAGTGCCTATGTGACATGCTGTTGTTTATCTAGGAGCAGTACATTTTTATTCATGATGCCTTGTTGGAAGCCATCCTTGGGAAAGAGACCGAAGTATCTGCAAACCAGCTGCACAGTTATGTTAACAGCATCCTCATACCCGGAATAGGAGGGAAGACACGACTAGAGAAACAGTTCAAGGTAAGGCTTATCACTCCCATCCAGAGGGACTTGATTTCTCCACTCTGTGTTGCATGGCATGTCTTCACCGTCTATTGTCATAGATAATGAACCAAACCAGAACACTTGATTAGCACAGCACTTCATCTTGGGAAGCTCAGTGTCCAACAAGCCTTAGCTGCACTGCTGGAAATCAGTACTAATAGCCTTGGAGTCAAAGGTGAGAAGAGGAACATGGATACTGCTTTGAACTGTGCTGCTCGTCTCCCCATTCCGAAGGGAGCTGGGGCGTTCCTGAGTGTGTGGGTAACTTGGCTGGAGGTCTTCCTCTAAACTGTGATTCTCATGCATATATATAGAGCACAAAATGAAATGAGGTTCTTGGTACCACTTATTACTTCAGTGTTGTAGAATTAAAAATGTTTTAAGACCAGGAAAAACAATATGCCTTTCTCATTGCTAACTATGCTTGCTGCTTTTCCTTGCTATATTACAGCTGCTTTCATCATGGCCAAAGTAAAATTGTTTGCCTGGATCTAGTTGAAACCTAAGATTTTCTGATTGCATTTTATTTGAATGCATTTAAAACTATTTTGTGAGACTGTGTATCACAGGAAGATTATACATGATGTCTGTTTTCACAGATAAACTCACTCAGTTTAATAACTACCTGAGGAATTGAAACTGTTAAATTTTAACAGATGCAAAGCTATTCAACAAATGAACAAGATATTTTCAGAATTCATTTGTAGAAATTCCAGATGCTTAATTATTAAATTAAAGAAACAAGTACAAACATACACACACATAAAACGCGACAGAAGAAAAACATCTGTTATTAAAAAAATAAGTGTTCCACTTTTATTAAAAATATTAAATTATAAGTATAAAGATGTTTTCTCATGACTCGTGGCAAAATTTCAAAAAATTTAAGTGCCATTTTCAGAAATGGCTTCCTCTGCTAGAGTTGCACAGATATTTAGAAACTCTGTAACTTCCAACAAGCCTACTGCGAGTGCAGAGGTGAGTTAAGCACTATCTTGTTTAGAGTGGATATGAAACCAGGACTAAGAAAGCAGCAATTATTAAATTTTTCCCCGATTTCTGCTGCTACCACAGAGCTGGCAGAAAATAACTTGTGCTCATGCCTTGGGACAGTAGTTCACATTCAACTGTCTTCGAGTAAAATTACGTTGAGTAATGAGTTGCTAGTGCAGGAGATGGAAAAGCCGCCTTCACCCTCCTTGCTCTGTTAGAGATTCCCCATACACTGGCAGAATATTCAAATACAAATCTGCCTCCCTGACTTTTCATTGTGTCCAGAACAAATTTAGCAGACCAGATAATGTAACCCATGGCCTCAGATCTCTGCCGCTGGCATGGTGGGTTCACAAAAGGCCTGGCAGGAAAAAGTCATTCTGCAGGAATGATCTCACTTTTATGTTGAAAGAAAATGTAAAAGTTTTTTGCCTTTTTTTTTTTTGTCACTGTTTTATTTTGCTAGCTTTTCTTCCTTGAGACCTGCTTCTGACTGAAAATGTCTGCAAGTCTTTGAAATATATTCTCAAAGATAACTAAATGTAGTGTTCTGTGAAAATACATTTTGATGGAACTTCATTTTCAGGATGTTTCGAAGCTGAGAGCTGCAAGGATCTTTTTATCCATTAAACATATTGTATGAAAAGGATGATTTCCATTGGCATCTTGAGTATTTTAAACAAGTTTAACAATGCAGTTTATTCTTCTACTGATGCGTCTTCCCAGGAGTTGGCAAAGAAACCACCTCTCTTCATTTAGATTGCTATGAGGAGTGACTTACTACTTTATTCTCTTTCAGCTGGTTACGCAGTGTAATGCAAAATACGTGGAATGCTTCAGTGCTCAGAAAGACTGCAACAAAGAGAAGAACAGGAACTCATCAGTCGTGCCGTGTAAGATCACATCTTCAGTTTGATTATTGCCTAGCATAACTTTTTGTAGCGAATTCTCCCCGTGTTATGCATGAAAAGGCATAGCCACTAGGAAGGAGAACTGTAATCTTCTGTTCAGACCAAGCTGTCTTTCATAATTACTCTGATGAAACTGAACAAAAGAAAATAGTTACGGTGTCAGCCAGATATACTGTCCAAGTGAAGTGTTAATTTGAAGTGCTTAAGAATTTGAATAATTAGGTAGGGGATAATCTATGGAATACTGTGATAATTACTTTGATACAGCTCCCAGCTCAGGTGAGATCTCCCAGGGTGATTGGCACAAGTTTTTTATAATTCAGCTAGTACACTCAATTGTTCTGTGCAAACCCTCTGTAGATTTGAGGGTATTTAGTGCCCAAGGCCACAGTTTCACAGTTATTAATATGGAATCTGTGCCCGACTGCTGAACAGTACGAACCTGCACCAAACCAAGCAGAAGCGCAGCGTAGTTCCCATCACTTTCCCCCCGAGCACAGAATGTACAGGACAGGCAGTAGCCAAACTAGTGCAAAGTCATAATGGCACAGATTTGGTCCATCATGAAGGTTGGTCATAAAAAGGGAAATCATAAGGATATACGCCAAAAACAAAGGTGGATGGACTGAAATAGCCTGTGCGCCTTTAGAGTTGGTGTCATGTAGCTGCAGTGATTGCAGTGGTTTCAGCTGGGCAGTAGGAGCCTGTCAGTTGGCTTCAGGATGTTGTTGAACCCAACCCTCAAACACGGAGCAGTGCAGACCTCCTGAAGAACACGTAGCCACTTCTGCGGGGCTACCTGTTAGGGAAGGGCTTTGTCTGAGGAGGTTATCTCACCCTCCAGCTGGGAGGAGTGAGTGATGGTCGTGCTACGGAGTGGTGGGGAAAACAAAATAAATCAGCTGGGTTTGTGTGCTGCTGGAGACAAATGGAACGCTGCAGTCAAGAATTACCTTAAATCCCCTGTTATCACTGCATATACTGTTATTTGGTAATTCAGCCTGCTGTGAAAATCTTTGCTATAGTAAAATTTGATTCCTGAAATTACTTTGTCCTTGTGGGAATATTGTGCAACATTCTCTTTTATATCCTGTGTTAGCAGGCAATGCTTTAACACGGTTAAAGTGCTGGCCTACTCCCGGGGGGAGATGGGAGCTGCACAGTATTTGGTTTGTTAACGTCTGAGAAATTCTTGCTTTCTGCAATGTGCCATGACCAGACTTTGATATTTTTTTTCTTCTTTTCTTTATCTTATAGCTGAGCGTGCTAGAGTGGGCTTGGCACCACTGCCTGGAATGAAGGGAACTGATTACATTAATGCCTCTTATATCATGGTGAGGAAGCCAACACCTAATTACAAAGTAAAATCAATTCTAAGGTGCTAAATACCAGATGCCTGTAATTGTCTTAATTCTGTATGTAATGGCTGTGTATTAACAGATGAGATTTTAACACCTTCCCCATAATGTAAAGCTATTAACTGTGTTTTATTAAAGATTGTTGCCTAAAAAAATTAAATACAAGATGCATTTAGGTGGAATGTGTATTTCCATGAGATACAGTCAAATAAATACTGGGATTTAGAGTAAATGAAAACAACGGAGACTCTGCAGGATGGAAATGGAGTTACAAAATTATAGTCTGTGTGAAAATATTGTGGAATAAAATGAAATAGGGTCATTATGTGTCCCCAAAGATAAAATTAATGCTCTAAAAGTGTTGAAGGCAGTAATAACTGCGGTTTGTTTTCCTGCAAAAGGGCTACTACAGGAGTAACGAGTTCATCATAACCCAACATCCGCTGCCACATACAACTAAAGATTTCTGGCGAATGATCTGGGATCACAATGCACAGATCATCGTCATGCTGCCGGACAACCAGAGCCTGGTGAGTGAGACGCTTCCCTCCCTGCACCGTGCGGCAGTCACTCAGCCCAGCAGGCCGCTCATGTAGATATGTGCTATGGCTATTTTCTGGTGGAAAGAAAAGCCAGTTTTGGGGCCACCTTCTCAAACTTTGCCCTAAGCTTGTCACAAATAGATAAGTTCCTAGGTGTGGGGCCTGTTTTATACTCTTTCTTTCTGCCCTCACCCTTGGGAAAGACAGCATAAACTGCAGTGAGCTGGAGCAGGCCACAGTGCTCCCAGGCAGCATGCTGGCGATGACAGCCTCTGCCAAGCTCCTGTGGGTTACCTGGCTGGCAGGATGTAAGGCAGTGATGTTACTGTCTGGCCAGGGCCATGGGTGAGGACTTTGACAGGAGCAGAAATACGAAGCAGGGACATTAAGATAAGTCGTTTCCAGGGGGTTTAAGACTAAAGCCATGCAAGACTTAAGGCTGGGAAAGGTTACAAAAGTTATTTTTGATGTAAGCAAAAAGCAAACATGTATGTTAATTTAAGTGGAAATAACGAGACAGAGAGAATCAAGTGACACAGGTGAAGTGCTAATCACTGCTTCCAGATTTACTGGCATGTCTCAAGAGGGCACGATGAAAAGGATTAGGAACTAAATGGTTCATTTTTTCTTGCATGCGTAACTGAGATGCAGAGACAATTGTAGCTGAGAATGGTAGAGAAACCACCTCCACTACAGCAGGAAAATAGCAGTTGTGAGGCGCTGCTAAAGAGGCAGCAGTCGATATGCTCCCTTTGTGCAGTGTGATGAAAGGGATTGCAGGCACTGCAAGGCAAAGAGCGTTCAGAGAAATACGATTGAATCAGAAAGTACTAACAAAATGAAAACACGTCAGGTAGAAATGAAGAGGCTGCTCTTGTCTTTACAACTCTGTGGACTGGCTCAGCAGAACATTAGCGATATAAAGGGCAAAGGAGGAGCACCGGCCACAACCATATCCCTTGTAAGGATGTCAGGATGTCTGGTGCCCGCTTTCATCTTCATGGTGCCCAGCGTGGAGGTTGGCTAGCAGAGCATTAGCACCCTTATGGTGGCTCAGTGTTTGGTTTGAGTTGTCTTGGCTGCTAAGGAGGGGTGGAACAGAACTGGGACAGCATCAAGGTGACAAATGTTTAATGCCAAAGGATGGGACCATAATGCCTGCTGTGAGAACCTGTTGCATTGAAGAACAGGTCACTTCCACAGCGTTCAGCAATGTTACACGGGTTGCTGGTGCCTCTGCATGCTGAGGGTGGAATTTGCAGAGCACTCAGAGCACTTAGGATCCGAGGTCCTGTTTTCGGGACTGTTTTCCTGGGGACAAGTCCCAACGGTGTCTTGCAGATCATGTGCATGAAGGCTCCAGGCCCACAGAAATAGGCCTGTTTTTAGAGACACGTTCGTGGCTGCAGAGGGATGAAGTGGGTTCGTAGCTCCTGCTTTCTCATGAGTTTGGGTGTCTTCTTTCTTCCTCATTCTTCCCCCCACCTGTAAAAATTCCACTCCTAAGTATACATCACTCTTCTACCCAGACCTGATCCACAGACCTTCCACTAATACCCTTGAGTTTTGGATTAGGCCACAAAAATATAAATTAAAATAATAAGCAATTAATTATTAAAGGTTAATGATTTTTTTCTAAACAGGTGTCTGCCTTTCATGCAAAACTGTCTAGGCAGGAGGTAATAAAGCCTGGGATATAATACAAAGGTTAAGTACGAGTGAGGTAAGATAACCATTTCCCTATGAAACCAATTAAAAGCAGACGTTACCTGTTTGGACACACAAAGGAGGGATCTGGCAGGCTTACTGACTACTAGTAGACTAATAGTAGGTTTGTTTTAGACAAAAAGGGCTTGTAAAGGTCAGCTCCTGATCATCTCTATTTATCAAACCAATTTTTTGATCCGCTGGATTTCTCAGTCACACACAAGTTATGTGAAAGACTGCAGTAGTGTGTTGTTTCATTCCTCCAGGCAGAAGATGAGTTTGTGTACTGGCCAAGTCGCGAGGAATCCATGAACTGTGAGGCCTTTACTGTGACCCTTATCAGCAAAGACAGACTGTGCCTCTCTAATGAAGAGCAAATTATCATCCATGACTTTATCCTTGAAGCTACCCAGGTAAAATAAACCTCCAAACGTGGGTCTTGGCTCTTCTCCAAAATGTTGTTGATATCATTTAAATATGGCAAATGACGAGTTCACAATTTTGGAAACTATTTACTTGTAAATGCCTGTGAATGCATGTTGCTCACTGGGGAAAGGTGTTTTTGTTGGCTCCTTCCCCCTCTCACATTTTCTCCTTCAGGTAGATCCTTCTAGCTAGTGAGGCTGTCGTATTTAATGTGTGAATATTTGAAAGTGAAGACATTGTTTTTCATTCAGAAATTGCAAAAGTAGATGGAATTATTCTTTGTAAACTACACCGAGGTTTATTGTCCTATTTGTGCTTATAAATGTCAATATTATAGTGTAATTATTCGGGGAGTTAAAGGAGTTTGTTTATTAAGCACATTTCTTTTGAGCTACAAGCCTATCTCTAGTTTGGTATTGGAATTGCAGCTGGATTTTGCTGCAAAACATTGGTTTGCAAGCCCTGGTAAATTTAGATTCCTTGGTTACTCTTCTCATGTTTGACTTTTGAGCTATTGGCTCTGAGAGAAGGTGTATATGGATATAGGCTCTAAAATGAAATATAAAATCTTCATCAACTAAACATTTTGTTTAAGTTGTATTATTTTAGGGTGTTGACGGAGCTGCTATAGAGCTATGCATCTTTCTTTTTCGTATATACACTGTGTGGAAGAAGAAGGCATCCCTTCCAGTTGGTAGAGAAGCTCTTTCTACGTGGAGTGGATAAATGTGAAAGTAAAGTAGCTAACGCCTAGGCTGTTTTTTCATTTCAGGATGACTACGTTCTGGAAGTCCGCCACTTTCAGTGTCCTAAATGGCCAAACCCAGATGCTCCCATAAGCAGTACCTTTGAACTTATCAATGTAATCAAGGAAGAGGCCTTAACAAGGGATGGCCCCACCATAGTTCATGATGAGTATGTCATCTTTTTTTCTTGCTTTGTATGCATTTTGGGTTCTTTTGTACATGGAGATCTGCTGTACAGATTCTACAACAGGTTTCAGAAGCCAGCAGAGCCCTGGTTTAGGTAAGGCTTTGAGCAGCCTGGTAAGGGCTTATGGAAACCACTTTCAAAACAGCCCTGAGCTCCTGTCTGATAACTGAGGTTTAACATGCCAGGTGAGGCATAGAACAAGCTCAGCTCAGCCGTGTCTCAGTATGAGCAGCAGTGTCTTGTGAGAAGGAGCCTAGGTTATCTGAGAGCAGATTTATTTTCCTTCCTTCTGCTTCCCCCAAAACACTCCAAGGGGCCCATATGGTGCCAAATGGAAGGAGCCTGCTAACACAGGGCCAGCATCCCCCAACACTCGTCTCTTTTGTCATGTAATGGTGAGCATTTTCTTGCCAGCTATGCTTGAATGCCCAGTTATATAAGATACTAAATATTGCATTGAATGTTATTTCTTTGCACACATCATGGAGCTGCAAAATACTGTTACTATGAAGCCGAAGCCTGGGTCTAACAGGCCTGGTTTTGGAAGGAGCTGTTTCCTGGTGGGCACAGTGCTTCGTGGAGTCATTCTGCCATTAAAATCCCAAGGAAGCCTGATTTCTGACACTGCTTGAGTCGCCCTTACAGCAAACACCAAGCCAGCGTAAACAACTGCTACCCCTTCAAGCCTCCTGCACTCAAGTCTGTTAAACCTTCTGCCATTGCTACAAAGCAGAGTTAGTGGAAAAGTCATAGAAATCTTCACCTTCTGTGCAAAAATGTTATTAGCATGCTCTGGTATTTCAGAGGTCAGATCAGCCTTTGTGCTGATGTGTGATTGCGTGCTGATATCTGCTGTTGCTGAAAGAGCTTTCACTTCACATCAGCGTGTGCTGCTGCAACAGGTTTTTCCCAGCAGACTCCGCAAATGGTGCCTTGGGCTGCAGGAAGTGGTTTTTCTCCCACTGTTTCCTGCCTTGCTAATGCACAGTGAGAGCTCTGTTGGCTTTTGCCAGCACTTATTAATTCCAGGCTAGTTTTTAATATTCATGCTTTGGGTAGTCTGAAGTGAGGTTTTGCTGCTCTTGCAGTACTTAAGATTATGTTTTACAAAATTGGAACCATTATTGATTTGGGCATTTTATGCTAGACCAAAAAAAAAAAAAAATTATTCAAAATCACATTTCTAACAAGTTGCTGAGTCATTCTTTCTGTAAATTGCTTTTTTGGTTTATTTGTCATATTCAATGATTTTACTTTTATGCCTAATACATAATGTGGATTCTGCTTTTTACTGAAGCCTGAGCAAATGTAGCTGAAAACAAAAATTTCCATTTACTACATGCAACTACTGTATCACGTAATCCACTAGTAATTACAACTGCAGATTAATTCCAAATCTATGAATTTGCAGATACTAAATGCATGTGGTATTTAGGAAGTACATGGTGGGATGAACTCGATAACAGCA
The DNA here is from genome assembly GCF_040182565.1 of Anser cygnoides. Lineage (NCBI taxonomy): Eukaryota > Metazoa > Chordata > Aves > Anseriformes > Anatidae > Anser > Anser cygnoides. Next base: position 10,176,176 of record NC_089882.1, on the reverse strand, counting down.
TTTCAAAGTAGTTCAGAAATTCCAACTGGAGACAGTTGTCAAGAACTTTAAATATAACTGCCCATATGTAGGCAACTAGATGAAAATTTGTTGCATAATTTTCAGAGAGAAAAGCCTTCAGATTGTTGGGAGCTGGCGGTAATCAACTCAAGTAGAAACAGAGCCATTAGGCCCCAAGAGGCCTTTAGTTGTGTCCCACCAGGCCCACGCACTGGGCGCTTTGTCCTCTGTCCCTGTAGATGATCAGTCGCAGCCATCTCTACAGTTCTGCAGAAGCCCTGCTTCTTCTGGAGACTTTTCATCAAAAATAGCAGGTCTATTGTGATCTGATTTCTGCTTCCAATTTCTAGGCAAATTGAGTTTGCAAAAATCGTATGAAATTAAGTCAGCATATGTCTTGATTTCCACAGGAATGTTGTAAAAAATCCTAGTGGTAATCTTATTGTACCAGATGGCAGCGCAGTACTTGCCGATTATTGAAGTTTTCATGTACAGTTCTCCAAACAGTTTGCAGAGTAAGTCAGCACCAATGTCCACCTTTTACAGGTTGGGACATTTAGACGCAGACTTTCTCAAAGTCACAGAGCAGACTTCACAAAACCAGGACAGAATTTCAGTCTCCTGAATATCGGGAGAGCAGAGCTCAGCTGAGGCTCCTCGGAAGCAGTTATGAGCCCCTGTTGCATAAGATCCTTCATCCCCTACCCAACAACTGCATACCCACAGACTTAGCAGCAGTAAGGTTTCTACCTGCCCAGTTGTCTCGAGGACACATTCTGAGTCATTCTCCTGACGAATAGCCATTGCTCAGGTTCTTATTAAATGACAGCCCAGCTCAATTTGTCAGAATCCGTAATGTCTCTTGAGTGCCCAACGTGGGAATGTTGCATTTTGCTTATGAATCGGACCTAAGGAGGACTTCAAGGTGCCCCATTTCCTTGTGAGCACCTCATATCCCTGTTAGTTTTATATAATTGTCTGATGCAAAGGAAGAGGCAAGTTGCATTTCTTTCTAATCATTTATGTTTTGCTTGAGCTCCCACTAATGAATTTAAAATACACTCGGCTACAATGCAGATGCTTTCAGTACATGTGGCATGTGAGAACTGATTTCATTTTTATACTCTGCAAGCTGGGTATTTTTAAATGGCTCACATTCTTCTGCTGATACGGTTCTTCGTATTGAATACTGCAGATATCCTGAAATGACTAGTGTACCATCAAATGTCTTTTTTTTTTTTTTTTAATTAAAATGACTAAAAAATAGCCAGTGTAAAGCAAGCATTTACTAGATATAAAGACGAACTATGGCAACCAAGTAAGACTATACTGACGTTTTCCTAGCTCTTTGTCAACGTGCCCTGTTATTTTTCTGAGTATCTTATCCTTTTGGCGTGGTTTTTCAGGTATGGAGCTGTGTCAGCGGGAACGCTATGTGCCCTTACCACTCTGTCCCAGCAGCTGGAGAATGAAAATGCTGTCGATGTTTTCCAGGTGGCAAAGATGATAAATCTTATGCGGCCTGGAGTATTTACAGACATTGTAAGTTTTTAAATGGGATATAAATGGAGAGTTTACAAGGTTTTCATCTGAGACCAAAAGCATGAACTGAAACATGTATTGTGTATATTATCAAGTCTATTGCTTCTGCTACCAAGCAGAAGTTGCATTTGGGCTTTTTTTCTATTATTGTCATTTTTTATAAACCTCAAACCTGCAGTCTCTGATTTGCAATTAAGCTTATTTCTCACACAGCAAGGGGGTCGCTGTTCAGGCAGGCCTTTCAGCTTGTCAGCACCCGCCTGCCAGCCCTGTAAATTGCGATCCAAAGGGTGCAGCAGGGCAGGGAATGCTGAGGGGAGGAAAACCTTCAGCAGAGGAGCTCTTCAGTCTGCGTGCACCAAGAGCCCTTGGCAGGGCGTGCGTGGCTCTGCCTGTACGAGGGAACAGCCTGAGGCTGAGCTGTGGGCTCAGATACTGTCCTGCACTCCTGTATTGTTTGAGCATTAGTCCCACCTCTAGCACAGTTTTGCCCCAGATAGTGTTCGCCCAGGTAAGGTCTGGATGGATGGAGGTGTGGGGCCTTACCTCGTTCTGTTTGCTATATTCCCAGCCTGTTGGGCCTTCCCAGAGATAACCCCAAAGGTGAGTTTGGCCATAACTCAGTGCCTGGGGTACACTGCTCTGCTGATGCCTTGGAACTGAGTAGCTGTGAATGCCTCCTTGCTCTGTCCTCGTTTCTCCTCTTGGAATTTAAGCCAACCGCTGATCTAACACATTTATGTATTTAGAACTTGCGTGTGGAACAATTATCAAGGAATTGACACATTGAATTCATCATATGAAATCATATAACGTACATTAATTGTATGTTGTTTTTTAAAATCAGCATGGTAATGGAATAAAGAGGAAAATAAGGGAACTGGATGCATACCCTGGTTGCTGGAAAAATAGTAATGATACTGTAGGGGTCTTGCAGCATGCTGTTTGGTTTGTTATATTATTCTGGACCTTCTGCAGTGTCCTTATAGTATCTGTGGAAAGACTTCTTTTCTCTTCAGTGGGCAGTAGATCAGGAATAATACAATCTACTCAAAACTGAGATCTTGAGGTGACAAGGTTAAGATAGATTAACACAGATAATTACTCTTAAGTATTTTTCTTCTCTTTTACATACGCTTCTAGTAACAAATAGCTGTGTCCTTCCCCAGAAATGCCTAATTTAACTGCCTCTCACTTACGTACGCTGGAAGGATTGAAATAACTTGTCCTTTCTTTTCCAGGAGCAGTACCAGTTTCTTTACAAGGCGATGCTAAGCTTGGTCAGCACTAAGGAAAATGGAAACGGTCCCATGACACTGGACAAAAACGGTGCTGTGATGGCCAGTGATGAGTCAGATCCGGCAGAAAGCATGGAGTCTCTTGTCTAATTGGAAACCTGAAAAGGCACTTAATTTGTAGAACTTCTGAAGACTGAGCGAACTTTTTTGAGGCCTTTTTTGCCAGACTCTAGGTTATACAATAACCCAATTACTTTTTTACACTGATAAAAGTTTTGATATTTATTTTTTGCCATTTTATGTCTTAATGGTATCCTACTGAGCATTTGCACCTCTGTTTATTTCACACAGTGAAACGCAATTTTATCTAGTTTGCACTATATGATCAGTGTTACTGCCTATAATATTCTAATACAAAACAAGCCCTGATGTGACATTCCATGACAACAAACATGCTTTTTCTGTTTCGTTTAAATGCAGTGAAGTTTTGCTAACTACAGTGACCCTCGAATCTTAAATCTTGAATGCTAGGCCAGGTGGATTCTTTCTACGACAGATACTGTACCCCTTCATACCATATTTATTATTTTAATTATCATGTCACAGTTTTGTGATGGTATTCTGCATTCCAGTGGAGTGGATGAGCAGTGTTCATCCTTTCTTGACAAAATGTGGCAGGTGATTATTAGCTGCAGTGAAGGTGTAATAGCCTTGTGGAGCGGAAACAATTATTTCTGTATTGTTTCACATTGCTGTTTGTACACTCACAGACATAAGACTTGCTTCACATGGAATATACAAATTACGTACAATATAATTATAAATTAGATGCGATTCATATGTGGGACAGTGATAGGTTTTGAACTTACAGTTTCAAAGTTTCCCCATTTACTCAGAAAAATGTCAATTTTAGTTTTTTAACTGGCCCCGTGTTGGGAAAGTATTTTGTTTTTATTTTCATCAGAGCCAATACAGTAAGAAATCTACTATAACCCAAAATCAGACCTGTTTTCAGATATATCGAAGGTAGCAATATTTTACATTACTAAGCTATTCAATATTTTAAACACATTAATTTCCTTACTATTTCTTGAATATGACCTCACACCTAATGGTATGTTACATGATGACAGGCGTTTCTTAATTTCATAACTGTTAGATGCCATTTTTACAGGTGTGTAATTTTCATACTTTAGTGCTAAAACATAAAGTACTGATCCATATTTACTGGTGAAGCAAACTAATAAAAAAAACTACCTATAAAGTTCCATTCTCCCTCTTTTTTTTTGCCAGACTAATTCTTTAGCACAAACCTAGTTTATTGTGTTTTCCCTCCCACACCACTGAAGTGTTTTTCCCCCAGATTATATAAATAATTTGAATTATTGTTTGGAGCATTTAATTATACATTCTTATTGGCTCCCTTTTGTATTTGGTTGCAGTTCAACAAGGCTCATCCTTATTTAACAAAAGAAGTAAGCACATACTTAATTCTCCTGCGAGTTAAAGCTAATCATGTCCTTCATAGCTGTGCTGAGTAGGGAGGGGTTATTGAATCTGCCTTGAGAACGAACTGTGTCGTTTCAACCACCCTGACATTTGGTGTACAGTTACAGGCACTATCCTATATTTATGGCATTAATTTCTTCTAAATTTCAACTGCACAAAACCTGCATTGTATTTTTCAGGACTTGTCAAAATACTACGGCATATATTTCATTTAATGTAAAACCATCAATTTCTGCCAGTCCGGCCTTGCTAGGATACAGAAATGTGGCAAGGAAAAACCCGCTTCTTCTGTTGGAGGGGAGGGCGAGGAGGAAGCTTAGCTAAGAGGAAGGTTCTGTGGACTTTTTACACAGAAGGAAGCTGAAAGTGGAATTTATATCAAGCGCAGGCATTTTGGTTGAGAACCTCATGAGGTACAAACTGAGAGCAGAGGAGCTACACGAACCGGTATGTGCTAACATCTGGCCTTTTATTTTTAATAAGGGAAAGATTTCCTATTATGGATGCACTTGATTAATTCCAGCACCAATATATTTAAGAGTTCATCAGCAACCTTTTACATAGTTACCTTTTACTTAATCAATTTGTTGAATTCCCTCGATACAAGTGGTCCGAATAACTGCTAATGCTGAACAGTGGAATATATCCATGGTTTCTCTAAGGAAATCCCATGTCCAGCACCAGCTAGTCCAAATAAAACGTGCAAAATTTTCCAAATGGTAGTTTGCATCCCCTTGCCCTGGGACAGCCCCGCACCGAGTGAGTCAGTTTACGTGTGGCAGGAGTTGAGTCGGGCTCCCTGGTCGTTACAGCCCAGTGAGGAGAAGGAATTGTTGCAGTAAGTTTTCAGGCATCGCTGCCTGCCAGGAAGGTTTTGCCGAGGGTGTGCTGAGCAGTGCGTGCTGGCACGAGGCTGCCAAGCCCCCCTTGCACCCCCAGCCGTGATCCCAGCCCCAGGCAATTCCAGCCGGTACGGGGGATTTTGCTCAGTTCAGCCTGAAGTGTTTGAGTTCCTGGGGAGGTGTAGAGAGAAGGAACGAGTTCAGACCCTGACAAGAGCAAAGTGACACAAAGATTACTGCAGGCATCGAGAGGGTTGGATTTGCTCAGTACTTTTAGCTGATTACTTTTCATTTCAGTGGCATGATGGAAGATAACTGTGGTTCATGACACGCTGTCTGAATACCCCTGGTTTAATCCCTTACCTTCTCACGAGTTTTAAAAATCAATGAAGGAAGGCTGTGGGGTTGAACTTTGGTAGACGCTTTGGAAATTCATGTATTTGCATTGGCATTTTCCCACATCTGAAACACTTGCTTGGGGCTTAATCCATGAGGAAGTAATTTACACTGATGTTGTATGACTTCTCCATGGATTTTTTCTTAGGGGGGGATTAAGCTGTGTGTTAAGAGCTGTGTTAACAGTCAGATAACCAATAGATGATGCATTAGGCTTGAAGTGGATGAAGCTAGGAATTGCTTGTAAAGGTCAGGATTAGGAGCGCGTTGAGCCAAATCTGTCCTGCTGTAAGCAGCTGCAGTCCTGCTCTCCTCCATAGACTTGCCCCTCTTTCCCTGGGACTGCAGGAGGACCGAATGTGTTGTGTTCAGAGGTCTGCGCTTGCAGCGCCCCGCCGAGATGCTCTCGGGTCTGTCTGGCCAAGCCCCACGCTGCGCATCGCAGCCTTGCTTTCGCCACGCCAGCCCTCGCGCTGTAACCACGTCTTGGCATTTGCTCGGGACATTTTTCAAGCATCAGAAGCTCCCAGGCAATGTGCAGGCCTGCAAATTAGGAGCGCGTAAGTGTATCCCCATAAAATGTCCTCAGCAACAGCCCTGAGGAACAAGGAAGCCCTGGATGGAAGCGTGTGCACGTGTGTCTTCATTTCTAAGATATGATTTCTCCATCTCTTGCATGTGTTTGCACCTGCAGACCATGTGAAAGACGTAAAAGACTTCTATGTGTCGAGCCCATAAAAATAGCCAAGCTTTCCAAGAGGGAATGCTTGGAAAGCTGCTGTGTCATTGTAACATCTGAAACTGGTGACGCCCCTGGACGTGAGTGACGTGGCATTGACTTGGCATGGGCAGGAGGCGCTGGAAGGGCCGGTAGGACTGCCCCCACACGCAGGTTAGCAGGCTGATTCTTCAGCAAGACCAAGCTCTAAAATCTTTCACTTCAAAGCCGCATTTGTCCTTAGTATTTCAAAGTGTCCGTTCCCAAATCTGCATTTAGGAACAGGAAAAAAAAAAATCCCGAACCCTTGACGTACTTCCCGTGTGCGACTGTTTCCGTGCTGTGGGTCTGTTCAAGGTTAGTGGAATCCTTCACAGGATCTGCAACTTTTCAGTTGTTTTTCCAGTTTCTGACTGCTTGAATTGCTTGAACCCCGAGTGATGTATTGGAACATTAGGAGAAGACTCTTTGTGAAACAGCACAACTGCCTTCTTAGTAACCTTTTTTTTTTTAAGCTGATATATTTTATTTAAAAGCTAAAAATATAGATATCAATTCTACCAAAGATACATACTACTAATTCTCAGCAAAACAAAACCGACTTAATTTTAAAAAAATAAAACGTAGTTGTCTTAAAGATTTAGCCATCTTTCTCAAATTCATGTCTTTGGACATCAAATCCTGAGTTCTGAAGTTTATGTTCAAATGGTGCCAGTGAATTTTTATATGAAGGGAAAATGCCGATTTGTTAATCCACTGCATTGCTGTTCTTTTCTTTTCTCTTTTTTTTTTTCTTTTTTTAATTTTTGGCAGACGTAATTCAACTCTTATTGTTACCCCTTTGCTTTTCTTCTCTTTGTTGCCATTTTAACAATGTGAACTGCATTGGCTTTACTTATCAAAGGAGAAGGAATGCAAAGATAGAGAAAGAGAAGGAACTGTAATGACGAGATTTGGCCTCTACTTTGTCTTAGCTGTTAAACTGTTTTTAGTGTTTTTGTTAACTATTTGCAAAGGGAAGCATTTTCTACAGAGGATAATTAATTTCAAGAAAAATATCTTGAGTTTTAAGAATAAACGTCTCCAAAAGAGGAGATAGTCAATTTTATACAATGTCACAACTCTCCAACATTTGGGGTAGTGACTTTTTTTTTTGTGTTAGAACATTTGAAACTAGCAAGCAGCCATTGTTTCTAAAGACCTAAGCATTCGTGTCTACTCATATTTTCTTTTCCTTCATTTTTAAATAGCGAAACCATTAAAACTGTAAATATTTTGTTGCTTGGATAAGCATCTTCTGGGAACTTTGTATCTATGGTATATAATCATAGAATTTTATATTTTCATATAAAGCTAATTTTTTTCTAGTTTCACCTCCTTCCTAGTTCTGTGGTGGCTATGTGAATACATACCTTCTGTGTATCAAGGTAGTGAGACACCATCATCACACTCCAAAAAGATTTCCACACATGTCATTTCTTTGGGGCAGTGATTGTGAAAGTTGGATTTTTTTTTTGATTCCATTGTCAGTGTGTGCAATAGGAATTAGACTTAGCCAGTCACTGGATACGTTTGTCTCATTGATCCATTCAGAAAAAAAAAAATGTGGTGTTTGCTTTTGGGACAGGGTGGGAGGGAGTATTTTGAGGGAGATTTTTTGTTTTGTTTTGTTTGTTTTGGGTTTTTTTGTAACTTGAAGGATCTTCTTTTTGTTATGTTTAAAACTATATCAAATCATTCTATTATAGTGTTATTTAATATGTAAATTGTATTGCTATACATAAAATAAAGTATGGTTTTTGATGTATTTACAGACTTCTTTCTTATTTGCATCAAATACACATAGAGAACAGATGTGCAAGTCAGTATTTCATTGTCCCAGGCGTGCAGGAAGAATGATGAGATCCGAGGCCTGCTTTAATTAGGTCTCAAATTTCCAAGGAGGACTCATCTGGGAGCTGTCTCTCAGTCACTTGTCAGTGCAGATCGCCGCCCCTGTCCTAATTGTCTCAGGCTATCAGAGAGTATCAGAGCACTTCCCTTTCCTCTCCATGACTGGTCCCTCCACCCGTCACTGCTGTGACCCCATCAAAGTCCCTTTTGGAAGGGGGATTGTCCCCATTCAGAGCTGGAGCCTTGCCCCCAGCTCCTTGGGCTGTGCCGCTCCCCGGTTCTAATTCTGCTTTACCAGCAGATGGCTGCCCGGAGGAAGAGGGGCTTCCACCGAGCCTCTTCACCGCGTTCGTTGCGGTCACCTGCACCTCCTGGTGCCGTGGTAGGGAAGGCAAAAGTGTTCGTCCCCGTCACAGCCAGACAGGGAGGGAGGGACAGATGTTCCGAATCCTAGAGATGAAGCAGCAAGTGTTCCCTGTGGAGCGTGTTAGAAGTCATGCCCAGCCGCTGCATCCAGCCGGGAGCTCTCTCTGGAACGGGTGCGTTGTGCCGGCAGCGTTCAGAGTTTTGCAACAAGAACTCGACAGCTCCGCGTGCCGCCTCCTGTGTTGATCCTGACTGCGTGCGTTACTTATTTTGTTATTCTTGTGGGAAAGCCACTTGGGTTTGTGGATCTCGTCCTGGTGCCAGCAGCCAGCGGTGCGCAGGAGCGTGCCTGTGGCGGGCACCACAGCTCCGGGGCAGCCACCTCTGCGGTGCCACGGCAGTACTTGGGTACAGCACCCGTAACTGGTGTTGCTTGGTGGCATGAAATGGATGGCTAAACTCAGTCCCCTGTACCTCTGCCTTCTTTTGTGTTGCTCCATTCCCACCTCTCAGACACGCTGTGGATGTCGGGGTGAAAGCAGGGGCCTGGGACGCCGGACAGGGCCTGCGACTCACGTGACGTGGCAGCACCCGCAGACACAGCCCGCTGCCTCCTGCAGCCCCCTGACTTCCCACTGCCTGCCCCAACCCTTGCTACAGGGCCTGGCCCCACACCACAGCCAAATAACGGCCCTGAACCCACAGCCCCATACTGCAAGCCCTGCAGCAGTCCCGGCCGGGGAGGCCCCAAGCTCCTGAGCTGTCCTGCTGGGCCGCGCAGGTGGGACGGGAGGGCAGGGGGGAGGCAAAGCCTTACAGAAAGTCTCTGCTTGGGCTGGGGAAGGTGCTGGCTGGGACCTACATCCCATGGAAGCATACAGTAAGTAGTTCATTAATACTTTGGCACCAAAGATAGGATTTACTAGCACTTTCCACCCCTATCAATACGTGTGAATTAATTGGTGGTATCAGGAGATCCCAACTCCTTCTGTAATAAATAGCTAATGAGTTTAGCCTTTAAGGCCTCTAGAGGCTGCTAGCAGTCATGCTAAGCAGGCACAAATAATAGCAGCATTTTATAAAATGGATTCAAATGCCAGAAGGTGTACTTTCAAGACCTTTTGCGAAAAATAAAAATAATTTTGATCAATGGTTCGGTCCCAATCCTGTTACCGTGGCCACTTGAAGCGCCACGCAGGGCTCCGTGCACTGGCGTGTCACCACCACCTGCTGGCAGTTGCCTTATTGATCGCTTGTGGTTTCTGTTTCCCCTCTGCTGCCAATCAATGGTTTTGATGTCTTTCTGACTCTGTAATGCTTTAAGAAGCAACACTTCACAAAGAAATCTTTCCTGACACTGTGTTCAATTAATGTGACAGTCACTGGGCTCGCTTTTCTTTTCTAAAGTTGTTATCTTCCTTATGTCTTGAAATCCTTGTTTAGGAGTTGACATCTGCTTTGCTGGTGTTTTATGTTGTTTTTGAATTTTGAAAAGATTTTGCATTTCAGTTCCCTGTCTCTTGTAGGAGCAGCTTCCAGTACTTCATATTTCACTATCTGTGAGCGTTCTGTATGGCTCGTAATTTCTGTCACACCTAAATTAAAATCCTGTTGGTCTTACATCCCGTACCGCAGGCTATTCTTATACAATAGCTGATCATAAATACTTTGTTCCTATATCTAAGGAACTGCTGAAAGAGAAAGCTTCTGAGTCACCATCAAAAGAAAGCCAGAAGGTACGTGTGTGTTGTCTTGGAAGGATAGCATTACTGGCTAGCAGCCTAAGGCTTGATGGAAGGGAATGTGGCACAACCCTCCACCAGCCATTTTTTACTGCTTTTATGCTCCAGAAGCACGCCCCAGCTGATGGGTGAGGGCAGCGGGCTCTGCCTGCACAGGCCCCTGTGTAAAGGAGGTGTTTTTCTGCACCATTTAGGCACTAAGGGACCCAGCTTTCCCTGGGTCACTCGGGGGCTGACCCCAGCAGCCAGGAGGGAGCAGAACTAAAGCTTTTCCTACTGAGGAATCTGGCCTGAGGTGGGTTCGATGGGTGGCTGGTGGCTACTCTTAGTACTGCTCCACAAACCGCGTTGCTGCTCTGACTGTAGATCCCAGGCACGTAGCGAAGGCAACGCGCAGTCCTGTTAGCTGCGGCCACACCGGCTCTCGTCAGCCAGACCTGCAGGAATGAGACACTGAGGCAAGAGGGAACATCCAAATAAAATGCAGACACTGCAAGAAGTCCCGTATAGACTCTTGAAAAGTATTTCTGTGTCCTAATAGAGGAACCGTGGCTTCTCAGGCCCGCAGGCCCTCCCTGCACCACCTCCATGCTCTGTTATGCTTCAGTGGCATAGCAGCAACGCCGACCTGCCCGGCCTCTGCTGGCTCACGCTGACCCCTCACTGGGCAACCAGCAGGCTGTGGGACATGGATGAAGACTTCAGTCTGCTCGAGTATGAAATCCACATGCCGCAGTCACTTAGGAGGGCCAGTGTGTTGTCATCTCTTGGTCGAGGCGCTTCCTTCCTTCAGACAGACATTCAGCAGGACAGGAAAACCTGGTGGTAATGACAATTGTCATGAATTTTGTAGCATGAGACTTGGGGGGAGAGAACTATTTCAAATAATATCCATTTGGCGTATGGCGTAGCAAATTCTGTAGTTCAGCACCAGAGCTCTGCGATGCTGCGTGTCCTTTCCGCAGGAGATGAAGAGTGCAAGGCTCCTCGTTTCCTTGCTGGGAAGAAAAGCAAGGGGAGACCTGACGAGCTTGATTGCAGGATAAAATGAGATCTGTAGCGTTCTCTCAGCCAATGCATGGGAGGAAAATGATGACCTCTTGGATAAAGCCTCGTTGTTTTCTCTCTGCAAAGCGGTTTCTCCCTGGTACACCAGAGGGACGAAATAGGGCTGTCCTGGATGTACCAGATAAATGAGCAATTTCTTGTAACAAGGTAACAAGGTGCTTACCAGGTTTCATCAGCAGACGATCAAGAAGAATAGAAAACCATAGAAAAACAATAAATTGAGGCCTTCATTACGTGCAGCCTGATGGGCCCATCAGCAACGCACAGCTTTGCCCTCCAGGAATTCATCCTCACAGGCTCGAACCATGATCTCTAAGGGTATTGCCTCGGTGTAAGAACCATGGGACAAACTCTGGTCCCAGCCTTCAGAACAACACTCTGTTTCTAAGCTGCAGTTTTAATTTAAAATAACATTTAATGTCATTTCAATTAAATATCATTTCATTCATGATACTGTCAGCTGACACTCGTAGAGCACACCAGGTTGCAGAACACCCTGTGTTAAAATGCCACAGGTGGGACTGCAACCTGAAAGAGTTCTTGCTGTTGTAGCTGTAATACAGCAAGCTGTGTAAAAACAGGTGACAAAGTAAAAAAGGTTAAGCTATTTAACACTTTGCTTAGCTGGGTGTAAAAAAGGTTAGCACACTTTGCAACTAGCAAAGAACATCCCTAGTTTTGCTTAATACCAGCCTTCAAGCTGAAAAACACCATTAGTGGGGAAAAAATCATAAAAGCTCTTAAAAGTTCAGTAGCTTATGTTAGGAAAGGCTCTGCCTTCTGAATTTTAGTGCCTTAAATAAGCTTCCTCATTACTTAAACCTCTTACTTTGAGCCTGTTAGACATAGACATACGTTGTGCCTTTGCCAGAAAGTCTCCCAGTGACCTGTAAATTGATTGCAGCGTGTAAAATTGGCTATAAGTAAATCCTAGCTCTTCTTTTTCTTTTTTCTTTTTTTTTCTTTTTTCTTTTTTTTTTCTTTTTTTCTTTTTTTTTTTTTTTTTTTTTCTGAAGTGAAAAGGATGTAGGTGTCTTTTCTACTGTTAGGCTCTATGTTCTGTATGCAGTTCAGAAACGCTATTGATCGCACAGCATCTATGATGTAGTACCTGAAATGTATAGCAGTGGGCTCTTGTATTATGAAGCTGATTGTTTTCATTGACAATGCCACTATATAACATAAAAATTTAATTCTCAAATGTTGTTTTTATGAAGTCTGATGGTTTGTGTAGTCGTCCCAAATACAATAGATGGGGTCTTATTCATCTGCTATGCACCCTGTAGGGCTACATATCTCACAGCAGTCTATCACGCAAGGTACTGGAAAGAATGAGGAGCACCAGTAACGCACCTCATTGGTTTCACATAGGACATTGGTATCAAGTTTTACAGCATCTGTTTATCTCAGTTCTGTGTTCATAATCTAGAAGTGTAATTAAAAATGCCTTGGTATCTTTCTTGTGCCATAGCCAGCCCGTGTGTCGGTACGTCTTCACACCATTCACCAGTCAACTGGGTGAACGTTTTATGGGTGTGTTAGCAGGAGTAACTGAGTCAAGCCCACGTGGCCAGATGAGCAGAGCGCTGTCGCACCAGAGTTTTCTCTATTTGCCAAATTTCTCCTCCTCGTTTCTCAGCTTGAGACACGGGTGCCTGATCAGCAAGGGCTCAGCACCTCGCAGCCCCAGCACAGAGCCGTGACTGCTCTCTGATCCACCAGCTTGAACAGGTCCTGAAACACGGCGTTGTGCTGGAAGCCACAGGAATCAGGAAGATTAAGTACAGAACTGCCAAAAAAATGTATTAAGCAGGAGTTTGTCACATAAAAGGTATGACAAAAAGAAAAAGAATAAGCTCCAAAATGACAAGTGGAAAGAATGCGGTCATTTAATAGAAATGGCATAAAGTTGGTCAAATTACCCTGAAGTTCACAAATAAGGGATAATAGCCGTTCTCCTCTGCCCCTACACCCACTTTTTATGCCCTTATTTCTTTCATATGAGTCACTTTTTATGCTCCTGCTGCCGCACGTAACTGGGCCGAAGCCCATGTTCCACAAGATGATAAAGCGAATTTTGATCACGGAGTTACAGATTCATGGCACAAAGCTTTCACCCAGTCCAATGGCTACCTCCTGGTTTTCACATTGTTCAAAATATTTTGGGGGGAAGCCGTATTCCCACAGACTTCACACTAGTTTAGGAAAGCCCATTCTCTCACAACAGGCATGAAAACCCACTGCTACAGGTGCCTTGACCAGGAATTTGTTATTAATGGGCAGTTGATCGTGGCCTCAGCAATGAACAGCCCTGAGCAAGGCTGATGTCCTCCTGAGCACGCAGCCACCCCTGCCCAAATCTTCAGCCTGAATCATCTCTCATCCTCTTTTTTTCCTGAGGCTATACAGTGGATTCTTTCCAAAATAGCGAGCAAAGCCCCATTATGTTATTTCCTTACTAAGCCCAAAAAGCATGTTCCAAAAAGGTAATATTAACTTTGGCAATTGGATTCCTTGCCTTTGGAGCTCTTATTCCACATTCTGCCTGCAGTTACAGGGACTTCAATCTTTATTGATTTTCCTGTGCCACCTCTCAGCATCCTTCCCAGGCAGCATGATGCATTAACTTTCCATATAATGAATATTCCTCTTTGGTCTCGTACTCTGAAATACACTCCTGTCTGAATGAGATTTCAATGCTCTGCATTGCTGATTTTCAGCTGCATGCCACAGCCCTTGTTTTTCATAGGTTGGCAATACCAAAAGAGCCCTCTAGACCCAGACAGATTGCTTTTAACACAATCGCTGTTTTCTAGGAGGTGTGGGGAGGAGAGCCTTCATATTTTTTAGACTGGTTCCAACGATAACGTTATTAAAGCTATTTTCCACCTCGCAAGAAAGTTATCTGATGATGATATTGTTCCTGCCTTTTAAACTAATTTTATTTCAGTATGGTACATTTGCAGTCATCATAATCCTATTGTTGCATGCCATTCCCAGTATAATGAATGGAAAATACTATTGCTTGGGGAAGGGGTTTGTGCTGGGTTTTGTGGGGGAGTTATTTTTTTTTTTATGTATTTTTTTTTATTTTATCTACTGCTATAATACCTGAAGATAAGCTAATTTATTCTCTAAAAATCCCTCCTATCCACTGCTTTGTTGCGTTCAGTTGCCAGTAAAAGATGCAAGTTACTTTTGCAAAGCAATATGAAGACAGATCTACAGCTATTCTGCTAAAGGTAGGCTGCATCCCCGCTGCCAAGCTGTAAAGCTACGGTCAGTTCCTCCACGCTGGGTTTGGGAAACAGTGGCACTGTGCCCACAGCACTAAAAAAGCGATCTCCCATTATATGCCGTTCCTGTCACATTTCCTTTTGTAACAGTTAATAAGAATTAATAGATACTTTCACAAATAGGTCTCAATTGTTGCAGGCGATTACAGGGTTCAGCAGGTTGCTTATTACCGCAGCATAGCGTTATCTGCTGATGAGCTTGCAACCCTTGTTTTCCTTATCTGTTAGGAGCTTACGTTATCTATTAATGATTTATGAGCTAACCTCATTATAAGGTTGTAGGATGGCGTGCGACAGATTACAGCACAAACAGGCAGCACTCCGGCACTAAGAAGTTTCTCCGTGCAGCTAATCCCAGGTTCATTACGCCGTCCTCGTTCAGATTGTATCACGTGCTGGTGTGCCCTGGGGGCCCCGCTTCCTCCCAGGAGCAAGAAGCCGTGCACTGCATTGCCCACGTGGTGAGCACACAGCTTCCCCTCTACAGGACACCAGCATTTCACATCCATGTCAGCCAAGCTCTCAGCGGCTTTATTTCACTGCAATGGCCACAACGTAAAGTATTAAACCTCCAGGTAGAGGCACTCGCTGCAAACTGGCCAGAGACCTTGCCAAAGAAGGAACGGTCGTGGTTCTTTTCCTGAT
Source organism: Anser cygnoides (assembly GCF_040182565.1). Classification (NCBI taxonomy): domain Eukaryota; kingdom Metazoa; phylum Chordata; class Aves; order Anseriformes; family Anatidae; genus Anser; species Anser cygnoides. Next base: position 10,160,921 of record NC_089882.1, on the reverse strand, counting down.
GGAAAGCTTAGGGAAAAAAATGGCTTATGCTCAAATCTTTCATTTTTCACAACAGTCCCTTCCCAGCGCTCTCTAAATAGCAAGCCAACCTTATTTTTTTTTTTTTTTTTTTTACAAAATCCTCTGTACTGTAACATTTTCTTGCCAGTTCTCCCTCAAAGGGTGCGACGCAAGCACTGACAACTGTGAGTGCTCAGCTGCAATACCTGATTTTGTGACAATTAATAGCAAAGCTGGGAAGATTAGATTGTTCACAAAGAGCGGCACAGGCATTCGCGGGGCGCACATGCTTGTTAAATCCAGCTTTCTGAATTCAGGACAGCACACCTTCCCTCGGAGCCCTGCAGGCAGGAGGCTCTCTCAGGACACCCAGCCAGAGCAGGTGCTCTGGGCAGGTTCTCAAGGCAAAAAACCTGGACTTCTCCGAAGCTACTGGCAAAGTTCATTTTGACTTTAGCAGAGCCAAGATTTTACTGTTACCGTATCACTAATCTCTTGGCTTTTGGCATTACTGCCTTTTTTTTTCTTTTTTTTTTTTTTTTTCCCTGAGCAATTTTAGGCATATCTCTTCCAGTCTTCTGACAAAGATGTTTATGATGAACAGCAATTACTCGGCTGTAGTGGTATCCTGGGACCTTAGCTGTGGACCCGTGCGCATTGCCAGAGACAGTGTGCGGAAGCATAATAAAGAGACAGGTTTGCTATTTGTTTATGTATGATGCTCTTTACCTTATCCTCAGACATTAACACCAACGAGTTTAAGCTGAGGAATAAACACGAAGTTTGGTGTGCACACTCTTCTCCTCTCCCACCCCCACTGGCTTCGGCCACACAGAAAAGAGCCTTTGGGTGATGAGCCAACAGCAATGGAGGTGAGCTGAAGTCCTTTATAAGTTGTCTTTGCTGTGTCACTGTGGGTCTTCCTCATTGTGCATCTTCAGAAAGACTCGGAGATGGAAGAGCTCCTGGCCTGTATGACTCCAAAGTTACTGTTCCAAGTGAAATTAGCTGGGTCTTTATTTATTAAAAATACTCAGTTCCCTTACTGAATTAATTCCTACGGTTTATTTCATTCATTTGGCCTCTTATTTTAAATGAATGTTACACCTAACGCTATGCTGTATCTGCAGTGCGAGATGTGCCCCCAAAATGACTCCACTACTGTCCAGGAGGGCTTGATACAAAATAATTGGGTTACATTGAAAATGATCCTCTACTGCAAGGATTACATTGTTAACCAGATCACGTTATTTATATATATGTATGTTATATATGTTATATATGTTATATATATATATATGTTATATATATATATATGTTATATATATGTTATATATATGTTATATATATATTATTCAATGAACAAGCACATTACATTCAGGATTATGTTTTTGGGAGGTACCTTCAGCACCTTGTCGTGATGCACCTTGCAATTTTGTGCATGCCCTGTGGGATTCAGGCCATGGATCCCAACACTTCCACGATACTTTCTACAATTAAAACCCACAGCCTCTCACACATGAACAGAGACCAAGATGTTTTCATCACTCGACTGTGCTTCCTCTAGTGCAGGGACAACAGTCCCTTCTAAGAGTCTAGAACAGCCAAAGCCAATTCAAAGTATATAAAAGTTATGAACTGCACATTTTAAATAGGACTGGGGAAGCATAATTTTAATCAGCCCTGTTTGATTATTCCAGTTGGCACAACATGTAAGAAGGTACCACAAATTATTTTGAGAGATTAGCCAATTATGGAGAGCCATTTCCAGAGAGGAAATTTAGGGCATCTCCCTAACTGCTTGATTTATATGAGAGCCCATATTTTAGCAACAGATCGCTTGATTGCCTATATAAACTCGTTTCATTTTGGTTGCTCTAAATACAATAAAATTTTAATTAAATAAGCAGCTCTATGAATAATAGAACCTGCTTTCCTATGGATTTGAGTTGGAGGAAAAAATAACCTACATGGAGCTTCTGACATCTATTAAGTGGTAAGCTCTCTTTATAGCCTTTCTTCCTCTCTGCATAGCCATCCATTTTCACAAAACTTTTAGGACTGTGCTGCCTTTGAGGATAGCAGTCTTGGTGTCAAACTTAGCTGCAATCGGTCAATGTCAACAACTACTGATGAAAGAGATATTAAAGAAAGGTGTGCATGAATGTGTGCAGGTACCTACACACACAGAACATGACTGCGTAAACCTCATTTAATTATACCAACATTTTCTTTAAAAAAAGATTATATAAATTGATGCAACTTCACAGCTTTTGCTAGAGTCATGTCCATTTTCAGTAACTGACAACCCAGCCGTCAACTGATAATCTTCTGTGATGTGGCTTAATGAAGAAAATAAATGATACTCCCTAAGGAAAGTCATTTTCTCATTCCTTAGACTGTATTTCTTTTCTCATATTTCTTACTGAGCTTACCGCTTCATCTTTCCGAAGAAAATCTCCTCTACTACAGTACTGCTAAGCTGAACCATAAATGGCAGAAATCCAAGCGTTGACCCTTTTCATGTCAATGGCAGCACTGACATTTTTAGCCAGTTATTTCAACACCTGGACTCTACCGTGCTGTCCGTAACTCTGATCACAAATAGAGCTCTGTTCAGCAAAGACAAAGATACCCAACTGGGCAAGAAAATTTGAGAACGTTGTTAGAACTTGCCGTTATTTTAATATTTTAAACTGACAGCATTTGAAAACCAACTTGAAAGCTCGAATTTAAATTCACCTGCCTTTCTGTGCCTTAGGCTACGAAATGGGTTCAGACAAACAGCCAACTACAAACAACGTCATGTAGGACTTTGTAGTACAAAACTCGTATTGAGATCACAGCACAGAGAAGTTTACATTAGGAAGCCTATGCTGACAGAAAGAGCTTCACAACACAGAGATTTTTTATTTTTTTAAAAAATTCTCCTTCCAACTGCTGAATAGCGCGGCAATACTCTACACACCTACGTAGCCTTGGTGTCAGCAGCAAGCAGGCTGGCTTGGCAGGCAAATGAAAGCAGACTGCAGAGGTTGTGCATTACAATGTTTATTGCCCATCTTCCCCCGGCAATACTGCTCACAGCTAGAGGCACAGAGCAGCAGGTGACTTGGAACTGTAGCTTCCACATTTTCCTCTCTCAGACACAACTAGCAGCTTATTACTTATTGACATTGTGGTGTTATTCTGAAGTTTCACCAGCGCTGCTCAGCAGGACACGGCTGCTGCAAAAGGACGGGCTCTGCAAGTTTGACTTCCCTTTGATGGCGCCGAGTCACACAGAAAGCCACGTCGCAGACTCCTGGTCACAAACCGACCGAGGTCCGTGTTAAAATGGATCCGTTTTCTTGCCCGCCCTCCCCTTCCACTCTTACTAGTAGGCCATTGTCGAAGTTCGCTTGTCGGATGCTTAGGTTCCTTCCTCAGACTTCTCTGTTGAGATTTATTAATTACATCCATTTGTTCTTCTGCTAGCTCTATCTTTTTGCTTAAAAAACTCATTTTTCTCTGATGTGAACAACTACTCGTGTATGAATAGAAAACAATCAGATACTTCTCCTGATCTTGTTTTGATAAATCTTGGCTCACAAAGCAAGTTTGCTCCACTACCTTGATCATCCTAAATCTTTTTGTATCCCTCTCTAGTTTGAATTCATTTTTCTTGAATTCAGGTGACTGGAAACACAGCATAACACTTACAGCTCTTCAAACGAGTAGAGTGAACCCTACCAGGCTTGGAGGAGCTCAGCTAAGTAATTCTCTCAAGAGGAAAGACGGGTGAAGAAGTTCATCTTTTCCTCCATTTTATGATTATGGGTAGACCTGACACGGGAGTTTAAATTGAAGGATAGAGTTTATGCTGTAATTCAGGACTGATGAAGATTATTTGTGTCCCCAGGAAGTTTTCATTAATTAAGCTTTAATACTACTTCAGTAAGTCTTGCCTCTCTCTACTTCCCATTCATTCATACAAAGCAAATATGATGCATTGCTGTTTATTCTTTATACAGAGTTATAAAGCTGAGTTGATTCATTTTATGACACAGAGCTCGAGATATTTAGATTCTGTCTGCTTTTCTTAAATTTATATGATCACCCTGCTTGCATTTCTGCTTTTAGTGTGGTTATTAATGTTCTAAAGGCTTTGTTATAGTTTGTTTTCATTAATGCAAACTTTAAAACACGTCCTGAAGAGAACTGTTTATCAAAAGAGTATTTTATTTGCTAAAGAAGCAATTCCTTCTCTCCTAAAAAAAATAATAACAATAATAATAGTCATAGAAGCAAAATAGAGGAAAGAGATTAGTCAAACAAAGTACATTTGCATATCTGTTGTAAAAGCTCCTTTTGAGAGTCTTCCTTTCTGGTTACCTAACACGATGTCTTTAAGCATGTTTTTTTATCAGTGCTAAGGGCACCAATCCTAATGATTTAAATTGCAGTTCTGAGCACTCAGCTACTCTGGAAATCAGGCCCTATATGGGTCAAGTTGGTCATTTCCTCTAAATGAACACTTAAAGAAACATTGACTTTAAGTGAGTTGGTTCAGGCTGAATCCGCAGTGGCAGAGGTGGGAGCAGAACTCGGGTTTTCTGACTGACTGATCAAATGAGTACACTGCGCTATCACCACAAAAAGAGTTTAAAGAATGACTCTGAAAGGTTATTTTCACTGAATTGCTGAGTACATAAAACGAGTTGAAAGAAAGGGTAAAACTTCTTGAAAGGGTTTAGAAATGGTTATATTTATAATCTGTTGTGGTAGGATTTAGGAGTCCAGTGTTCACTGGAGCTAGACTGACAAATTTATTATAGTTATAAGGCTGGGAAACCTATTAGAAGAAACATAATAGAAAGTACATTTTTGTGAAGGTTTAATAGGAACTGAAACAATTCAACAAAAGACTAAATTTAGTAAGAGGGGGAAAAGTCATTTATTAAATCTTTCCAAAAAGATTGAGTGACCTTTCTTTAAAAAGAGGGATTTTTTTTTTTTTGTAAAAAATGAGAAATTCAACTTTCATAACAACAACCTAGTAAAAGGGTTTTATAGAAACTGTTTTTTTTTTTTGTGCAAGTTCTGTTATTTTTATTGTCAGTAAATGTTGGCGTTATGCAATAAGAGTAGCATTGTTGCCTCTCTAATTTCTCTCAGGGATTGAGGAAACTCATAATAAAAGCATTCAAAACCTAAACTGAAATAAAAAATAGAACATTCCTGCTCAGGTTTGTATGGCAAAAAAGCAGAGACAGAAACTACTGGCTGAGAATTCAGCTCGTAGGGAAATTGTGCCAGCACTGTGAAGGTGGTGTTATTTCTTCTACCTCTGCTTACAGTAAAGTCAAGCTATTAATATCAAGCATCTTGACAGTCATATAAATGCATATATTAAAATTCAGAGTATTTTTTGCTTCCGTAGATGTACCATCATTACAGAACACGACAACTTTTATGTTAGCCCAGATGGCAACAACGTTACTTGCACTGGATGAAAGCTATATGCTGACTTGTATACCCAGTGCAAACGGATGAATGCTGGTGTCTGGGGAAGTCCCAGAGCACGGGCGGACACGATTTTAAAGAGTCCGCTCAGCCCAAAGCGGTTGGACAACGACTGGAAGAGCCAGCAGCGCCTGCCCAAGACCGGATGCACATGAAAGTTAGCAGGCGCTGGCTTGTTCCAGGGTAATCTCGCTGTGGTCTCCCGTTGCTCTTAGAAGGAGAACGTTTTCAGTGCCGAGGGAAGCAAGCTTGGATCCTCTACATGGATGAGGGAAGTGCCGCGTGTAAGATCAAAGCGAAGCATCCCCGTTTGACATACTGGGACAGGAACCGAGAATGGTGATTCTCCACATGTTTGTTTTTATTGGGTTTCCTGTGTTCAGTTTAAGAAAAACAGAACACAGGAGTTGTTTGAAATACAGCTGTAATTTACTATCTTAGCATGCTGAGAAGCAATTAAATTCAAGCTAATTACTATAAATAGTTGTTATAATTACATGTAAAACATTCTACTACCTGTACATCTGTTAAAGTCAGTCGAGGTCTGTAGATTTCTCTTTTTTTTTTTTTTTTTTTTAAACAGAAGTCTTAATGTTACTACTCAAGGGCCAAACCATTTTCTGGAAATCTTCAAAAAGAAGTAGCTAGCTATGCCATAGAAACTACAGATGGAAAGCACCTGTCGGGGCATGGATCGTATCCCTTTGACAATACTGAATGGGTACGTCAGTAAACTCTCATGTATTGTCTAAGCTAGGTTGTATTTCGCATCAACTTATATTTCGCATCAACTACTACTGGAAAGACACTTCCAGAACCTAAAGGATTTTTCTCAAAAGCAAACAAATAAATAAATAAACTAATTTTCAGTTGAATGCTGATTATTAGGTCCATCCTATTTACCAGGTTTTTATCGCTACTTGAAGTATAAAGAAAATATTCTGTTCCTTATGCCCTTCTCCTACAACCATTGTTTTTTTTTCTTTGGCATTGGACAGGGCCAGGCCTGGCTTGATCGGCACTTTTACACTGCGCTTTCAAGAGCACATGAACAGTTGTTGGAGTTGGGTTGGAGTCCCACCATCTCTGTGCTCTTACAGCTATCGGTTCTTCCTCTTCCCCAGCCTTTCCAACTCTTGTTCAGAACTTGACTCAACTGTCTATAGTTTGGACAACTACTTTCGCACCAGCTGCTGGGCACGTGGCAGCATCTGTGCTCATTTCCAGCCCCGCAGTGAGGAGATCACGTTCCCAGATGTGAAGCCGATGGTGTTCTTTTGGCGGTTTCACATTGAGAAAGTTCGTTCACAATTGTCGATCGCTGGCAGCTGCGGTGCATCCATCTGGCGCACAGACCACATCTTGGTCTGCTGTTCGGGTTCTGGATCACCTGAAATAGGTGTCGTGATGTCTGGGGGCGATTCCAACAAGCGTGCTCACATTGCTTTGTCTAAGCACGCAGCACCACATTGGCAATTTTCTTTCAACCAAGCGTGCGACTTTGATGCACGTACCAGTCTTTCGTACACCAGACACACGTATTCGGCTGCCAAATAACAAAATGCAAATACAAGAACGTGCTGTTGGGTTGCCCAACCGTTTATGAGCGTCATCTCAACTCAGATCTTTCTACTGCGGTGAAGCCAACTCATTGCAACCCTGAACAGAGTGGGATGGGCCCTGCCTACAGTCAGGCTGAGAGCAACTCCCTGAATATCGGAACGTGAGGGGAAGAGGAACAAGGTAATTTTTGCACTTTTTTGCTTTGATGCCTTATTAGCTTGCTCCTTCACTGGGCGGACATTTCCTTGCACATCTTCACCTTTTTAGCTTGAGGTAACGTCAAACAGCTTCGCACAGGGCTTGTGCAGTTGTCCGAAATGCCGCCAACCGTCCCCCACTTCTCCAGTTGATAGGAGAAACTGCCAGAACCCAAGGTGACAGCCACGAGCTACTCTGATGGGATTTCATGGCTCTTGGACTGTCCCGTAGGCCTAGCGTATTTTAGCAAAGGTATCACATAAGAAATGTTTATGAACGGATGGACTTTAGACCTCCAAATGGCTATAAAGCTACTAAAGCAATACAGGTGTACTGCGAAAAGAGCAAGTAAAGAAAGAAAAGCAATCCGAAAGTAAAAAAGAAAAAAGAAACAAAAAAATTAACACGTATGCATTTTTTAAAAAGTTTTTGAAGTGTTCTTGTATAAAAAACTCTTTTCTTATTATTTTCCATTAGAAATACCCGTCTTAAAATTCAAATACATAAAAACATTCTTTTTTTTTTTTTAAACTGACATATGGCACAAATTGGTACCAGTAAATAAAAGCACATAAAGCTAAACTGTGCCCTTCTAAATGTTAGCAAAAATGACAAAATAAAATACTAGCTATATAAACTACGCACAGGTGTGTAGCATATTACAAGCAAAAAACCCCATATCTTGCAATTATAAGCCTACAGTATTTATTTCACTTGTCTGTAATTACATTTTATACATGTTTGTTTAGTAATATCAATCCAAGACATCATTTTGAGGATATAATTAACTGCATGTTAGAACAGAATGTGTTTGACTGTTTTTGTGTGTAGCAAAATTGAAGACTGTTAGCTGTGTTTAAGTGCCACCTAGTGTTACAATTCACCAACTTCTCTCAGAAAAGCCCTTTCTCCTCAATTTTTCAGAGCAAAACCAAATTGCGGGGGTTAAAAACCTAGGGTCACAATGCCCACATTTCAGTACTAGCATTAAGTCCTGAATCCGTATTTAGGCACTCACAGACTATGGAGAAAAGCTCTCATGCCTAACCCTGCTACATAAGCCTGCTGCCAAGCGAGAGTTAGGTGCCAGCACATTAAGATATCTTAATATTCCTTTTGTCAGTCCCTCCTGTCCATAAAGCCCCATTTCAGCAATGACCTCATGGCCTTCACTGTTGGTGCTCCACCTATTCAAAACAGGCTGCTATGGGCATTCCTGACGGTTGCTACCATATATATATATATTTTTAGTAAGTTTAGAGATTATATTCTTGACAAGTTTGGAACTAAAACAGGCTAGGCTGCATTTCTAATGGAAAAAGAACATTAATACTGAAAAACTAAATACAAAGTTTATAGCTCATTAGCTATTGATGACTTATTGAGTGTTTCATCCCCCAGTCACATAAAGTAGTCATTAAGAAATTACGTTTTCCATCCTGCCTCTATTTCCACAACGCTGAACAACTGATAGTAGCTGCAGCTTAACTAAAATGTTCTTTGCACTGTCTACAAGTGGCTTATGTAATGGTTTACGTAAACCAAACTTCAGTTTGTCTCTATTCTTTCTGAAATTCATTTAATGCTACAAGAAAGATCACTCCCATTAAGGACAACTGGTGTAGCTCAACGTAGACCGTGCAGAACATTTAGGCTTTCCATTAAACTTAGTGAAACTGTAACTATTAGTTTTTCAAACCATTAGAAATGAGGAAAGGCTCCACTTCCCTGTCTCATTTATTGGAAAGTCTTGTCTTCAAATCACAACCGTAAAAAAATGAAATGAAGATTTTGAGTACTATTTATCCTGACTGCTGCAAAAAGCAGGGGTAAGTTGACAAGTACATTAAAGAATTTCTACTTAATTATATGTCATACAGTGAAATAATGTGAATTTTTTCCAGAAATATAAAATTAGGGAATGAAAAAAAGAGATAAAGAGCTGAAGGATCAGAACAAAAAGCTTCTGATTAGCAGTCAGAAAGGCCTGCCATGAGGCATCTTTTAAAAGGATTAGATAATATTTTAAAAGAAGGCAGTGAAGACGAGCTCTTTCAGAGCAACTTTTAGGTATAACCTGCACCTTCAAATGTGCATAGATCTATCAGGCAACAATGAAGAAAGTGAAGAAAAAAATGTACTTTCAAAAGTACTTTGGCTTACAATTTTCTCGTTTGTGTTTTCTTTAAAGACTTTCACAAGAAGTGGAATAATTGGGCCTTTTTAGAAAGTAAATTTTGTCAGAAGGACAAGTCTGCCTCAGCAATTCTCTGAGCTTTGAGGCGTGGAAGAAATCCTGCTCTCAGGCAGAGGGCAAGCTCTCACCACAGGATATGAAATCCCATGCCAAGAATCTGGCTGTAATTTACAGTATGCTTTCTGTGCCAAAAATCTAATGTTAAGCCTTGTGTAGTGAAGCAGTAATTTGCCTCAAATACACGCGTACGTCGCTACAGATCCCAGCGCCGGGATGAGTAGGCCCTGAGGAACAGGCAATGCTAAACCAAAGCAACCACTCAGTGCCACTTTTGGGCTCGCTCTTCCTTGCCATACTCGGACTGCTAAGTCTATAAAGTTTATTGAAACTGCTGCCGAGTGTTTCACACAGTGAATATCGCCGGACACAGCGCCCGACACACGACGACCCAGCTTTCCCGCCCGCTCCCCTCAGCGTCCCCTCAGCAATAACGGCCGTGGCGCGAGACCGCTCGGAACCGCCCCCTCAGCCCGCCCGCCGGCCCTGATTGGTCCCCGCCCCCTGTCACTCCTCCGATCCCCGAGTCAAGGCTGGGGGGGCCGAGCGCCGAGGCGCGGCTCCGCCTTTCCGGCCGTTTCCATGGCAGCGGGAGGGGGGAGGCCGAGGCGTCGCGGAGGCCATGGTGGGTGGTTGCTTCGCTTTTGGAAGCCGCCAAAGCTGAAGGTAACCTAAGTTTGGGGCTTTTTTTTCTAATTTTCCCTTGTTTCTTGCCTTCCCCTCCCGCGGTTTTACGGAGTGGCACATTCCGGCGGGCTCTCGGATCCTCCCCCCTACCTAATGGTAGGGGCGGCTCCCCCTGAGGCAGCGCCCTTCCCGCCAATTCTGGGCCCCCCTCACCCCCCCCCGGGCAGCTCCTGAGGAGAGAGGGCCATGGGGGGGGGGGGGCAGGCATTGTCACAGGGCGGAGTATGCTTAAGTTGCAGTCCTCATGTAAATAACTTGCTCCAAAGCTATGTGTAAACCTCTGGCAGAGTCCCCTAAGTGTTCAAATTTATTGATCTTTTATTTCTCCCACCCTTCATTTGGTGGTTTCTTCTATTTTCTTTAGTTTAGGTTTATTTCTAGGACAGAAATGCAGTCGCCTCTGAGGGGGAAATTATTAATAAGCTGTAAAACACTTCCAGCCCTCTGAAAAGTGCTGTAGGCTCTTGACTCGCGTGTGGGCTGGGCACATGATCTCCTTTACACCTCAAAAATCATGAAGTTGTAAAGAATTTAACCTTATATTCAGTCATCTATTGTACTATTACTGCTACGTCTACTATATGGTCATCTACCTTACTGAAGGTTAGACCTTGAGGTTTTCCCTATTTTTTTCAAGTGCTCAAAAATTAAACTGGTTTAGTAACTGCAGTTATTTAAGTATGTCAGTACTTATCCCTATTGCCCTATGAACAAGGCACTGAGTCTGTGAGAAGTTGCTATAAATGTTAATTAAAACTCCAACTTTCTGTTTGGAGTGACATGACAGAAGCCAGAAATCGGTATTGTAAAGAGTAATACACAAATTACACAAGCACATAGTTTGTGTGTGGTTGTAAGCAACTGAAACTTGAGACCGCTTAATGTTAAATGTGAAACCTGAAAGTCCAATTTGAGTTACCTCAAAGTATTAGAATTCAGCAAGATTTTCCTAAAATGTGTTGTGGGCGCTAGTAGTGTGTGTATTCAAACCACAATGTCTTGCAGTGAGCATTAAAATTTATAAGCAGACTTTATTTACAGAGCTGATAAATTATATAAATATCGTGCATGCAACTGTTAACTTGGAATGCTTTACTACTGAAAAGTAAATGTTCACGTTCAGTCTTCGGAAGACTAATTTCGCTTGATTTTCCTTTAATACAGTGACAAACAGGGACAGACAACTGAAAATGTCGTCCTATTTGGCTCAGGAGGTTCACCTTGCTAGAAGACACGAAGAGATGTAAGTAATGGCCTCAACGGCATAGCCTGCCTCACGGCAGTTTGCCTTGTGGTCTTGGGAGGTCTTGCCCGGCCATCCCGCGAACATCGAATCGTACCTTTAGAGAGCACAGCAGTATTTAACGAGGGGTCGGTGTTCCAGGAGGTGGCACTCTTCCTTCATTAACTACTGGAATTAGCATCCTTGACTGCTGTTAGGAGTATTGAGATTGAGGTTTTTGAATTCCAGTGGTGGTACCGGTTTAAGATCTCTCTTTAACCTCCTATTGCCATTGAACTCTTATTTGGATTCTGTCACTCTGTGCCTCAGTTACAGAACTGTTTCTTTGTTGCCCTGTAAATTCAGACTGTGAAGCAAATACAGTAATGATTCAGGAAAATCTGCTTTTCTTATGACAATTAGTACTTGCCGATGAGCAAGAGTAGTACTGATCAAGTCACCCCAACCCACCCTGTCTTTCCTGTTCTGAGAGATTTGGTGCTTCTAAGCACCTTAGCATATGAGGACTGCTGGTTGCAATGTTATAGCTTCATGCAAGCACAGCAGGTGGTGTCTGCCTGTACCTTTTCCCTCCCCCAGCACACCCACCCTACAGCCGGCTTAATTAGCCCCATAGTTTTGAGAAAACTGGGTAAGGTAAAAAGGTTATTTTCTAGCTCCTGAGCAAAATGTTCTACCCACTTAGCAAAATGTTTTCCTTTGTAGACTGTCTCAGAGATCAGTGCTGCTACAGCAGATGGAGACTTATCTAGGAGACAAAAAGACTAAAGACATGGCAAACTCAAGCAGCTGATGCAGCTCGTAAAAGGAATGCAGCACTTTTAAATGTAAGTTTCTGCAACTGAATTGAAATGTCATAGTTTTGTAGCTCAGAGAACTGAAAAAAGAAAGTGTTTGCTCCATTGTTACCATTAGAGTTCCTTTTCTTGAACTTGACCCAAAGTACTAAATGACAAGTCTCTATTATCTGATGACACCACTACCTGTTTTACATGCTCTTCTTGTATGAGCCTCGCGGTGGCAGCTGCTGCTATTTTTTTTAAAGTACACGGAAAGATTCAGCACATGCTTGTATAGATGTCTGCCTAAGACAGCCTCTGAGTCTGACAAGACTCAGAGCCCCTTTATACACCCCAATCCCAGAGAGATGGGGGGTATGTTTGCGGATAGGGGCTGACCAACCAAGCATGCTTTTAATCCAGAGTAGGAACTCTACCCACACTGATTGTGTGAGTAGAAGTTGTTCTTGGTTTTATTTTTTATCTTATTTTTTTAAGGAGGTGTAGAGTGATTTCAAGAATCTTACTTGCAAGTCTGTAAAAGCAGTGTTTGGTGTTTCTGGCTCTTCCTAGTGGTGATACTGTTAGTAATACTGTGATACACTTCCCAGTGGTGATACCAGTTATCATATTTAGGTAAGATCTGTTTCCTAGGTAAACTCAGTGGATGTTTGAGAACTAGCAATTAAAAAGATGTGAGTTTGATGGCAGGGCCTAGAATGCTGAAACCTCTTCTGGAGCACCTAGCTTAGGCATCTGAGTTGCGTGTATTTTCTCTCTCGAAATTATAAGTTTTACTCTAAAAAATAAAAAGACTTATCTGAACCCTCAAAGACTTTGTTTCTTCATGCAGAACCTAGTGAAGGTTAAAAACGTTCATGTTTCAGCTAGGTACAAGTCTGAAGCAAGCCCTCTTTGTGTTTAAATGGCAGCTATATTTAGGGAGTGGCAGACGAGGCAGAACAGATAATGTGGGATTTCTTCTTACCAATTGTGTGATGAGGAGGATGTTGCAGCTTGGGCTCTGCGAAACTGCTGCAGACTGAGCTGGGGCAATCAAACTCCTCTGTGGGTATAGACAAGTGTGGGTGCTTCAGTGGGAGGCTGGGTAGAAGGAGATGGGTTGCTTATTTCTTTGTTCTGTAGCTGGTGTTTGACTGATTTAGTACTCTCACCTAGTATAACTAACGGTTTTCTGTATGCATTTTATAATTAAAATAGATTTATTTTTCACATATGTAGTTTTTCATAAACAAGTTGTATCTTACAAATGCAGTCTCAACTCGCATACACAGACAAACATAATAAAGGCAAGATATATTTCTGCATGCTGAAAGCTTGTTGTATTGGAAATGTTAACAATAGCTTAGACATATACAGAGTGTAAATATTTTTGCAGTTACACAGATATTTGCCATCTTCTGTCACATCCTCAAAATTGTTCCTTTCAAGTGTCAAAAATGTTGGTGTTTGTACAGGAAAAAAAGCAAAAACATATGTATCAAAACAAATTCTGTTGCAGGATAAAGTAGCATAAATCAGTTTAAATCTATTAATTTTATACTGGTTTTAACAGGCATGCATTCCTGCAGATGCTTTCTGATAACAGAATAGAAAAGAAAAAAAATCTATGCAGAATAATATATGAGAAGCTTGAAAACAAGACTGATTAATGTGCCAGCTTCAGAATATTGTTCCTGATACCAGGCACTGTACATTTCACAGTTACCATGTGGAGAGTTGTTGATTTGGCCTACTCAAAAATACATGGACATGATGAAGTGTTATTTTTTTATTTGCATTTCTTTTTTTCTGCATGTAAGCAAAATCAGTTGTTTTCAGTATGTGATCATAGCAAAAGACGTTTTTGTTTCTCTGTGCTAGTTGGTATTTATGCACAGGAAAGCATTTCAAAATAAATTAATTTTCTAATCGGTAGGAAGCAGGGAACTAAACCTTTTTTAATTAAAATTTTAGCATTATAAGCACTTGTTCAGCATTTTAACATAATTACCAGAATATTTTATTTGATGTGATTAGGATGCTATAGATTAGAGAAATCTGTGTCACTTGGTGCCCATATAGAGTTATCATAAAAGCAGAAATTCAACCAGTATTTGTAATCTAACTTATGAGCTTTTTTTGTCAGTAACATTTCTTGTGTTTAGAATTTTTTTTGGTATTATGGTGTACCATCTTATAGCATATTCATTTTCTATTTCATGTTATTTAGTGGTACTGACTATGTAGGTAACTTAAACTGAATTTGCTTTCCTGTACATCATGCAATTCTAGAATTATTTAAGTGGGATTCAGCCAGACTGTTATCAATATAAGTGACAGCTGAATCTGGTCCCCTAAAAGTGATGCATGTGTCATGCCTTCCATTTTACCTCTAGGGAAGGGTCTTGAACTGTTTTTGTTTCAGTCCTTGTAGTTTCAGGGAAAGCACTGTAAGATGCTCTCTTTTTTTTCCTCTATACTGTGACATACTAAATTTGCTGCTTTTATTTCCAAAGAAGTTTACACTGCTGATGTATTTATTTTTATATTGATGATGGGGATTTCTTTTCCCTACAAAGTTTACCAGTTGCAGAGACGTGAAAGAAGTGCCATCTAATCTTGGTTATTTTCTAAAGCATACTACACCTTCCAGCAAAAATTTTGTTCACTGTCTATCATTAAATCAGTATTCTGAATGACAATAGGCTGCACAACATACAAACTCGAGTGAGCAACAAAAAGACACGTCCAATATCTAGGCTATGCCAAAGTGACCTTTTCTACTAAACAGATATGCACAACTGCTGTCTCCTTTTTTTGCCTGAAATGCAATAATTTCCTGTCACCGTAAACATTCCAATGCCTTAATTGAGTGGATGAAGAAATAACAATTTTAATCGATACTCTTCCTTCCTGTGAGAATTTCTACAGGAATTAGGAAGAAGGGATCAAAAGGGGGAAAATCCTATGGAAGGATGTGAAATGAACATTAGTGATTGATTCTGCTCTTCAGTACGGTGATAACTTCTCCAGGCTTGGTATGAGCCGTGCTGATAAGAGCTTCACTTGGTGCTGTTGAGGATATATCTTCTCCAAGCACATGCAACAGAGAAATACCTTACTTAGGTTAATGAATTTAGTATTGTCTTCCGTTATTTTGACATTCTGACTCCAAATGGCTTCCCAGTTTGTTCACATCCCCCCCCCCAGTTATGTTTATTCCCTTTTACTTCTCTCACCTGAAAAGAGGCAACCACTTGCTACTTGCCAGGATTTGGATAAATCCAAGACTGAGCTTGCTCTTTCTCAGACATCCCTTAGCTTTTTACAAGGATGTGCACTTTCCTGTAGGAAAGGAGAGAACAGTTTTACTCAGATAAGATTTGTAATAACGTACAAGAGAATATAGTCACGGTGTTAAAAGAATTCATGAAATAGAATTAAGGTGAACACCGTAGGGTGAATGAACCAAGTGTATCTGTATTACTAAACTGAACTTTAAACTGAACAGTAAGGGTGTGTTTTGCTTTTATTAATCATGTCTGACTGAATTTGTGCCATATTTCTCCAACTAAACTTGAGTTGAGCACTGTTTACTTTTGATGTATTCAGATTGGCTATTATTCAATGCGAGTAATCATGTTTAGTCTCTCTTGTGGATATGCTCCTCCAGAACCTCACTCTTCTTTTCGGCGGCAGTGGTGGTGAATATTTGGGAAGTCCCTTTGGGGAATTTCCTCTCTCATTTAGTTTTTCTGTTGTACTCTTCACACCCGCTCTCTGCTCCCAACTCTGCCATCTGCTATACTTTCTTTCCCCCTCCACTCTGTTCAGCTTTGGCTTCTTCACACCCCACTCCCACGTCCCTTTCTGTCTCTCTTCATCTGCCCACCACTCAATCTCTTCAATGTTTGGGTATGGAACTAAGCCCACAAGAATGGGTCAGAACTTTAAAGGGGGAGGGGGGCTAATTTGGGGTGGTGTTTTTATTTGTTTGTTGCTGCTGTTTGCGGTTTTTAAATTTATTTAGGCCTTTGTGAATCCAGCACACATCCACTGGACAAGCAGAAACCCAAATACTGATTTTTGTAAGAAAGCAATGTGAGGTGCATTGTCATCCAAGTTTGTCTGGTGAACAGCTTGCTGCAGCTCTACATTTTTGTGCACATGTTATGCATGCATATTAGCAAGTCATCTTTGTCTTGAGGAGTAAAGATCTTGCACATAATTTGCCTAGTTACTTTACAGTTACAGTAGCTAAAGTACAGACTTCAGTTTCCATGCAGCACAGAGCAAACTATTGTCGTCTCCCCCCCCCCCATTTTCAGAAGTTAAAGAGAACAGAATATAACTGTAATTTAGCCCAGTGTCCAGGGATGATAATAGTGTTTTACAGCAACAGACTTATGCAGTAATAAAATGTATTCCTGTATCAGAAACTTGCAGCAAACATATTTAGAAACCGTAGGATATTATTCTTACAAGCTGGATTTCAGAACGACTAAAAGATTTGAACCTCCAGTGTTATTATATGAATGCTGTTTAGGCTTAATGTTCATTTAATTAACTTAAATGCCTTTCTGTGAGTGTGTATTGTCCTTTTAATATTCCCAGAGTGTTTTTAAAATGTGCTTTGCCTGTGTTTTAGGATATAGAAGCAGCAGAAAAAAAGCTGCAAGAAAGAATGTGTTTACTTCCACATCCCGATACTGTTAACTTAGAAGTAAGTCCTAGAACTCTGTCTTTTTGTTTGCTGTTTATGAAACATTTTGCTTTTTTTTCCCCCCGAAGCATGTTCTTAAAGTGAAAATAATTGATTTTAAAATCCAGTGACTGGTATAGCCAAAGGCCTGTGTGCTGTGCAGCAAGCTGAACCTAACTTCAGGGGCAAGGTCCTTAGATTCTAGAGCATTCTGGTGGAAATATTTTGCAGCTTTCAGGTTCTTATAAACTTAAAATTTAAAATGAAAAACACTAAAAAATATTGTGAATATAAAGACTACTCTGATTATGTCAGAGCTACTTTGTTTTATATGTTTTTGGGTATGCTGCAGGATGTCATCTTTACATTTCAGAATCAGCAGTTCACCAACTTGAACAGAGAAGTTTTTACTTCTCAGTTATTTTGTCAGGTAGTACGGGATCTCAGGGAAAGTAGTGCTAAACCAGGAATTCTACGTCTCACCTGTAGTCCCTGGAGCATTATTTAAAGATCTCAGTCTTGTCTGAGAGCTAGGTATTGTCCTGATCCAACACACCAATTTCAGTTCCCTAATCTCAGGACTGTTTTATCAACGTTATGCAGTGATGAATGAATAAAGAGGACAGAAGCAGTCCTGGGAGCGGGTGTAGGGACACAGCTCTGATACAGACTAAGCATCCAGCCACAAGGCCACTGAATCAGATTCCCGCTTGTGTTTCTTGGACCAGCAGTTTGTGGGTTCAACATTGCACGGTGGTTTAGTTTCCACAGGCAATACAGAATGCCCCACACTGATCGGGGTGCTAGGGTGCTGTCAAAGGATGGAAAAGGCATGAATTGCAGCAGATGAGGAGAGGTGTATTGTATGTTCTCACACCTGCTGGGCAAGTGCTTTAATACTTAGGCTGTTACTTAAATGAGAGACATCACTTCTCCGTTTGGTTGCTGTTAAAAAGTTTGTCGTTGTATTTTGTAAATGGCTTCCTATCACTGTCACAGGGTACATGCTCAGAATGCTGTCAGTGTGTTTTTAGAGGTTTTAGGAAAAAGCATACACTTTTCCTAGATACCTGTATGTCTTGAATCGTGCTGAGAAAGATGCCAAGCTACTTGGTTGAGCCTATTTTGCTAGTGCTCAGAAACACTTCTAGACTTCTAGAGGACTTTCAAGTCACCTCTATAGATGCTTGGATCAGTTTTGGACTAGGCAATTATGTTTCTATCTGTCCTGTGTTAGGTGGCTAAGCTGCTTACCGGACATAGACCAAAGTCCACGCACACTGGAGAGCACAGAGCAATTGCTGATGGCTGCAGAGGTCTGTGCTCTTCAGCAGTGGTGGAATTTTAGAGAGAATGGAGTTACTATTTGAAGCAGAAGATCCTATTTCAGCCTTTTTTATACTTCTAGTGCAGAGTGCTATAAATAGTAGAAAAAAGAAAACTTTCTTTCATGGTACAAAATTCTGGTGCATGCTTTGCTCCAAAACACTTCTGAGCATATTTCACTCAGCCATCTATGTGTCTGTATTAATATACTTTGAAAGTTATGGCTATAATGGATCCCCAGCTTGCTAAGTCAGAGTAGTTTTGTGTGACAGCACATATGCTTGTCAAAAAAGATTCTTTGAGTAAATCTGTTGAAGAAAATATTTTTGTAAATCTGCAAGAGCTGTAATTATATCTGAGTTGCATGTAAGGATCAGAATGATTAGCCAGGAATCTAATTCTCTGCAGGGAGATGTTCAGTTTTGTGGTACACTTCTACGTTATATATTTAAACAAGTAAAAAAAAAAGTTTAATACATATGTACTGTACATCTTTTCTACTATAAATTACTCTTTTTCTGAATGAGCATAGGTATCTAAAAATACCTATACTTGGTTTAATCCAGCTCTTGATCACAGTATTTGGGGGGAAGGGGAGAGGAGGTGGCACTTACAATTTCTTCTTCAAAATTCTACAAACAACAAAGTTACCCTTAGGGTACTGACACCAAAAATGATGAATGGCATTTCCATTCCACAAATAAAATGGAAATCAAGTTTCTTACTCAGAGGTACAAAGGAATGCAAAGAGTTAGATAAACCAGATTTTTTTCTGACCACAAGATAACCATATAGCCTTTCTTCCTTTTATGATTCAAATACTGGAGCTGGTCGCCTAGTGGGTTAGCACATAAATTTTACTCAAAACAATTGAATTGCCTTATTGCAAACTTTCCCGGGAAAAGCAACTTATGCAGCACTTCTTGTTTATAACGTTAAACAGATTTTTTCCACTTCAGAATTTTAATGTCACTGACATATATATTTAAATATGAAAGGTGATTTGGAAAAGTTTACAATCACAAAGTATTTTTATTAAAGGTTTGGTGGGGATTTAAACTAATCTGTTGCTTACCACAAGAGGGCATATTCAGTCACTTCACAGTTCATGATGCAGAATGAAATCCTTCCAGGCTGGTGTTCTGTGCTATATGAGAGACCTGAAATTTCATGCATAGGTTTGATCTTTTGTGGATTGCTTCACTCAGAAGGCAGGACTTAATAATTCATTGTCTATCTATATTGTTTTTAAACATGCGGTGCAGATTTTGAAGTTAAGTTGATTTTTTTCCTTTCTCAGACTCTCTATTGGGCATCAGTAAAAGAGTCTCTTCCCAAGTGGGAACAGTTCCTTTTAGGACGAGCAGAAGCTCCTGTTGGTTTTAAGAAACTGAAAACTACAAAACAGAACCTAAGCTACCCAGAAGATGATTCACAAAATTAAACACTCCGACTTTGTTTCGTAACTTCCTGCTTGAGTGGGCAAGATTGTCCAGGTCACGTAATAAAATATATCACTAAACTGTAATGTACATCACTTATGAAATGAAAATGAACTACATTGGAGAGCTTGCTTTTGTCTCATGCCTAACACTTTACATGTAAACGGTGTTATTTTTGCTTTAGGGGAGCTTAGACTAGCATTCCTTACAACGAGAGAAGCGATCCTTCATGAAGGGACTTTGAGAATCAAAAGTGAGAAACACTGGTGGATAGAAACCCACCGAGGTGATTACTTCTCAGTGTAAGAAAAGTCTTAGATTATTTGTAACCCTCTGCTTTTCCATGTAAGTGTGAGAAGTAAAGACAAATTCATGCGTTATCTTTCTTCACTCTAGTCATCTGTGTGTGCCTCTTTGTGGATCAAGGAGAAGGGAGGAATTTACTGTTAACAGGGAAGGCAGGCTCTTTGCGTCAGAGTAGTCCCAGTTTAGCACTAGAAATCTGTGTAAAAACCTTCATGGCAGCAGATGTAGAAAGAACACCTTGAATTTGTGCTTTTTGCTTTCCCTGATTTTTTTTGCAATTGCTACTTTCGTTGCTTCTACAGCTTGTTCCAGTAACCGTTTCTGCTTTTCCCAGCCTCTTGCTGCCTACTTTATATTTCCTGTCTAATGGGTGGTTAAAGACAAGAAAAAGTAAACAAATATCTAGGCTATTTTTTGCTACTCCTAGGCTGCTCTTAGTGCTATTTTCTCTATGTTGACAATCTATAAGTGAGATCTCTTACTTAGGCATGAAAAGTTTGAAAGAAGCGAGCAGAAAGGTAGCCTGCAGCAAGTGTCAAAAAAACCCTAGCGTATAGAAGTCTCGAAGATAACACTTTCTTTCTCAGCCACTGAACTGCTTCTCAGCATCCTCCTACAGAGGTGCAGTATTGGTGAGTTCTGACCATACAGTCAGCTAACTCTCTATGCAGCTTTCACTACTCATGCACGCGTGCTTTTTAAAGTACCAGTTCAGTGGAAGATCCTTCTGGGTGTGTGACTTGGCCTGAAGAAATTGCACCCTTCTGAAGCAAAGGATGTCTAGAAAAATAATATATATATTATATATATATATTTATATATATTATATATATATTTTTCTTTACATTAAGAACTTCAGCTGGAGTCAATATGTTAAATTTTAACAATCTTATACACAACAACATTTTCTTACCCCCTGACCTGGAGAAGGAAGGGAACAAAAAAAATCGACCTTTGCCAGTGTCTGAGGGTATGAATGTGCAGTAATTACTAATTTGACTAGGCTATTAGTGAACCGATCTGTGCATCTCCATGTTACAGAGATGCAGATTATTTTTATATTAGGGATGTCTGAAGTACTTTTATTGAAACTGAGGCAGTTTTTAGCAACATTAATAAGTGTCCAGATTGCTTCAGATCTATGCACTAAAAAGTATGTGTTCACTTAATTAAACATAATTTAATTATTCACTGATTAGCAGGTGGTGGGGAGTTCATGGTCCAGTCAGAGCTGGAGAACAGACTTCTAGCTGGAAACTATAGGAAGTCTGGGTAGCCTCGAAGGACCAACATCTGCAGCCACTGATCTTCCTGAAAGTAGGCGCTCACTTTTGTCTGAATTTAAATTAGCTGAAGTATCACTCACACAAAAATAAATAAATAAAAACTTCATCTCTGATATAAAAACAATTTTACATTTTCAACAGGAATATTAAGAGTTCATTTAAAACTTTTTCTATTGAAGTGTCCATTAAACTGATAAGTTTTTACAGAAACTGCCATCTTAGAAATATCCTGTTGAGTGGGTGTTGGTGTTTGTAACAATAACGTTGTTTTCATAATATGTGATGGCAGATTAGCACGCTTCTCTGCAGTGTTGTTAACAGTTGTAATTAAGGAATAAACAGTAAAGGGTGTCAGTCCGATGACAATTTCATCTATAGTGTCACAATACAAAATGTCACAAAATATTAGAACTGTTATATAACTACAAAAATATCAAATTAGGCTTTCATCTTACAAGCAGAGAGCTTAAAAAAACCTGGCAGAGAGACCATTGCAATTTTATACCTACTCAGTGTTCTGTCACAAAGACAACTTGGTAATATTTTCTTCTGTAAGATCACAATGTGGTACTCGGTCTGATTTAGCGGGAATGTGTATGTATCTCAGACTTAGAGAGCTCAAATTTAAAAAGGAAATAATTGGAGCCAGTTGAGCAGACAAGAAGGATAAAGCCATTACATGCAGTGCCCCCCTCCCAGAAAAGGGATGGGTGAGCAGTTACTTGCTGACAAAGACTGGGACTCATCCCGGTCTTTGCATCCAAAGGGAAATCACTTAAACTAAAATCTGGGCCCCTAAGCACTTTCTACGTGTGAATAATCTGGGTCTTTATCTCTTTGGGCTCCGCCTAAACGCTGGGACACAATGCAGATGCTCGCATAACCGTGCTTCTTTTGATTTTCCCATGGAAGGAAAGTGAAGTGTGGGCTGTGGGGGCATGGCAGCTGGGTGCAGGAGGGTTTTGTGGCGTGCAGTGCAAGGTACCTGCAGGCAGCGTTAGTATGGCTGCTGTGCCTCCGTTTAACTGCTGTGGAAGCGAAGGCAGAAACACTTCCCTTAGTCACAAGTATGCTTTGACGGTAATTGTGTCAAACATTATTAGATAATCGATACTGTATTTCTGATTTTTTTGTTATATTGGGCTAAGAGGTGAAGACGAAAATCAAATTATCTTATTTTCAAAAAAGGAAATTATTATTTTTTTCCTCTGTGCTATAGCTGTAGAAGCACTAGGACAGATAGTGCAATGAAAATTAAATAGGAACATGCCCAGAAAAGTGGGGAAGAGGATGAAGAGAAATTTTTAAAGTGGGAGGCGTGTATAGACAGCTGCTCTGGGAGACAAGGGTCTTCTTGTTGGCCTGTGGTCTGACAGAAATAAATGCAATTGCATATGACTAAAGCAGCAAAGTAGTAGGGCATGGAGGCATGCGGCAGGGCCACTAAGGTGGAAGCGCGTGTCCTGATTAGTCACAGACCTTGGGGCAAGCAGCGGCAGGGTGCATAATTACGTGGTGCCTCCTGTTACATCTGTCAAGTGCACAACAACTTCTACAACTTCTGCTGTGACTGAGCTAGCTTGCCACCTGCCTTTGTACAGATACAAAATTGAGAAAGCACCTTAATGTCAGCTTAAGTGTGTTTAAACTCCAACCAACCAAACAAAAAACGGCTACCAGTATGGTTTAATACTGGCATTAAATGAGGTCTTGAATGGGTATTCTTCACTGAGTCAAAGCTGTTACTTCAAAAAGACAAATTCAGTGCAGTTATCCCCCACCTCATCCCAGTTTGTTTGTTTTTAATCGTATGTGGTTTCCTATCCGTTCCTGGGTGCATGTTTTTTCCTTTATGACATAACCCGTTACTCTGTATTCTTGACTTGCTGCTTGCCCTTTTGTGCTAAAGTGTGTATGTATGCATAAGCTGCAGTGGTCCTGCCTCTTGCTCGTCGCGCTCTTCTGGTGGGTGGGGGAAAGCAATTGAGAGAGGAGCAGTAGGGGAAATAAAGGGTTTTGCCTTTATGTAAGTTAATGCTGGAGTATCTTAGAAGAAGAGCTAATTAATCACCCTTTTTTAGGTTTATGCGCAGATGAGTAACCACCGTACTAGCCTAGGAGCACAGCCTGTTCACCCATCTTGTCACCTCTACCATCACATTCCCCAGCTTTTGCTTTCTCAGTTATTCTGGCTGTGGGGGCAGTAGCAGAAGGCATGTTAGTTTTCCCTAGGATAAGAAATTTCTTACTCCACAGAATCTTTCTCCAGCCTATTAATTTCATTTGAGAGTATATATGAAATAATAGAAGGGCGTAGAGACACAATATTTGACACTTACTGGAGTGTCCTCTTGAATGCATTTATTCGAGGTCATGTGTTCGTAGAAGTTGGGAGCTAGATTCTAGGCGAGCTTATGGTTCCTCCTTCCTTTTTCATTCACATTGTGTAGTCAGGGATGTAGGTGCTTGGTTTGAGCTTGTTGATACTGAAAAATAAGACAAAATATTAAATGGAATGTAGTTTGAGAGGTTATGTCTGAAAGAAAACATTATTTACTCCATAATGGTAAGTTTCATAATATTTTAATAGTTGTGTTCAGATACAACTTGACCTTAAATATCACCCCAAATGCAAGCTGTTTTAACATATTTGTAATGCTAAGATCTTCATTACTGTAATACTCTGTTTGCTCAAGGATTATTATCCATTGCTATAACGTGTTACGGCTGAAATAAAGCTTTGATCTCGTATTCACCGACTCTTGGATTTTGGTGTTAGATTGCACAGACAAGGTGCGTGTAAATTAGTGCTTACTGGAGCCAAGTGTGTGGACAGCGAGTCCGTCAGTGGTAGCTGCTTTGCTTAGGTGTGCTGTTTATTTTCCGTGATTTTCCTGTGACACTGATCTGAAATATTAATCTGTTGAGTGAAGATTAGAATCTCAGAAGTTTATCGCTTAAAATTGAAACGTAATAAATCCTTGGTGGATTATTTACGCGCTTCCTATTGTTTCACAATAACCGTGTGCTAAATTACTTCAAATATGTGATTACTAGCAAGATAAGGGTAGAGAGAAATTTTTAAGCCCTTGCAAAGGAAATATAGGTAGGGAGAAGGGGGGGGGGGGGGAAGGTTATTTGGGGGATTCTCCTGCTGGGTGAGCTCTTTGTCTTTGCAGTAAATAGGGTGATTTAATTTGGGAATTTGCTGCTACTTTGAAACATGGATGAAATGGCTCTTAAAAATGCCCTAAACTGCATCCGCGGTGTATGTATCCTCCCAACTGTATCCTTTTCGTTTGAGTTACTTTGCATACGTTTGTCATTACTGCATACAAATAGGACGTACGATCATTTCTTCCCATAAGTTTTATCACTAGTGATGATGATCTTAAAAATAAATGTGTGGTGTTCTTTCTCCTCTCAGTCGTATCACCTACCAGAAAGCCCTAATAGGCTACAGAACAGTGTGAGACGGTATTTACATCACACTTTTGAAACAGATTCAAGCAGAGCCAGCTGCCGTAAGATTATTTTACAAATATATTGCAAATTAATAAAAAGAAAATTTCACCGTCCTTTAAGTAAATTGCAGTCTCCTTGACTAATACCTAGCTTGAAGCCCCGGTAAATTAGCACCTGCCTCAGGGTGGTGCTGGGAAACGTAATTTCGGTTTCCAGCTTAGCGTTTCTTTACCCGTTTATGTTGCAGGTGTCCCCGGTGGCTGCCAGGAGCCCCGGTGCTCCAAGCGGTGCCCGGCGGGAGCTGCCGGAGGCCGGGATGCTGCGGGGACAGAGCTGCTGCAGGTCGGGCTCTCGGCGTGAGGACAGCCCCAGGCTGTGTGGCAGGGAGGAAGGAGGGGGAAGAGCAGCCCTCTGTCGTTTTCTGGTTTTGGGATGGGGTCGCTCTGGAGGCACAGAGCCTCACCCGGCGGCAGGGGGACGCGGGGGCCGTTTTAGGGCGCTCGGGTTGGCGGCGTGAGCTGCAGACCCTACGGACTTGCAAGCGAAGTTGGGTTCCTGGGAAACATTCCTAGTAATAACCGGGAGGGTGGAAAACCTACCCGTAAATCCACAGGGGAAGGGGCGGCGTGTGAGCGAGATGGTCGCATCCCCCCCCGTCAGTTGGGAACGGGGTTTGGGGTGAGCTGAAACAGCTTGAGGTGCTTTGCCCTGTTTCTCGGACGTTTCTTTTTGTTAAGTTTCTGGGTACGGGTGGCGTTTTCCTCTGTAATCAGCTTGCTTTTGCTGGATTCATTCAGTTACGCGATAATCCAATGTTGGTAATATCTCAATTCATTACCATAATGAATCAGAAGGAAGAGGCTGATTATAAACCAGAAAGCTTCTATTTATGTGAAATGGCTTGGCAACTGGCGGCGCGGAGGGAGGCGGCAGGAGGGCGCCGGGCACCTCGCGGCACTTGGGGACGGGGCTCGGCCGCCCCGTGCGCGTCCCCAAACCGAAACCCGGAGGGACAAACGGGCGAGATTTGGGGCCGTACCTGCTGCTCCCTGCCCTCCGCCTGACGAAACTTGGCAGGAGAGAAGTCAAGTTTCGTGGAGGCTCGGGTTTGGCACCCCCGCGCTGGGCTCTGGGACCTGCCCTCTCTTTCTCCGCGCTCTGACGGCGTTTTGGTCCCGGCCCTGCCGGGGGAAAGGGAAGGAGCAGAGAGGTGCCAGGGGCTGCGGGGGGGGGGGCGAGGGGCTGGGGGTGCAATGTAAAGGGCCGGGGGGCGACACGGGGGGGCGACACGCCCGAGGGGACCCCGGGGGGCGACCCACGGGGGTGACATCCCCGAGGAGCGCGGCTGGAAGCAGGAGGAGGGCACCTGGGCCGGGGCAGGCATGTGTCAATTCAGCCGGCGTGTTGACTTAAGCGAAAGTGCTAAGCCATTCCTAAGGCTAAGTCAATACAGACTTAAGCCAAAATTGTTATTAACGAGCTCTAAGCTGATTTAAGAGCCCCCGGGCCAGCCGTGTCTACCCCGGAGGGTCGGGGGCGCGATGCCCCGGCAGGAGCCGGCCCCGCTGCGCTTCCTCCACGGGAAAACCCCCCGAAACCCGGCCCGGCTCGGCCGCCTCGGTGTCCCCAAGCCGGGACGGGGCCGGGACAGCCCCGGGCTGTGCAAACAGCCCCGGGGGGCCGCGGGGCCGGGCAGCCCCGCTCGGCGGCAGGGGGACACGGGCACTCCGCAGCGCCTGTCCCGTCCCGGCGGGGCAGTTGAGCCCCTCCGCTCCGCTCCCTCTTCCCCCCCCCCCCCCCCTCCCCGGCGGGGGCCTTTCTTTTCTTCCCCACCAGCTTTGAGCAGCCCTGTTTCAGATTGGCCTTTTTATGTTTGATATAAAGAATAGTTGTTGGCCAATTCCATCTTTTCAGCGCTGCTCTCCAGGCCCGGGTCCAAGCGGCTTGTCAGATGCTCATTAACTCCCCCTTTGGCTCTTTCCAGTGTGTCTCCTAAGCTCATTGTGCCAAGAACTAGCGCTTCTTTCTCTTTACACGGCTCCCTTTCTCTGCTCCATCAGGGAGACAAATTACTTTCCAAAAGGGATCGCCAGGGATGGTTTAATGAGAATTTCTCTAGGGCTGGCCGTGGAAATCAATGTAGTTAACATTCGGTGCACTTAATTGGACTTTTCTCTTCTGCCTCCTTCAAAAAAACTCTGAAGCTATCCTGTTAATCTCTCATTTGTAATCAATTGTGTTGACTAAACAAAAGTCTAGGTCGTCCTTTCTTCCTGTCCCAGACAATCCTTTGTTGCCTCTAAATGCCTCATTCTTGAGTGCTCCTGGTCGTGTAGATGGGTTCGATTGTTGACAGTTCATTATTGCGCTTTTGTCCATTTAATCTCCCTCGCTGTGTTTTGCATGTGCATGCCTTAATGAGCTCCGTTGGCAATTAACATGTTTCTAGCAGCAAACTGGTTGCTCAGACGTTTGGAGAGCGGAGTGCAGGGAAAAGGGCAACGCAGCTGCCTTCGGCTTGGTCGCTTCCCAGTGCCCGGCGCCGTGCCTGGCCCCGCCGGGACGCACCTGGGCGAGCCGGGCTGAGCCGTGCCGGGCTGAGCCGAGCCGTGCCGAGCCCCCGGCCCCCCCTCGGCCCCCCCCGAGGCACCGGCACGGCTCAATCTGTCGTGTGCGCGGCTGCGGCGCCGGGAAGAGGGGCTGCGTGCGGGTTTTGTGCTCGCAGTGAGGCTTGCTGGCAAGAGTGCTGAAGTGTGAGCAGTCGTGGACAGCAGAAACATCTTGTGAGGGAGAGGATAATTGGAGTCTCTGGCGTGTGTGTGTGTGTGTGTGTGTGTCTGACAGAGCCACCCTCCCCCGCCATCCGCCGCCTGGGTGTGTGCGGGGAGCCGGGGGGCGGGCAGGGCTCCCCCCTCCGCTCTCCCTCCGCTCCCGGCCGGCCTGGGGAGCTCTGCCCGCCGCCCCCGGGAGGGCCGAAGGGACAAAACACCCCCAGGACCGGCCGGGGCTGCCCTTCGGAGCTCCCCGAGACAGCGCCGAGCTGCGCCGAGGCTGCCGCTGCCCCTCCGACAGCTCCGCAAACATCAGCGAAAACCCCGAAAAAAAAAAAAAAATCCCCGCTCTTCCTCGGCTGTCGGCCCCGTCCCGCAGCCCCGGGGGCGGGGGACACCCCGCTGTCCCCGGGACCCTCCCGCACCCCCCGGGGGTCCCTGGCGCTGCTGCCGCCCCCCGCACGCCCCGCTCCGTCCCGGCGGCCGCTTTTTGCTTGGGGTCGAGCTGCAGCCCCTTTCCTTGGGGACGGATCAGCCCTCTCCCAGGTCCCCAACCGCGGTGACTTACAGCGACGGGGCTTGCTTATTTTTTTTTTAATTCCTTTTTAACCCGAAACTCTCCCCAAATCTCTTTTTTTTTTTTTTTCCCCCCAACAAACGGTACCATGGTGCCGGGCTCGCTGCGCATCGCTTCCCGCGCCTCACCCGGCCCCGAAGCGTCAAAACTCTAACTTTTGGCACCGCCAAAATCCCAAAGCCGAGCAAGGACGAAGCCCCGCGGCGGGCTGTGGGGCCAGCCAAGCCCTCCGGGCTCCAGCGTCGCCGCCCGGTAACGAATCCCAAAAGGCGGTGCGAGGGGTCGGCTCCCGTCCGTGCGCTCGGCCGCGAGCTGCGCTTGTCCTCGCCTCCTGCCGCCGAACGAAGCGGGGAGAGGTGAGCTCCCGGCGCGGCGTCCCCGGGCACTTGGGGCTCGCTCCTTCCCCTCTTCATTGGCAAGCCCGGCCCCAGCAGCACGCACGCTCCCGGCCACCCCGGCCTCGTTTCTCCGCTAGGATAATATTGTTCCTAACGACGTGGCCGGAATAGACACTTGCATATTAAAGGTAGGGGAAGGGGGGAGCCGAGAAGGGGATATTTAGTGTAATCCAAGCGCTTGATTATCCATATTCTGATCAAAAAGAGTTTCTGAGGCCTGCTGGGAGTGATTAGATTAATGTAATGCGCTTTGAAGGGTCTGTGTTTTCTCTCTTAATTTGGGTCATTACTCGGAAAGCAAGCGTGAGATCGTTTCATCTGCATGCAGGGAAGGACGGGCACTCGGGAGCGGCCGAAACACGCCGGAACGAGCCGGGCCCTTCGGGGGGGCTCCGGGCCCTTCGGGGGGCGCCCCCGGCCCTCCCCGCCGCTCCTGGGGGGGGCCCGGGCAGCGCCGTGCCGCCCGCTCCCGGCTCGGAGCCGGGGCCGAGGAGGGAAATGAGACACCTACGAAGGGCCGGTTTATTGTCCCGGGCTAGGTTAGATATATAGATATATTCCTCACTTATTCGAGCGTACATTTAAAGTGGAGATTTACAGACACGTATAAAGAGCGCTGTCCTGGCGCCGGCCCCTCCTGCAGCTCGGGGGGCTCCTCGTATGTACAGCTGCGGCCCGGGGCCGATGGCTGCCGGCGGCTGAGCTCGCTGGGGAAGAGACAGAAGCAAAAGGCTGGCTCGGATAAATAGTGCTGGCCCGGGGAGCGGGGCCGAGAGGGGCCCTTAGCTCTGCCCGCTGCGCGCAGGGTCCCGGGGCGGCGGCGGCGGCGCGCTGGAGACGCTGTCGTGCAACTTTCGGACGTGCTTCTTTAAATCAAAGTTTCTGCAAAATCCTTTCCCGCAAGTGACGCACGTGAAGGGCTTCTTGTCGTTGTGGGTGTGCATGTGGAAAGTCAAGTTATAGATCTGGTGGAAGGCTTTGTTGCAAATGGTGCACTTGTACTGCTTCTCGCCGCTGTGGGTCAGCTTGTGGTTCTTGTAGTTGCCTGCGGGAGAGGAGAGAGGGGGACGAGGGGGTTACCCGAGGGTGCCCGGGCACACAGGTGAGGGGGGGCGGCAGGAAGCGGCCCCCAGCCCCCCCCCCCGGCCCCCTGTCAAAGCCGCTCCGCATCACCGCGGGGCAGCGCGCAACCGGCACGGCACAAATGAGGGGCAGGGGCGGCGCGGTGACCCGCGGCAAATGGAGGGCCCGGGATTAGGACCGGGGCCCGGCACTTCTCATTTAAAAAGCATTTATAGGGCCGAGCCGCCGGCGGGCCCCGGCCGTGCGGCCCGGGGCTCGGGGAGAAAGTAATTGGGAACGGCGGCGGCTCGGCCCGCGCCCCTCGCATCCCCCAGCCGGGCAGGGCTCGCCCCGCTTCGTCCCCGTAAGGATGGGCGAGGGGCCCGCGGGGGGACCCGGCCCCGGCCCGGCCCGGCTCACCTTTCTGGTGGAAGCCCTTGCCGCAGAACTCGCAGACGAAGGGCTTGTAGCCGGCGTGGATGCGGATGTGGGTGTTGAGCGTGGAGCTCCTGTTGAACGCCTTCCCGCACTGGTTGCACTTGTGGGGTTTCTCCTGCACCGGGGTGGGGGGTGAGAGGCCCGTTAGGGGGCTGCGGGGAGGGGTGCAGGGGGTTGGGAGGGAGGGGTAACCCCCCTCTCCCTCCCCCCCCCCCCCCCCGCGGCCCGGCTGCCCCCCACCTACCTGCGTGTGGATGATTTTGTGCCGGCACAGGGTGCTGGCCTGGCGGAAGCCCTTCCCGCACACCTTGCAGACGAACGGCCTGGCCCCGGTGTGCACCGGCATGTGGCGGGTGAGGTTGTAGTGCGCGTTGAACACCTGCGGGAAGCGCCGGCACGGCCAGGTTAGGACCTGGGGTGGTGGTGGTGGGGGGGACCTCTCCCACCGCCCCGCATCCCCCCCCTCAGAGCCTCGTACCCTCCCCGGAGCCTCGTCCCACCCCCGGAGCCCCCTTTGTACCTTGCCGCAGACCTCGCAGGTGAAGTTCTTGGGCTTGCCCTCCGCCGCCCCGCCGCCTCCCAGCTTGGCGTGGCCTTTGGGGGGGCCCCCGCGCTCCGCCGCCTCCTTCATCACCTGGTCCAGGTGGCCGGGCAGCCTCTCCTTGTGCGCCAGGGGGGGCGGCGGCGGCGGCAGCTTCTCGGCCGCCAACCCCGCCAGCTTGGCGTTTTCCAGCAGGAAAAGCTTCTGGTGAGCGGAGAGCCCCCCCGGCGGCGGGGCGCCCAGCAGGCCGGCGGGGAAGAGCTGTCCGTGCAGCAGGTCGGCCGGGTGGTACGCGGCGTCCAGGTAATTGAAGTAGTAAAGGGAGCGGGGGGCGGCCGGCACGGCCCCCGCCTGGTGGATGACCTGCGGCTTGATGAGCCGGCCGCTGGGCTGGCCCAGGGCGAGCTCTGCCTTGCAGCACACGCCGCAGTTGGCTTTGCAGAGCCCCCCGCCGCCCCGCAGGCTGCTCTTCCACAGCTCCGAGTAGTTGAGGAGAGTCTTGGAGGGCACCTCGTAGCCCAGCGGCGGGATGGGGATCACGCAGGGCAGGGGCGAGCAGAGGCTCAGCGGCTTCTTGCCCGGCTCCGGCTCCGGCCCCGGGCCGCCTTGCCTCTGCTCGAAGGCCGGCTTGGGCTCCGACGTCTTGGCCATGATCCGCTCGATGGAGAAGGCCAGGCTCTTGGAGGGGTTAGCGGCGGCGGCCCTGCCGTCGTGCCGGGGGCAGGAGGAAGGCATGACCGTCTCCAGCGACCCCGAGCTCGCCATGGCGCTGCGCCGCCCGGGGACTCGGGGTGAGCAGCCGCTCGCTCCTGCGCTCGGCTCTGCATTCCAGAAAAGCCAGGAGACAAATCAATTTAATAAGCACCTTGTTCTTCCCCCCCCCACACTCCTCTCCCGCCCCCCCCCCCCCCCCCACCGGCACCCCCTCCCTATTTACATTCAAATGAACATATCCCAGAACAATGGCACGTAGGGTACCAGATTACTGCTCATTAAGCGGAACGCGCTAAAGTAACATGCGAGCTAGACCTTGTTAGTATTTAAAAGAAAAAAAAAGGGGGGGGGGGAAGGAAAGGGAAAAAAAAAAAGAAAAGAAAACCCTCCCCCGGGCACTGCCACCCTGCCCAGCCCCGCCGATGGAGACGCAGGGGCGGGGGGCACGGCGAGGGGCAGGGGTCGCCGCGGGACCGGTGGCCACTCACCTACCTAGCCGTGGCTAGCGCCGGCGAGACGCATCCGAGCAGCGCGCTGCGGCCACAGTCACATTTTGACGGCAAACATCTTCCCGAGCGCCAGCTCCCCGGCTCGTACATTTAAGGCTGACATCACATGAAGTCACTCGGAGCAGAATGACACGGGGATGCCACCATGGAGCTTCCCCGAGCCCCGGCGCCGGGCTGGAGCGCGGTGGGCTGGGGCAGGGAGAGGAAGAGGAGCCCCCCCCCGCCCCCTCCACGCACAATTTCCTTCCAGTTTAAGACGCACAAATCGCTCGTGTGCGAGCTGTTTTTTTTTTTTTTTTTTCCTTCCCCGCTCTCTCTCTCCCTTCTTAAAAAGCAACTTGCAAAGCAGAGGAATCGTTTTGCATGTGGCAAATTAGAAGGCAAGTGCGATTCACAAGTTGGGTGGAAAAGAGTGCTCCAGTTCTTGCTGGGGTTAGAAGAGCCACTCGGAGTGAGCGTGAGGATTTTTTATTTTTTTTTTTTAAGAAGGGGGAGAATGATTTTTTTTTTTTCCTAAAGCAACTACCACGCAACCATGCTCGAGTTATTTTGGCAACCCATCTGCAATCAGCTCCGTTGCAACCGAGCTGGAAGATAATTAATAAATTGTCACTTATCTGCGAGCCTCCCCAGCATGTATAAATTAATAGCCAACCCATTAATTAGGACAGTGTATTAATGTTAATTAAACTAAGTTTAATTCCACCCCCCTCCCCTCGCAGGGTAGCTGGTGATTAGCCTTAAATAAACGCGGAGGGAGTCGAGTCCGGGGCTGGGTTTTCTTGGAAAAAAAAAAAAAAAAAAGGAAAGAAAATGGGGAAAAAAAAAAAAAAAGGCAGCCGAGCGCTGCGATCGGGAGTTTTGCGGCTTGTCACCCCGCGAGCTGCCCGCTCCTCCGGCCGGCCGGCCGGGCGGATCTCCCCATCTCCCGTCCCCTTTTCATCCTTTCCGTGCCCCCCTCCGGCTCCCCCCCTTTCTCCAAACAGGAGGCTCCGCATTATCGCGCCCGGGTGCCGGGGTTTCTCCCCTGCCTGCCTCTAATTAAAACGCCTTGGTGCGGGAGGGGAGGCTTCGCAGGCGGCTCAGCTGCGGGGACGCGGTAATTGGGGGAGCCCCGTGCCCACCTGGGTTTTGGGGGGGCCCGGCCGCCGCCCCTCCCCTGGCCCCATTCACCCCGAGCAATTTTCCCCGGCGATTCAGGGCGCTCGCTCCTTTCACTCGGAGCCACTATAGCGCTGCGTGAACCTGGTTTTGTGCGTCCCTAAAATAAAGGGGAGGATTAGCCGGGGGAGGCGGGGGAGCGGAGGGTTTAAGATTGAGCCTGGCCAGAGGTAAAGCAAGCAATGAAAAGGCCCCTATATATTATTATTTCATTTTTTTTTTTCCGCCTCCCTAGCACGCCTAAGAAAAGTTTGGAGGAATTCGGCGGTTTTGTGCGGCGCTGACAAAGCCGCGCCTCCTTCTCCCCGCCGGGGCAGCTCGCCGGCGGCTGTTTGCAGGCAGGCTTTGTCACCTGCGAACCACAACACGCTGCCGAAACTAATTTGGGAATTTGGGGGAGCCACGGAGAAGGGGGAGGGAGCAGCCCCCCCCCCCCCCTCCTGCCCGGGCTGCGCCGCGCTCCCACCGCAGGTGGGCTCCGCGGGGGGGGGACGGACCCCCGGCCCTCGCCATCCTCCCGGCGGGGCAGCGAGGGAACCCCTCCGGTTTTGGGGAGCTGGAGGGAGGCGATGCCGAGCGCACAGGCACGAAGCACACCCAGGGGTTTGGTTGCCGGAGAGCCCGGCCGAGCCGAGCCGAGCCGGGCAGCGGGCAGGCGGCTGCTGGGCTCCCCGCTCGCTCCCGGGGCTCGCCGGCTTTAGCAAAGTATTTAATTAGCCTCCACAAACTTCTTTTTCCTCGCCTGCAGATTATACTGAGTGGAGGGTTGGGAACTATTTTACACCTTGCCACTCACATGTTAATTAATCTCTATCTAACCCTAATTGCAGTTTATTCAAGCACCGCTCAACAGCTCACCCACACAATAAACACTGGGGCTGCTTTTATCCATATTACTCCCCGCTCACACGTTGAGTAATTAACTCCAGTACCAACTAATAGTGCAAACAAATATTTTCTGTAAACGAGATGATTTCGGGCGGGATAAAAGAGGGCTGCGGAGCCGGGGCCGGGAGCTCGCTGCCAGCATCCCCGCGCCGCCCTCGCCCTGCCCGGGCTGCCGACGCCTGGCCCGGCTGCTTTCTGGCCCGGACCGGGGGGGTCCTGCAGATGCTGGGGGGGGGGGGGGGGGAGCGAGGATCCTCGGGGGGGACCCCCCAGCAGCAGCCGCAGGGCCTCCTCCTTCCCACGGCCCCGCAGGGAGCCCCCCCCCCCCCCGTGCCCGGGTGCATCCGTGCTTTGGGCTGGCGGCTCCGAGCCGCCCGGCGGAGCTCGGGTTTTAATTGAAATCGCAGGTTTGGGCACAGCTGGAGGCTGTCTCTGGCGATCCCGCTTGTGCTGTGCCGGCAAGCGTGTTGGAAAGGACTGGCTTTGGGACGGCCGCCCCAGCCGCAGCGCTGCCCTGCGAGCGCCGGGACGGGGCTCTGGGGGGTTTTGGGGGGATTGGGGTGGAAACCTTCGCCCCCCCCCCCCCATCCCCCGGCATTTGCAGCAGGGAGATGCTCCCCGGGCCGCTTTTCCCTGGCAGCACCGTGCCGCAGAGCCGCTGGCAGCGCACCCGTAATCACTTTTGCAGGTTTTTCTTCATTTTTCCCCCCCAAAAAAACGAGTCCGGGTGCCCGTCCCGACAGGGCGCCCCGACCCCCGGCGCCCCCCGCGCTTCCTCCCCCCATTTTTTTTTTACCCCAACGCGCACCTCCACCTTGGGCTCAAGGCGCACCCGGCGACCCCAGCCCCAAATCCTCCCGGGGCGCTGACATCGAAAACCGGCCGGGGTTCCCCCTCCGTGACCCTACAGCAGCACCCCCGGCCCGGGGGGCTCCCGGGGCCGTACCGCAGCCCGGAGCGGGGCTGCGGGGCTGCGGGGAGGGGGCCCGGACCCGCTGCCCCCTTGCCACCGGCCCCGACAGGGCGGCCGGGAGCTCGGCATCCCCCCGGTGCTCAACGAAATCCCGGCCCCGCACGGGTCCCCCCATCCCCGGGTCCTCCCGGCCCGTGCAGGGGGCACTGGGCGGCTGCGGGCCGCCGGGAGATAACTTTGGGCTCCTCCTGGTTATTTAACGTGGCAGCTGCTTGAACTCTCCGGTGGAAGCTGCCGAAAGTTATTAGCGTTACGCTGCGGTCTCCCTCTGAAATGGTGGCTTTGATTTCTGCGCCGCTTTCCTTTCTATATCTCTGTGTGTGTGTATATAAAATGCATATATATATTTTTTTAAAGCAGACGGTGAGGTGAGCCCAGGCAGTCAGGATAGGGCTGCCTTTGCAGGGGCAGCTTCAGGAGTGTGGTTGCGATGCTGCCCGATCCCTTGCCTCGCCACGCTGGGCTTAGGGCTGTCTCAGGGCAAGGCAGCGGCTGGGGCAGCCCGAGGTGTGTCTCTGCAGCTCAGTTTGCAGCCCTCAGAAACGCTCTTTTTGGACAAAACGGTAAGCAACGAAAGGGGAAACCAAGAGAGGAATATCCGTGGTGAGGCAGGCTGTTACCTCTTTGCCTGCTTCCTCTTTGAAGCCGCAGTACCTTGTGTAGCGGGCGCAGCACACAGCCTCCCCGGGCTGTCCTCCCATCCCACAGGGCCCTTGGGTCGGTGGGGTGACCCCACAGAGCCCTTGGGTCGGTGGGGTGACCCCGCAGGATCCTTGGGTCGGTGGGGTGACCCCGCTGCCACCACCGTGCCACTGCAGGCTGAGGCCACCTGGGCTGGAGCAGAGGCGCCGAGTCCCTGCAGACTGTTGTTTCAGCCCGTTCACTGACTCATGCACACATCACTGCGTATACGTAGGCAGATAATTTTTTTTTTCTTATTTTTTTTTTAAGAAAAATAAAAATTGGCATATCGAAACACTGTACTGTGGAGCTAGGTTTTGGAGCACTGAACGGGTCCCGGAGCAAACACAGCGGGATTTGGGGCACGCAGTGGCCCAGTGTCCCTGCATGGCTCCGCTGTGCGACTGGCAGTGATGGCAGGGGCAGCGCTGACGTTTTTAACCCGTGTCTCATTTTAAGAGCAGGAAATGTTGGAAATGTAGCCGCACTGCAGAGCAACTGGTAAGGCACCGTGGCACGAGCTGCCCGACGAGTGCCTCGATGGCACCCAGGCTGGGTTACGTAAGTCTGAAAACGGCACCTCCTTGCTCGCCACGTCCCTTTCTGTGCGCGCAGGGTCCTGCCGAGCTGCCAAACAGAAGCAATTGAATGAACTCTTTTCTCTGCTCATTCTTCCTTCCGCAGCTCGGAGAAAGTGAGCCAGAGCCTATTCTAGTTCGCCTGTCAAGAGGAATGGCAGCGGACGGCTCCATCCCCACCGGGCTTTGTGCCCCCAAAGCGCTGCCTGTCTGCGAGGCACGGCAACCTGGCGGGAGAGTCCAGGGCCTGCCGCTGGACCGCTCTGGTCCGGGAGTCAGTCGAGAGTCAGCGGGGTCCACGTCTTACCCAAAGCCCCCCGGCCACCAAGGCAAGCAAGAAAATGATGAAGGGGCGGCTGCTGTTCTCCTGCCTCGCTGTCAATGGAGCGATGCGGTATTTCATTTCAAGCCCTAGAGATGTCCCTTCTTCCCGGTTTGAAGTGGTGTACTTCTTCGTTTTGAAAGAGTGGGAGCTTTTTAATTTTTTCTGGTTTTGTTGTGTGTTTTTTTTTTTTTTCTTTTCCCCCTTATTTTCTATTTAGGAGAAAAGGTGGGAGGAAGTAGAGAAGGAGAATATAATGGGGGGATGGCCTTGTTCTCACTTTCCTACTGAAAACATTTCAGAAAAAGGAGCAAAAAGCAGTGAAAATGGGTAGAAGCCCACTTCAGTTTTGCGTTCCCATTCCTTCCCTTTTTTGCTTGAAAGAAGGATGGCCAAAAAAAAAAAGTGGGACAAACCCCACGTGTTTTGAATTATTCTCTTCTTAATGAGTTAGAAAAACATCTTGTTTTCAAAAGTACGTGCTTTTTCCATGAAAAAAATCAAATAGGGGAAGAACCTTTCCAAAGCCAATAACAGTTGCCATTCCCAGTCATTTTGCAACTCCCCACTCAGTGTTTTGCCATTTTTCTGGCTATGCCACGGCTCGTATTGTTTGATGTTTGCATTTATCTTTGCTCGAAGGACATAATTTTCGTAGACATCCTTGTTCTCTGCTGAGCAGGACTCTGCGGCAGTCTGCAAGGTACCGGGGGAGCAGCGGAAGGTAGCACGTCACCTCCTTCCATCAGGACAAACCAGAGCCCCTCAACGTAAGAATCTCTTTTTAATTTTTTAGTTTTATTTTGTATTTTTATGATTTCAGCCCCAGAAGATGCGATCTGAAAGAGCCACTGAAAAATCCTCCCAACGATCAGAGCCCAGACTAAAAAGCCAGACCTAGTTCTTGCAGGAAAAAAACTTCCATGCGCGACCCAAGTATTCCCTGAATGTTCAAGAACACCCACAAATTCTATAAAAATAGCTGATAATTTATTTATTTGATTTAATTATGAGCCTAGCTTGTGATTTTGGGGTGGGGACGGGGGTGGGGCTGGAGTTAATGCTGAAAAAATGCTTTAGAGAAAAACCCAGGCGAGTCATCAGCTCTGCGGTGCCGGGGAGCTGCCCGGGCTCCTCCTGAAGGCACGCAGAGCTTTGTGGTGCCCACTGAGGGCCCTCAAACCCCTCGGGTGAGGAGGTGGCCACTTCTCCTGGGTGAAGCTACGGGTCTTTGGCCCCACGGTCTGTGAACGAGGCTGGTGTCCTGTGGCCGGCGTGCTTTTGAGGGACTGCCTCATCTGTCCCTGCTGGCTCGCCTGGTTTGAGCAAGGGTTGCCCCTCATCACGTTGTCCTCCCATTGAGACCGGGCTGTGCGGCTGGCTGAGCCCTGGCACTGGGAAGGGGGCTGTGGGACATGTTCCCAACCCTTATGGCAGGGTCTAGAGAGGGTCGGGGTGCCGTGTGCTGTGCCCCCAGCATGTCGTGGGACCAACCCCTCAGTCCTTGCTGGTTCAGCGGGATAGGAAGAAATATCCGGCTTCCCTCTCATCGGCGTTCCCAGCCCTGTTCACTTCAAGCCTCCGAGCTCCTTCTCTCCTCCTTCCTTCCCCCAGGCTCTCCTGTCCAGCTGAAAGCCATCGACAGGCCCCGAGATCAGCTGCTTTCGGAGCCCCCTCTCTGCCGAAAGTGCTCCTAAACGGTGCGGCCTTTGTTCCCCCCAGCTGTCGCATCCTCCGGGATCGGCAACAAGTCCTCGCTTTACAGACCCCGTCTTGTCAGTCCCCAAGCTGATCTGACCACCTGGTTTGTTTTTGAAGCGAGCGCTCGAGTCATAACATTTCTGTTTATTTCAACAACTGTATTCCTTGCATAGGAAATGAGCCAAGATGGTCTAAGGCGGGGAGAGCGAAGCATGTCGGGGTTGTAATTGCTTTTGCTCTCCCAATATCGAATTTTACAGTATAATCAAAATCTTATTTTTGTACTACTGGACTCTGTTATTGACTTAATCTTCTTAAGTGCTCCTATTATTCCAGTGATTTCATCGTTGCATGTTGATTTTAATCTTTTGATCTCCATATTAGCTACTGCCTGCAACTAATTTGTTGCTCAGTGTTTTTCTTTGTTTTGACCTGTGAGGCATTTTCCTCATGGCACACAACTCTGCTGGCAGATTGCATATAATCTCTGCACTTTTTTTCTCCCATATTTTGCATAGTTACAACAAATGCAGATTTACAACTTGAAACGGAATATGTATCTTCTGGGGAGGCTGAGCAAAATATCACTTAGCGCCTTTAGCTCGGGAGCCCGAATGCGCTCGAATGGAGGAAATGCCGCCGAATGCAGCTCACCGGAGAGAGGTGTCGCTCAGGCTCCTCAGCCAAACGAGTTCAGAATTGTTGGCAACTGCAGCGTTTGTAACTTAAATTACACGCGGTCAGGTACCAAACAGTTTCTGGAGGCATGGCCAGGGCGAAGAGGAGGAAGGCTGGTTTCTGTGAATGGCTTAGGGGACTCCTGGCTGGCCTCAGCTTGGCATTTGGGGGTTCTGCTGAGGCCCGACACCACGGAGCAGTTTTTTCAACAAAAACTGGTGGCAGTGGTGCTGGTGCAGAGCCTTGAACTTCACAAAGTGCAGAGGGTGAGATACGGCTCAGCTGTGTTTCGGTTGGCCGTTATACCAGCGCTTTTCCCCTTGGTAGCTGCTGGTTTAACCTGTGATGGTTTACTGGGGCTTTGTTTGCTTTAGCTTCTTCTTTTAAAGCTTCGAGGAGTAATTTTTGCCTTAGGTTTGCCGTGACTTTTTTTTTTTTTAAAAAGAACACAGACTGAACATTGACAAAATCATCTTTGCTTTGCTGCATGCCTATTTATGCTTCTGAAACCAAATTGTCTTCTAATATTTTTGACGTTTTGGTCACCAGAGAGGCAGAAAAGCAATTTCTAAGATGCCTATGGGCCAGGAGACATGCTTTACAGCAGAGGGGAAAGAATCTGTTAGTTGCTGAGATATAAAACAAATTGGATGAACAGCTGCTGACACTTGTCAGTCAAATAGTTGATAGCATTTTCAGTCTCCATGCCACATGCTTTAAGTAAGTCTGTCAAAAAAAGGATATTTTCGCTGGACTTCCCTGTAAATATGAGAGAAGTTTTGGCCTGATCTATCGTTTAAAATTTTGCTGGCAGAGGAATGAAATTTTCCTCTTTCCCCAAACTGATTGACATAACTGTACTGGCAGATCCTTCATCTAGGTGCAGTTGTACTGGCAGGAAGTCCTTTGACTGTTGGAGCTCATTCCACGGCAGCAGCGGGTTGAAGTGAAACCAGCAGCAGACCTTTGCGTCTCCTCGGCAGGGTTTGCCAGAGTGCTCCCAGCCATCAGCAAACCCTTTTAGGAGCCACCCGAAGTGTAGCTTTGCCCTACACGAGCCTGAGCCCCATCCAAAGGATATTATGTGGCCGAGGAGGCTTTAAACCCAGATTGTGTTGTTCAGACAGCACCAAACCATTTGGGGTGATTCCTGCAGGATTTAACCAAGAGGGCACTCGGCGCTCCCGGCGCAGCACCCACACAGGACAGGGTCAGGCTGCCGGCACCACGTCACCATCGGCAGGGGGGCTCGGGGTGCACCAGGCTCCTTCTCTTGCCTTCACGCTGCAGGGCTGGGAGGTTAAATCCTGCCTCGCAGCATTGCTCGTACGTGAGTTCTTCACACCAAAATTTGTAACTCGACGCTCATTTGGGTCCAAACTCCCTTAAAAGAAATTACCTGGCTAATGCTTCCTCTCTTAGGACATGCGGTCAGGCCTGGCACAGCCTCAGGGCTCTTACGGAGTCCCTGAGCTGCTTTGCTGGGGTCTGAGGCCACGTGAAAAGCTGCCACAGGCTGCAGGGGCGCTGCTGCTGACGGGGAGACTCCGAGGAGGAGCGTGGCCACCACCACCGCTGCAGGACGGCACCTCTGCGTGCTGGTGGTGCGCAGCCGGGGATCAGCTCCCGAAGGCATCGCCCACACGGCTTCATTCAAAAAAAAACTGAGCAGGGCTCACTATTTTGAAAGGTGGCAGGTGGAAGTGGGCTGTGTTTTCACCCAATAAATATTTCATGTAAAAAAAAAAGGGGGAGCCTGTTCCAGAGCGGAGTCAAGCTGTTTCTCTAGCTCTGCTCTGACTGACGGGGAGCGGAGCTACAAATTTGGGTCTTCCCTGGAGCTTTTTGCTCCCAGCCTGGTGCCTGCCCCAGCTGAGGCTTTCCCAGTGCCTCCTCTTGGAGGTGTTGCAGGTTGTATCAGTGTCTGGGGCAGGAGAGGGAGAGGAAGACAAGGATGTGAGCATGCATATGCATAGCTCAGGAGCCTGGCTTCTGGATGTGGCTGCAGGCGCCAGGCATAGAGATGTCGGGATATAGGAATTTTTTATATGTCCCACTGGCAGGCCTGCAGAAGCACCTGCCCTGGCCTTGGAGGATGTAAGTCTGACTTAACCATTCAGTTGCTGCCTCCATTCCTCTGGGGCCTTAGGGTGGGGAAGAGCTGTGTCGGTGCCACATTTCTGCTGAGGTCCCCAGAGGCTCCTCTCCCTGTCAGTGCTTCTGCCTACCAGCACCGTGGGGGTGAGACAAGAACCAAAAGTGATCTGCAGGGTTACAGTAAGGGTTCATCGCTTGCCTGTGCCCGTGCATCAAGTGGCTTACAAAATGTAAAGGGTGTTAATGTGCCCACCACCCGCTCCTAGAGCAGAGCCTGCTGATGCCCCCATCCCTGGGGTGGGCACGGCTCACCACGGGTACGTGGCGGGGCTGCAGGGCACCTCCAGAGCCGGGGGGTGAACTGCCAGCGAGAGGAGGGTCCCCAAATCCGGCACTGCAGGTGAATGAGCTCCCAGCTCCGTAGCCATCCCGGGACCCAGCACCCCACCCGGGCTGTTCCCAGAGCCCCCCTTCCTTCCATTCCTCCTTTGGCTTCTTTGGGAGAAGACAAAATAAAAACTGAAGCCTTTTTTTGCGGAAGGCAAGTGTCGGGTAAGGCTAATTGCCGTGTAATAACGGGGGCTGTACCAGAGCAGACCATCAATTAGACGCCCAAGGACAGCTGACAGGGCGCAGTGCCCAGATGATGGTGGAAACGAGCGGGGCGGCGGCAGCCCACGCGCCCTTGTACCTGGGGAACATACGGTCTGGGCCCAGCCTGACCTCTGGGAACAAATCGGGAAACCAGCTTCTAAATTAATAAACTGTAAAAACACCCATGAGAAAAGAAAATGCCTTTATTCTGAGAGGTGGGGGCTCTTACATCTCAGCTTGTAATTTCTTTTTTGTTTTTTTCTCTAAGGCAGACATAAAAAGACTCCATAATTTATTCTTAGGACATCTGAATAGTTATTTATTGAGAAGCCACAGTTCTCACACTTTTACAACTGTCGGCTTGTATAAGGCAAAAAAAGCAAGATGGATCACTATTTTACACAGAAAGTAAAAGCTCTGGAAGGGGGACTGATGGACATGCAGTTACCGGTCAAAATGCAATGTACATGACATATATAAAAACCATTGTGAAACAGAGGAATTGTAAATTATGGTTACAATCTACCGAAATAAATATTCAATATATTATTATAAACACATTTGTATAGTCTAAGATTGTAATTAAAGTTGTCTTTGTACATACACGGTTATTGGAAATTCAAACAAAAATGTAACATTTAGAGGAGCAAACGTCAACATAAAACAACTGCTTTGGACTTGTAATGTGGCATGATATATCCATAATGATAGGATTAATCTGGTGTGGCAATTAGAATGACTAATCCTCTGGGATGTAGCCTCTATGGAGTTAACTGCATATTGAAGGGAAGAGCCTGATATATTAACAAGGATGCAGAATGATTCAAACGGCTGTCTGGGTTTGTTTGTTTTCTGTTTTTTAAATGAACAGAGAGAACAAAAAAATCATTTGTAATTGCCTCGTTTTTCTTTTAAAAACAAAGCTGTTTTTTAATTAATTTTAAGCAGTTGGCATCCACAGAAGAGAAACAAAGAAATGAAAGGACTCGATTCACTCATCTTCACAACAATTTACCATCAATGTATATACAGTACATTAATGAAGCATTGTTTAAACTTTAATTATAACAGGGACACACCTAGTATGTTTTCTATGTAGTTCTCCAGTAACAGTATTAAACAACGGTGCTCCATATTGCTTATGAACATATAGATATGAAATCAGGAAACCAATGAATCAAAGAGAGGTGCTAACCTTATTACCACACAGCTAACATGGCATTTGTATTGGTAAACTTCTCATGGGCGTTTAGAGCTGACAGAAAATTTCCTAATGTGGCTAACTGAGTTACAGACGAGGTACATGCACGGACACCAGGCGAGCCCCGGGCGGTCCTGCAGGCCAGCTCCCCTAGTCGTCCTCTTCGTCCTCCTCATCGCTGTCCTTCATGGTGATGCCCTGGAGCCCTCCGCCTTCGCTGACCGACGCCGTGGCCTCCTCTACCGTCAGCCGGTTCCGAATGGTCTCGTAGGTTTTGCTGTTCAGGGTGGAGTCCAGCACGCCTTGCAATCGGAAATCCCGGTACGTTTTCTAAAGCGGGGGGAAGGAGGAGACGGCAGAGAGGTCAAGGCCGGTTTGGGAGCCACTCACGGAAGAGGCTGGGGTGCCAAGGAAATCCCAGCCCCACTGGGCATTGCCCTGCACAGCGCAGCGCCTCTGTGCAGTAGCAGGGGTCCCTCTAGGGTGACCACGAGCCCCCCCGGAGCAACAAACAGCATCTGTCTGACAGCCCTGCCTTCTTGGGACCCGCAGGTGGGCCAGCTGCGGGGCTGCACAGGGGCTTCAGAGCAGTGAGGACCGCAGGTAGCTTTACAGACGGTGTGCTGGGGTCTAAAAACACATCAGAGCAGCAGAGTAAGGCTCTGTTGGCCTCACTTTCCTGGCTTCTAGATGCGTTCATCTGCCTGTAAGCGAAGTTATTTTTCTTCACGCAGCAGAACGCCTATCGCCTGTAGCTGCGGACGTGATTACACGTTCCTGGAACGCTCTGTATTAAATAATCCTACCTACAATATTGGGATTAAATACGCTAAGTCCAGGATACGGGAGAAAATTGTTCATGTATAAAGATAAGCACATGGCATGTATTTCTTAAATCTCTTTTTCTTCACCCGATTCTGAAACTGGAGTTGCATTTCCACAGCTAGCTGTACTTCCCTTGTTATTATGGTTAATTTCCTTGCATGTGAATTTATGTTTAAAAACTTCTCGACTCTGTGCGATAAAACTCTGGTCCTGTAGTTCATTTAATTGTGCTCTGTGCTCTGCATGGAAACTATTTACTGTTCTACTGTTTCAGAAAGTCCTTGGATTTGTTGTAGCAGCTTCTGAAAGTAATATTGGTATAAATAAAGCACAAGGAAGAAAGCTTTCCTCAGCTAGCTGACAAGTAGCAATAATTTGCCTGTGCCTGTTGTTTTCAGTTATGAAAAGCACATTTAATACATTTCAGTTTTAATTTATTCAT
This sequence comes from Anser cygnoides, assembly GCF_040182565.1. Lineage (NCBI taxonomy): Eukaryota > Metazoa > Chordata > Aves > Anseriformes > Anatidae > Anser > Anser cygnoides. The sequence goes on along the minus strand of NC_089882.1, from coordinate 10,117,011 downwards.
GCCTTCAATGTGTTCACTGCACACAAGACCATAAACATTATAAAATACTAGACAAAAAAGCATTAGATAGAACCTAAAATGATCAAAAATATATTTACCCCCTTCTGTGATCTTATTATTTCATGTAAACCACTGTGATTTCACACTGAAATAATTATCATTAGTCCAAGGCACGCACACACACACATATACACATACACGTACACTCGTGGAAAAAAATGTTACTTTCAGGGTATGTTATCTCACCTTTGGGATCTCTTAGAGTTGATTATATACACCCATTGTAAAGGAAACAACTTCAATTAACTACGAGAACAATCCTCATTTGCATTCTGATGATAATCACAAGCCATAGCTGGGCTTAAATATTTCTAGTAAAACAGTGTTAAAAAACTTCTGGTTTGATTTAACCCATTTTAACACGAGTTCTTGGGTGTGATCGACCGTAAAAAGACTAATTTTGGCGTGCTTATTGTACAGGTAGGGCCGAATAAACAGTATTTCCCCTTTTTTCATGCAGGTAGTTACTTTCTTCTTATTTACACATGTACTTTGCACCTCTGTGCATTTTAAGTTCCTGTTTACCCATCTGATAAAAATCTTCATTTCTAAGCATCTCAGTGAAGGACTGAGAATGAAGGAATTTATTTGCCTACGAGGACACGCCGCACACAGGCACTCGCCCCTTTCAGCAGCAAGACGTTCGCGAAAAACCCAGCGGGCGATTACCTTGACTATCCTAATGAGGGTTTTCAGCTGGTAGATGTGAAGCTGCAGGTCCATGCGGTCTGTCAGCCAGGTGCAGACGACATTCATCGAGCTGGTGTACCATTGCTGCAAGAGAGACAGGACTTCTCCAGCAACCACGTTACGTGCGCGCGCCGTGCCCTGCACACGCCGGCTGCACGCGGGCATGCAGCGGGACCAAGCTGTCCCCCTGCTAATGGGACGTGGCAGGCTTCGGGGGGGAGACCAGCACCCTCTTTTACGCCAGATTTCCATGCACGAGCCTCTAACTTTTCACAACAGCAATCTTACTCGGAGGGGTCCCGGCCACCAGCGGCACCGCCAGGTTTTTGTAATCCTGTTTTGCCATTGACTTGACTTGGCAGCCGTGGCGGGAGTTTTGGCCCGGTCCAGCTTTTAACCCGTTCCCCGCCCCAGCGAGAGCACAATCCTGCCTTTAGGACCACACTCGAGCTACTTACCGTCTTGAAATCAAACACGAGCGGCCACGGGGCGAGTCTGCTTCGGGGCAAGGGTTGGCTGCGGGTGAGGCTGCGCAGGCGTGAGCACCTACAGGCGCCGCGCTGCGCGGGAAACGCTTTGGTTTCAACCTCGCAGTTAGGAAAAGGTGGAAAAGCAGCAAGCAAATGAGCTTGCTTCAAGCTGCCGAATTTGCAGGGCCCCTCCAGGGGCTGAAATTTTGCTGCTTGCCTGTGAAAAAAGCTTGCAGCTGTGTGGCAGCAGACTGCCAGCCCTGCAGTGCAGGAAGGCTCCGGCGGGCTGCGGATCAGCGCCCTGCTCACGCAGGGCTGGCATTGCACGTCTGACGCCACAGAGCCGAGCAGCGAGCCCTCGAGAGAGGCAGAAGCAGGGGCTACGTGCGGCGGGGGATCGCAAAACCTCCCCACTGCTCTCAGCACCACGGCTGATTCCCGAGAGGGTCCAGAACCTCATCGCGGGCTCAGGCTCTGTGCACAGGCACAGCATCTTGCTCTCATTTACTCTTACACGTGCACAGAGCAAAACCTGTGCTGCACAGCTGCAGGAATTTACCTAGAACCAGTTAAAGGTAAAAAAAAAAAAAACACAGATCAATTTATAAAAATGCTGATCAAGCCCCATGCAGGTTAGTCTGCAACGCAGCTTCCTCCCAGCTAGCCTAAAACCTTGCATCAGTCTAACCCAGGTATTTTTCCTCTCTCCACCACCCCTGTTCCTGGGCACCGGTGTCTGCCAGCCAAGCACGCAAGCTGATGCGAGGCTGAGCGAGGCACACCCGTGTGTCCGAGCTAACGGCGCACCGCGTAGCACAGACGGGGGATCGGCACAGGTTACCTGACCGTAAGGCAATGCACCAAGGAGCTGCTGCCCCCCAGCAGGACCCAGCACGGTGTCTGGGGAAGGGTTTTCCCCCACTGTGGTACCTCTTTATGGTGTAACACTGCGGTGTGCCTTATCAGCCTGTAGGGTTACCAAGGGTATTGCAGTGGTATAGGACCTGGCCGTCGTGAATGGTCACCATGAAAAGTTAGCATTAATCTCTTATTGCTACAAATGCTGTTCTAACTGTGCCCGGGCACACTGGGCCAAGTGAAACCTAAATAAAACACGGGACCGGGAGACCCGGAGGAAGCAGCCGCTGCTGTTTGCTGCTTGGTGCCGTCAGCGGGGCTGTGCCTGGGCACAGCGGGATGGAGCAGGGCCACGTGTCCCTGGAGAGCCGCGGGGCTGAGCTTGGGACCGGCAGGGGAGCAATGCTGAGGGCTCCTGCGTCCCACAGCCCCTTTCCAGAAGTCCACAGACTTCACTGTGTGGCTGCAGCCCAGCGGGGCTGGGGAGGGCGAGGAAGGCAGCTCCTCTCACCCCCGGCCGCTGGGAGGACGACAGCAGAAGGCCGGGGCGGCCTCTGCCAGTAATCTCTGCAGCCAGTACTGGGCCAAGGGACGATTCAGTGAAGATGCCCCTCCACTTCTAGCTCTAGAATAAGTTCCACTTCTTAATAACATGGAGGAAATAGAGGGATGGAAGAGTCACCCAGTAAACGTCCAGTGGTGATCTCGTGCTTGATGCTTACACCTCGCGCAACTTGCGGCAGAGACTGGCCCCTCATCTCCAGGACGGAGATCTGGCAAGAGCTAAGAGCGCAACTAAAACTAATTTGGACAGGAAAGGAGCTCTGTCAGTGACAGAAATCAAGCTCGGCTATGGTTAGCTGTCCCAGGCCTGACCAGAAGAGCAGCCAGGAAGGCCCACTGGGACTTTGTGTCCCACAGTCTTCAGACAGCTATGAGCAGCCGGGG